>NC_137614.1:9749743-9851148 GCF_963280865.1 Gymnoscopelus braueri
TGTTCGCAGAGAAACAGAGGAATCACACATTATCCCATTAAGACCGGGAACGCATCTGTGTAATTTCTTCGGCTATTAAAAAAATAGCAGATCTACAAGCTCATAGCGCGGCACTCGGTGCCGCGCTATGAGCTTGTAGATCTGCATTTTTTGGGGGAAAAATCTTGAACACGTGTGCAAATCTTTGAATGCATATATTTTTGCAACTAATCTTTAACTCAAATCTTTGCTTCTGGAGTTCCCTGGAACAACATATTTTATAAATGTTCGCTTGAAAAAATATATATTCGAAGATTTGCACACATTTTCCAGATTTCTCAAAAATAGCAGATCTACAAGCTCATTGTGCGGCACCGCACAATGAGCTTGCATATCTGCTATTTTTTGCTTTCCCGGTTTTAATGGGTTATGCAGAGTGTTTTCACAAGATGAATTATGATCTATGATAAAAAAAAATAATAAAAAAAATTCTCCCAAAGTTTATTTTGGTAAACCTTTGATGAATGCCCACTTCCCTCATTTCTCTCCTCTTGCTAAACATGAGAAAGATAAACAGGAAAGCAGTTAAACAGCTGAGCTGTCCTTTTTTCACCCGGGCTTATTCATACCTCCACTTATAAAAGCCCGGAGGGCCGATATGGACCCCAAACTTGGCAAATTGTCCAGTTTTGGTTTGAGGACTCCCCTCATTTTCTTTTTCTGCTTTTTTCCACCTCTCTCTCTCTCTCTCTCTCTCTCTCTCTCTCTCTCTCTCTCTCTCTCTCTCTCTCTCTCTCTCTCTCTCTCTCTCTCTCTCTCTCTCTCTCTCTCTCTCCCTCTCACTCCCTCTCCCTCTCTCTCTGGATTCCAGCGCCGTGATTTATTTCATGCAGGAAAAAGACGTTGTGGGCTCATAAATCAAAAGCACTTTATATAAAAAAGAAATGAAAGCCGGGCTGCATGTGGGACGTTTTAGCTCACATTCTTAGCAATTCGACATGTAATAAAAGAAATATGGAATTTGCACCTCAGGTCTCTATCAATAAAACAAAAACGGTACCACTGAATATGCTCTCTGTTCCTCGTCGACACACACGCGCACACACACACACACACACACACACACAGGCACACGCGCGCACGCACACACATCGCATCGTGACACGCACTGTACATAATTTGATTTGTTAGACACAGGAGTAGATGTCTGAGCTCTATACGGTGAAGGCGAGTGCACATACTGTACTTGTAGCTTCAAGTTGTGATCTACACCCCGCGCACAGATAGCTCTTATCGCCAGCGGAGCAGATATACGGTCAGAGATCTCGCCACGACCCCCGTTTTTCCGACGCTTTAAAGCAAAAACGCAGGTTTAGACTTAAAGATTAAATTCCTCACTTAAATCAACTTACTGTGCTCTTGGACATGACCAGGGCCCCACTAATTCTTAACTGTAATTCCTTCCCCCCAAAAAGAGAGCTATTGGACGGGCCAGACGCATGGGATGTTCAGGATACACATACTAGAGCATGTAAAAGGCATTTATCTCATACAGTAAGTTCTCATAATTTTTAACAATGCCATTTTTCACAGCAAAGTGTTTTTGAGACGTATCCTCGCTCAAGAATGTGGGTGTCTGTTGGTCTGGATGTTTTAACGCTTTCAACCTGGAGTTCATATTTTGGGTCCTGTCATCATAGGCAAACATTGCCATACATTTTCACAGATTCTCATACATTTTCAACCCAATTTCTTTTTCTTGTTGCTATTTATAACTTGTTCTCCAGTTTAGTCGTTATGCCAGTTGATTCCTCCCCACACACACACACATTCCTGCAGTTATCACTGCTGTTGTATCCCACCTGGAGCCCCCACCACAATAGAGCACTCGCCTATCAACCACAAGGTCATGGGTTCGATCCCGGGCAACCCTCCAACTCAGCGTATGAGTTGCATGGCTTAGATGTGGCAAGTCGTGCGGTAAGTATCCTGGGAGCTGATGGTGGGTGTTGCGCTCCACCTCAGCAATACATCTCCCAGGAGTCTATAGCGCATTGCAAAACCCTGATACCCACAATAAGCTTAAGCTACTCCGAACTACTACTTACTTTCGGGAAATTAAGCTGAAATTGTGGCTTCAAAACGGCTCTGTAGAAACCAATGGGTGATGACCAGTGGCGATTCTATAGGAGGGGGCAAGGGGGGCAATTGCCCCCCCTGGCGTGCCCCCCCTGGCGGCCGGCTGTTATTTTTATTTTTATTAAAAAAAATCACACCCTGTGTGAAGTGGGCGGTGTCTTCCTAGCTAACCACAATACTGAATGGAGTCAACCAATATATATGCTTTGATCTGAAAGAGCCACTTAGTGTCAGCATGTGTCTTGCTAGCTAATCACAATACTGAATGGAGTCGATCAATCATGTACAAAAGATAAATACATTTATCTTTTGTAAATCACACTTTATGATGGACAAAACCATAACTTAAAAAAAACAATAATTTGGTTTTTTTTAAGTTATGGTTGCTTATATAGGGCTATGCACATGTGTCATGTGACACTGGCCAATCACATAGGGCTATGCACATGTGTCATGTGACACTGGCCAATCACAGTCCTGAATAGATTGTGATTGGCCAATCACAGCGCAGGATAATTGTACAAACTTTTAGGGCCGGTTTCACTGCCCAAGATATTTGTACATTTTTCCAAATCTCACTTATAGGGGCGGTTTCACCGCCCAAAAATAATATATATATATATATATATATTTGATATGCTGCATATAGGCCTATGCCATATTCATGTTCATATATGTGCATAGTGCATACAGTAGTGGATGTATAGGAAATATATGTTGAATATAGCTTATATTTGTCCACATATATGCCGCATATATGGATACATATGTACATAACTGTAGAGACATATATGTAGGCGGCCAATTTCGAATATGTCACATATATGATAAACATATATGTTAAATATATAAAAACATATATGTTCATATATTTCCTTTTCCCCCCCCTGCTGGCAGAGGCAAAAATCGCCTATGGTGATGACGTCACCACTCCCTGTGTCCATCCATATTTCTTTCACAGTCTATGGGTATATATATATATATATGAGTGATAGTGTGCTAAGGCTGGTTAGTGATCAGTCTAATCCTGGCTGCTGTGTACGGGGTCTTAAGTGATCAGGCTGCATGAGGCCGCGATGCGTCCCAAGGTGAGGTCACGTTACGCCGGCCCGGGAGCGCCACTGACAGCTCCTGTTACTGCTGTTACTGCTCATTCATCATCGCCACACACACACATACACACACATGCACACGTATACGCACACAGGAAACACACATGAATTTCTAATCAGGTAACTTGATGGGAGATCGAGTTAAGATTGAATCACCCGCTGCCTCTTCTACTTACTCTTTCTGTCTGTCTGTCTGTCTGTCTGTCTCTCTCTCTCTCTTTAACCACTTAACCCCTCCAGTCTTCGAGAACCAGACTTGAGTTACTTTGACCGCTTGTTTCCGTCTACACCAAGGGCCCTACCTTAACTTACCTCTAATGCTTAAACTTTTTGGGCATTTTTTTATTATTTTGAAAAACATTTATAACACATTTAGACCGGGAACCCCTATACATACAGTAACTACACCTTTCAATCCGGGAACCCCTTTTGGGGTTCTTGTTGCTACAGTAGAGTAAATAGCAACAATACATTTTTTGTAATTTTCTAATAAATAACTTATGTCAGGATTTAGAAGCCGGTTTTAGAATCAGCCTCAGGTCTAAATGGCTCAATATTTTAAAACACCCCCAGCATATGGATGGTGGGGGATTTCAAGTGGTTATAAGTAGGCCTATAGAATCCTGGGTGCAGTCAAGTTAGCCGTGCTGCTATGCTACTACTAAGAGACAGGTGAGGGTTGACGGGTTCAGCTTATAAGCACTCCTGTGTGCTTTAAAAGGCTTGCCCATGTGGGTCATCTGTTTTGTGTGCCTGTATAAGTGTGTGTGTGTATGTGTCTCTGTACACATACATGATTATATCGTCTCTGAAGGCGTAGAAACCTCATACGTCCAAATCAAAGATTACAAAAGTAGCAGATCTACAAGCTCGACACGAGCATTGTAGATCTGCTACTTTTGATGCTTTCGTGTGACGCTTGTTAGTTGTTACCTATTTCCCTCTGTAGCTCCGAACCGTGGTTGGGAGCGTCTGGAAACGTGGCTCGTTTAACGTGGTAACCTTTATAGAATTAGTCCATACAACTTCTTGGTAGAGAACGGGTATCATTTATTACTGACGGTCAGGCACGAACATACAGCTTATACTTTTCAACGGATGCTTCTCTCTTTTGTTATATTTTCTGTTACAATAATATACGAGTGCCGCGCTATGAGCTTGTACATCTGCTATTTTTTAAAAAACTTGAAAAAGTTTGCATACTGTATCTTTGAATATAATTATGTATTTTTAAAGCGAAAATTAACTCATATCTTTGCTTCTGGGGGTCCCTGGCACAAAACATTTTCAAATGGGTTGTCCGCGGCCAAATGTATATCAATTTAGGGGTCCTTGGCATGAAAAAGGTTGAAAACCACTGAGGTGTTCATTTAGGAAAAAAACAAAGTTAAAATATGGAGATAGGAGGTTTCTGCATTGTGCTGGTGCACGATGAGGGGTAGACGTGTGCATGAATGCGCGGCGTGTCCGACACAGCAGCAGCAGCATGGTGATTTGTGTTGCGTTAAAGCCCTCTGGGCTCAGGGGGGGGGGGGGAGGCCATATGTTACAGTTGTGTAGGAGACAGGAGCCATGTCCTCCTCTGTCTCCGTCTCCTCTCTCTGTCCTTCTGGCTTCCCACTCTAACCCTCTCCCTCTCCCTCTCTCCAGAAAATATGTTTAGATGGGGGTCCACGGACAAATACATTACATTACAAAATACAAATCTTATGCGATTAATTTGGGGGACCTCGACATGAAAATGTTTCAGAACTACATTAGGAAGGAAGTCCAAATAAGCAGCTACATTTCAGAAACAAACTACGAAAACCCACAACCACCAGCTACCAATATTTACAGAAAAACAAGCTCAAAGTCACTTATAATAAGACTCTCTCTCTCTCTCGATGAGAGAGCAGAGGATGTGGTTGAATTATTGTGCCATACATTTTATGTCGTCTGACCTCTGCAGTGGCGTCTAATTCAGAGTTGTTCCGATACCGATACCAGTATCGGAAAAGCTGCCGTTACTGCCTGCAATGCTGGTATCGGTGAGTATGTCAGTCTATGCCATTCCGATACTACGTAATGTACATGATGATATTTCATTTACAGTCATATTTTGATTGCTTCAGTTGATGTTGCGCAACATCATTTACATTATAATTTGTATAACTTGTAGCTGCACATTAACAATTATTAATGGCATTTCTATTTATTCCTCCTGAGTGGTTCTCAAACCTTTTCATTTCAAGGACCCCCATAACTCTGAGAGTGTATACTTACGGGTCCATTTGGTTCCATGTGTACACTCTCAGAGTTACAGACCCTGTAGGGGTCTATTTGGAACCCGCCTTAATGAACACTGAGGGTTCCTGGACCTCACTTTGAGAACCACAGTCCAAGTTATTTTTTTTTATTACACATTGGTATCGGATCGGTACTCAGTATGGAATCGGTATCGGCTATGGGTACATCTCTAGCCTGATGGCAGTGTGACAGTTGTACAGCTACAGTAATACTGGTGCATTAGGTAAGTAAGGCTATCAGTGCGACGGTTAACCATATTTTGTAGTTTACAGTATCTCGTCAGAAATAGCTGATCTACAAGCTCATAGCGCGGTGCCACGCTGAGTTTGAGAACCACTGGCGTAGTGAATTAACCCATTGAGACCTGGAACGCATCTGTGTCACTTTAGATTTCTTTGGCTATTCAAAAATAGCAGATCTACAAGCTCATAGCGCGGCACTGAGTGCCGCGCTACGAGCTTGTAGATCTGCTATTTTTGAAAAATCGTGAAAACATATTTTTTATATCTTTTTTCAAAAAACTGTTAGGATTTAGATTTTTTTAAAGAATCGCCTTAGGTCTGAAGGCCGGTTTTGTGGGCAGGCTGAGTGCAGCATGCAGCAGGCTAGGTTAGGTTAGTACACAGCCTGGTC
The DNA here is from genome assembly GCF_963280865.1 of Gymnoscopelus braueri. Classification (NCBI taxonomy): domain Eukaryota; kingdom Metazoa; phylum Chordata; class Actinopteri; order Myctophiformes; family Myctophidae; genus Gymnoscopelus; species Gymnoscopelus braueri. The sequence continues at coordinate 9,755,896 of NC_137614.1, forward strand.
TCTGGAGAGCAGCAGTGTAGAGCGACAGGTATAAAAGGAATGTCAGTCTGGGAGCAGAGCCTACAGGGAGCGGCTCATAGGAACCACGGTCTGACTGAAAACACCTGCACTCTGCTGCACACAGAGCCCCCTGCACACACACACACACGCACACGCACGCACGCGCACACATGCACACACACACACACACACACACACACACACACACACACACACACACACACACACACACACACACACACACACACACACACACACACACACACACACACACACACACACACACACACACACACACACACACACACACACACACAGTCCTCTGCACCGCCATCCAACATACACATTACCATGACTGTGGACAGTATGTTACCCACACACACATTTGTATTACTGTACTTGTGAGCAGTGGTGGAAAAAGTACTCACATATTTTACTTAAGTAAAAGTACCAATACTGCGATGTAGCTATATACTCTGTTACTCGTAAAAGTCTGGAATTCATAATGTACTCGAGTAAAGGTATAAAAGTGTAGGTATCAAAATATATCAAAAGTAGAAAGTACTCATTATGCAAAATGATCCCGTTTCACAAGTTTTCAAATGTATCCAAAAATCTTTTGAAAATAGCCGATCTACAAGCTCACAATGCGTCGCATCGCGACGCATTGTGCTCTTGTAGATCTGCTTTTTTCAAATGGCAGAAAAGTGGGTAATGTATGTTTTGTAATAATAATCCAATTCTACAAAGTAACTAGTAAATCAAGCTTTCTTTGTGCTCCCCCGCAAGTTTGTACATCTGCTAATTTTGAAAACCTCTGAAAAATATCAAAAATGTTCGTGAATAATCTTGATTTTTTTTTTTACATACATTTTCACTTCTGGGGATCACTAGCACAAGACATTTTCATCTGCGGGGGGTCCGCGGGCCAAATAAATATCAATTTGGGGGTCCTTGCTTGGCAGGAAAAAGGGCTGAGAACCTACTGCTCTACAATAACATCAATAACAGAGTCCTTCTCTTCTCTCCTCCTAATATAAGGCTAGAAGGCAATGAAATACCATCCACAACGTTATAGACATGGACGAGGCCCAAAAATGCTCTACGACGCTCCCAGAGAAACTTCCCCTCCTCTGCTATACTTTTCAGACTTTCTGGGGGGGGGGGGGGGGCCTCCTCTAGTAGACAGTGAGTTATTTATCCCATTAGAACCTGAGGTTCCGATTCTATACAAATGTCTTCTAAATCCCAACAGTTTTTCTGAAAAAAACCTATGTTGCTATAATAATATCAGCGGCGCTCAAACTTTTTCATGTCAAGGACCACCCAAATTGATGATGTATTTGGCCGCAAAATATTTTGTTCCAGGGACCCCGACCAGAAGCAAAGATTTGAGTTACAAACGTTCGCTTTAAAAAATATAGCTCCCTAGGCTGGTGGGGGGAGTGTAGCGCCCAGGATCACTTAGATAATTGGCACCGGGTGAAAAAGGGTTACAAATTCGTGGGATAAAAAAAATATTAGAAAAAAATAATATATATATATAAAAGATTTGCAAACTTTCAAGATTTTTCAAAAAAAATAGCAGATCTACAAGCTCATAGCGCGGCACTCGGTGCCGCGCTATGAGCTTGTATATCTGCTATTTTTTGAATAGCCCCAAAGTATAAAATAATGGTTTTTAAGTGGTTCACGCAGACGCGTTCCCCCGGTCTTAATGGCTTATACTGGTCTGCAGTGTGTCTGCGTGCTTGCACTGGACTGTTGCTGGGACGGGTGACTGGTTTTACTGGTCTGCTCTGTGGGAGCCGTGGCGTATGGAACGAGGGACATAGCACTGGGAACGGAACCCAGAGAGAGAGGTTTCGGGAGGATGTCGCGGTGGTGGTGGTGGTGGTGGACACAGAATACGTTTTTTCTTGGGGCCGGACGGTCCATCTGCGTGGGTGCTCTGCTCATATATAGGCCTCTTCGTATGAATCCTATAGCCACCCAGTGATTCTCAAACTTTTTTCCGGGAACGCTACGTCTACAAATGTCTTCTAAATCCTGACAGTTTTCTGTAAAACCTATGTTGCTATTATCAGTGGTGCTCAAACATTTTCATGTCGAGGACGCCCAAAATGATGTGTATTTGGCCGCCGACCCCCATCTCAAAATATATTTGTTCCAGGGACACCCCCCCCCCAGAAGCAAAGATTTGAGTTAAAAATGTTCTCTTGAAAAAAATATATATATTCAAAGATTTGCACAATTGTTCAAGATTTTAAAAAAAAATAGCAGATCTACAAGCTCACGAGCTTGTAGATCTGCTATTTTTCAATAGCCAAAGTATAAAATAATGGTAATAGCTAAAATCTGAAATGACACAGATGCGTTCGCGGATTGAATGGGTTAATTTCGAGGACCCCACTCTTATACGGGGTCTTCAATGATTTTCATGCCACGGACCCCTTAGCTGAGATAAAGATGAAGCACGGACCCCCATACTACATGATGCGACACGTTGTGAGCTTGTAGATCGGCTATTTTCAAATAGCCAAAGCAGATACAGGGCTGAAGTAGTTAATGTATGTTTCGTCATAATAATCCAAATCTACAAAGTAACTAAAGTTTTCAAATAATTGTAGTGAAGTAAAAAGTACAATATTTGCCTCTGAGATGTAGTGGAGTAGAAGTATAAAGTATTGAAAATTGGACATACTTTAGTCAAGTAAAAGTACCTCAAAATTGTACTTGTAAAGGGACACTTCACCCAAAAAAAAACTTTGTTTCAATGGATTAGTCACCCCATGGAGACTTGAATTCATGGATATTTTTTTGTTTTTGTCTCATTCCTAAGACAATAATTTGACCAGCAGACCGGTAGGCAGCGGTTCCGGTAGGAGACACAACGGAGACTCATTGTGTCTCCTACCGGAACCGCTGCCGGTCATCAAATTATTGTCTTAGGAATGAGACAAATAACTAAAAAAATATTCATGAATTCAAGTCTCCATGGCGTGACTAATCCATTGAAACAAAGTTTTTTTGGGGTGAAGTGTCCCTTTAAGGACAGTACTTAAGTAAATGTACTTAGTTACTTTCCACCACTGATAATAACTACTGTGGATATACTGGAACACAGGTTCCTTTTTTTCTTCTCCATTTCCAGAAAAGTAAACGTTTTGGACATACAAGGTTTCCACCCGTCAGCAACAATAATCATATGTGTGCTTTGGCTCGCTGCCAATCTAGCGTGGTCCCATATAGTTAGCATGAGGAGAGGTACGCACATAGCGGGATACCTTTATAAACCTAATTGTGTCTCATTAGCCTGGCGGCGGGGCCCCGCGGCCGGGGGGCTCCATAGCATGCAGCGCTATGCGTCAGGTTAGCGCACCGCCTTCCGTTAGCGTTGGCCTGTTTTCCTTGGGCAGACAGCTAGCTAGACAGTGGGCGCTCGCTCCAGCGGTCATTAGCGACCGCAGCGCAAGTGATGAGCTAAAAGGCTAAACCCGGAGACTGGCAGAGACTCAGGGAGGCTGACGCACACACACACACACACACTCTCACACACACACACACACACACACACACACACACACACACACACACACACACACACACACACACACACACACACACACATTTGCATTAATATATCTGTGAGGACATGTAAGCATTTTATGATGATGGCGGTTTTATGGGTTAGAATTGTTTTGCCATCTTTAACCCTAACGCTATAGCCTAACTTAAAATAGCAGATCTACAAGCTTGTAGATTGGTTATTTTCGGTGATCAACGCCAGCAAATAAGTGTAAATCAGGAATAACTCCAACCCTATAACCCCTAAACCTTAACCTCTAAATGTCTGATCCTATATAACGCCAACCTGAAACTTTTCCTAATTGTTAGCCTAACTCCCCCAATTATTTATTCAATCATAAAACTATTTCACTTGTAAGGACCAGGAAAATGGTCCTCACAATGTCCATTTCTCAAATTCTACTATACTTGTGGGGACACTTGGTACAAATACATGTGGACACACACACACACACACACACACACACACACACACACACACACACACACACACACACACACACACACACACACACACACACACACACACACACACACACACACACACACACACACACACACACACACACACACACACACACACACACACACACACCTTATAGACAGTGACAACTGTCAACTGGTCACCTGGTCACCGGCCAACCAAAACCAATTAGCATTGTGGTGCTAGCTGTACGGTATAGACGCAGGAGGCCCTCCTCATAAGGACCTCCACAGGTACAGGGAGGGGGGTCAGGGGGGGAGGGGGGTCCTTGAGACAGGATGGGCGCGGTGCGAAGCTGTCGTGCACTTTTAAAACGGAGAAACCGACGCCCTCGGAAAAGTCACGGGGTGCGATGCGTTTATTTCTGGCCGAGGAGGCCGCCGCCTCTCGTTTTAGTTTCCCACTGTCTCCTGCATAAACAGGAAGTCATAGTTCTTGTCAGCGTGTCATCCGCAAGAGAGAGAAAGAGAGAGAGAGAGAGAGAGAGAGAGAGAGAGAGCCAGAGGGGAGAGGGGGGTACATGGGTGTACAGTATATGCACATGAGTGTGTGGCATGGGTGGGTGGGCCTGGGGGTGTCATAAGAGAATATGTGACAGTGAAAAGTAGCGGGCTGGGAAAGACACAGGGTCGTAGAAGGAGATATTGGCACCAGATACCCCGAACCAGGTACCAGCCAAAAATTAAAAGCAGTGGTTCACAAAGTACTCAAATGTTTTACTTAAGTAAAAGTATCAATACTGCAATGTAGAAATACTCTGTTAATAACTAAAAGTCCGGAATTAAAAATGTACTGGAGTAAAAGTATAAAAATATTGCTATAAAAATGTACTTAAAGTACCAAAAGTAAAAGTATTCATTAAGCAGAATGTCCCATTTCACAGGTTTTCAAATGTATAATAATCTTTTGAAAATAGAATAGAATAGAATAGCTATTCTCAAATGGTCGAAATGTATATAGGGCGGTGGGTAAGTGGGTGACGCATTTGTTGTAATAATAATACAAATATACAAAGTAACTAGTAACTTAAAGTTTTCAAATAATTATAGTGGAGTAAAAGTACAATATTTGCCTCTGAGATGTAGTGGAGTACAAGTAAAAGTAAAGAAAATTTGAAATACTCCAGTAGTGTAAAAATACCAAAACATTTCACTTAAGTTCAGTACTTGAGTAAATGTACTTAGTTACTTTACACCACTGATTAAAAGTGATTAACGTTACAATATCGATATCGAGGTACCGCCAATGCACCCGGTGTAACATCCAGCACCTCTCCAAAAACACCACCCCTGAACACACTTTCATATTTCATATTATATTCATATCCGTGGCACTTCCAATTAAAATCTTCCTCCGAGTTCAACGTGGGCCGACGTTACTCTCCGCTACGCAAACATGGGAAAAACTACACATTAATATTCAATAACTAGGCTACATAGAATTAGTGTCACATGAGATTTGCACGCTTAAAAACCGGTTAGAGTTCAATCTGTGTCTGCGGACAATATGCCATGTCATACGTCCTATTTATTTAATGTTTGAAAAGTCAATGGCCTTTTCTATTTTGGAGCCATTTCCAGTGTTTTCTTACGGCCTTACATTGGGTGTAGGATCAATGTCTGTTCAAACATCTGGGCAGTGGTGTAAAGTTACTAAGTACATTTACTCAAGTACTGTACTTAAGTACAATTGTGAGGTAGTTTTACTTTACTGGAGTATTTTCCAGTTTTCAGTACTTTTACTTCTACTCCAGTCTCCAGTACATCCTAGAGGCAAATATTGTACTTTGTACTCTGCTACAATTATTTAAATTTTTGATTATTATTACAACACATACATTACCCACTTACACTTACATCACCCCCGCCCTGCAACGCATTGTGGGCTTGTAGATCTGCCATTTTCCAAATCTTTTTATGCAATGTATACTTTTGAAAACTTGTGGAATGGGACATTCTGCATAACGAGTATTTTCTACTTTTGGTAATTTATGTACCTTTTGATACTGTACCAACGCTTTTGTACTTTTACTCAAGTAAACTTTGAATACCGAACTTTTACTTGTAACAGGCTATTATTTCTACAACAGGGTATTACTACTTTTACTTAAGTAGCCAAAAAAAAAAATCTGAGTACTTCTTCCATGGCCGCATATGGGCCGCGGTGAAAAGCAGGTATTGATTCCAAGGGAATAATAATATGAGGTATGTGTTTCCCATATATATATGAGATAACAAGTCCTTTTCCCTCTCTCACTGCCGACCTTGAGTCAAGTTTAACCCATTTAGACCGGGAACGCATCTGTGTGTCATTTTTTGATGTCTTTGGGCTATTCAAAAATAGCAGATCTACAGGCTCATAGCGCGGCACCAAGTGCCGCACTACGAGCTTGTAGATCTGCTATTTTTGAAAAGAAATCGTGAAAATGTGTGCAAATCTTTGAATATTATGTATACATTTTTAACTCAAATCTTTGCTTCTGGGGGTCCCCGGAACAACATATTTTGAGATGGGGGTCCGCGGCCAAATACATATAATTTCAGGGGGTCCTTGACATGAAAAAAGTTTGAAAACCACTGATATCATAGCAACATAAGTTTTTTCAAAAAACTGTTAGGATTTAGAAGACATTTGTAGAATCCCCCAGAAGCAAAGATTTGAGTTAAAAATGTTGGCTTTAAAAATATATATATATTCAAAGATTTGCACAAAATGTTCACGATTTGTCAAAAACAGCAGATCTACAAGCTCACACCAGCACTCGGTGCCACGCTATGAGCTTGTAGATCAGCTATTTTTGAATAGCCCAAAGGAATCTAAAAAATGACACACAGATGCGTTCCCGGTCTTAAAGGGTTAATATATGAGGGTCCTGGATTCACAACGAACATTATTATTCTACATGTCAATAATGAAAAATGTTCTCCCGTCCCGTCTCGGCTGGACGAGCCCAGAGGCTTGTGTGGGAACTTCCCCCGCATTCTAATGGTGTGAGCGGGAGCGTGCCAAAACAGTCCCCGCAAGTATAGCAGAATGTGAAGAAAACAAAGTCATTGTGAAAAGACGTACCCATTTACCTGGTCCTTACCAGTGGTGGAAAGTAACTAAGTACATTTACTTAAGTACTCTACTTGAGTACAATTTTGAGGTATTTGTACTTTACTGGAGTATTTCCAATTTCCAATACTTTTACTTCTACTCCACTACATCTCAGAGGCAAATTTTTTACTTTTACTCCACTACAATTATTTGAAAACTTTAGTCACTTTGCAGATATAAATTATGATATTATGAAACATACATTAACCACTTCAGCCCTATTTTATGCCAAGGCTATTTGAAAATAGCCGGATCTACAAGCTCACAACTCGTCGCATCGCGACACGTTGTGAGCTTGTAGATCTGCTATTTTCAAACATTTTAGTACTTAGGTAGTAGGTTGTTTTATGCTTTATGTTTCATGGGGGGAAAAAACAAACAAAAAAGGTTACGGTTGGCGTTAGGTTTAGGATTTAGGCATGGTTATTGGTTTAGGGGTTGGGTTAAGGAGTCATGCCTGGTTTATAGAGAAAATAGTTGATCTACAGGCTCACAATGCGTCACTGCACCAGGCGTTGAGGGTTAGGGTTAAAACTGCACACAAAATTCATAAAATATCGATGTCCTCACAAGTATAGTAATAAAACATGTGTGTGTGTGTGTGTGTGTGTGTGTGTGTGTGTGTGTGTGTGTGTGTGTGTGTGTGTGTGTGTGTGTGTGTGTGTGTGTGTGTGTGTGTGTGTGTGTGTGTGTGTGTGTGTGTGTGTGTGTAGCGGATGTCAGGGTGTGGGGGATTGGAAGACAGAGGCCGGTCCTCTCATTCTCCTACAGCGCTGATGATGGTCACTGTGGCCAACCATAACCTTTCCCTGGGCTGTGTCTAGCGACTAGTTTCTCAGTTAAGGAGGTCCTGACACTCACAGGGCGCACACACACACACACACAACCACACACACACACACACACACACACAGCACCACAGAAATCACCAGCCGGCTGCCAAAACTCATTCATCAGGGCCTCATAGCCGGAGCCCTGTCAACCTCCAGCCCCAGGCCCTGTAGGCCTCAAGCCAGGGGCTCGAGTTCCGGGCTCCCCGCCAGTCTGTCATGATCCTGGGCGGCGGGCCAGGCCTCCATCAGCTTTGATGTTAAGCTAGGAGAGCCAAATGGCTGAAGAAGAGGGGTGATGCCCCCCCCCCCCTTATAGCACAGGAGTAGTTACACACACTGCAGCAGGTCAGCGAGGCTGATGGACTATACTTCGCTGAACGTTACCCATAATCATTCAGTCAGTTGGAACGTGCGTGCGTGCGCACACTGTCACGCAGTCATGCCGTCACACACGTACGCAGAGCAGTGGCGTACCCACCATAGAGGCAAGGCAGGCGGCCGCCTGCCCAACTAAAAGCTCGCGTCCCCTAGAAAATAAAGTGAGAAACAGGCAGTAAAAAAAGAATCCAAACAGAAAACTGTCCGTCGGGCCATTAGCCCGCCAGACAGCCAATACACTATCCATTCAGCAGAGCGACCCTCGCCTATAGTGATGCAAATGTCTTCATGCCATGGGCATGGGGTGCCAGGGTTGGGGGTCTAGGCCATCACCTGTACTCACCTGGCATAAAAGGGGCTCTGAGAGCAGCTTGAGCCATTCATTACTAAACTACAACATGAAGAGACCACCGCTGAAGAAGAGATTCATCCAGAGGACGCTACCTTTCACCACCGCTGCCAAGACCTTGGCGGCGCCAGGACCAGCGCAATACATACAATGATTATACTTGCATATTGTTTTTATTAGCGTTTTTCAGTTTTGTAGTCAGTGTAGTGTTGTTGTTAACTTGTTTCCCCCGCGATCTTTCCCCGAGTCCCCCCCCCCCCTTCGGAGAGGGGGAGGGGGGGGGTGGGGGGGAGAAAAAAAATCTCCCCTGCCCTAAACGTAATTCCTGGGAACGCCACTGCCGCAGAGAGAGAAAGAGACTAAAGCCTCAGTTATACTTCCGGTGTCATGCTCAGTATACTGTAAATAGCAGAGCTACAAGCTCACAACGCGTCACCAATGTGACGCGTTGTGAGCTTGTACGTCTGCTATTTACCGCAGGCAACACCAGTGAGTGTGCAACTAAGTATGAATCAGGCTTTAGGTGGACACAAGCATACACGCACAGACCACACACACGCGTGCACGCACACACACACACACAATAACATTTTTGCAAGCGAGCGAGCGCGCGCTGCGCGCGCGAGCGCGCGAGCGCTCACACACACACTTGCCACTAAAGTGCACATGTGTACAAAACATGACACATACACAAGTGTACAAAGCATGCACACAGTCACAAAGAATCTTGGACGCAGGCACTTGCGCTCGGACACACACACACACACACACACACACACACACACACACACACACACACACACACACACACACACAGCTTTTTATTAAAGTTTCCATTGCATATGCTTCTTGTTATACAATTAAACGCTTGAAATATGTTGTATTCTGATATGATTAAGTGGAGTTAATTGTTTGAATTGGAGACTTTGTAATACTCTTCCTAATTAACACTGCAATAAATACTCCCTTTTTTATGGCTCCACATGTGGAGCTATAATTTGTCAGATTTTCATCGTTTTGAGGGGCTGAAATATAACATTTTATGGCACTGAAAAAAACCCGAAGATTGATTATATCGGAGCCAAAGCTATGAGCTGTTGAATTATGTCTTGTTTTAGAGGACTGTGCCAACTGTCATCTGCATAGACAGGTTAGCAGGTTAGCGTAAGCGTGCGCGGAGTAGCGCACACACACACACACACACCCACACACACACACACACACACACACGCACAAACGCACACACGCGCGCACACACACGCGCACACACACAGAGAGACGCCCTTGGCTTCCCTCCAGGTATTTAATGGCAGTTTGTGAAATCCTCGTACAGGAGGGTTTGGTTCGAGTAAAACTAACATTCATATTTCAAAAATAACAAACTCTGATAAGTATACTCTCGCTGATTGACAGTCGGAGTTGGAGATTTTCAAACGTGAAATGAATTATGGAAGAGAAAAAGTGCGGTGTTCCTGATCTAATCAGAACCATAGTTTTGCTAACCACTCTCTGACCTTGATATTGTTAGAGAGAGGGGGGGGGGAACAATTTCTTTTTTAGCCCAAAACACTGAACCACTGAACATCACCTCATCTGTCTCCAAACCGAGGTATAATATTTATTTTTTGGTCCTTCTATATCTGTCCCACTCGCTCGCTCGCACGCTCCCTTCAACCCTCTCCTCTGTTTTGTTTTGTGTTTTTTTTTTTGTCTTTGTCTCTGCTTTATATCAAACGCGGAGCGTTCCTGAGAAGCGCTCTGATGGCAACTTGTTAGACAGAAATCAATTAGTCATGAGATGAGAGAAAGGAAATCCGTCTTCGTTGGCTTGGCGAATGAAGGCCGCGTACGTGGGAGGGCAGTGTTGCCAGATTATTATTTTTTTTGCGAGAGAAATAAGCAACCCAAGTCTACGAAAACAAGCCCAAAAGAAAACGACTATTTACATTGTATCATCATATGCAACGGCGGCTATTTGAAAATAGACGATCTACAAACTCTGAGCTGGTCAGCTTAGAGATCTGCTATTCTCCAAAAAATCGTGACAAAAATGATACAATTGTGGAATGTTTTTGAAACATTTTAACACAAATCTTGTATACGGTTACCCCTGGCACCAAATATCTTCAGATGGACAAATAGTCCACAAATACATTTAGGCGGTCCTTGATATGAAAATGTTTGAGAACCACTGGTTTAAACAACATTATGAAACAAGCACCCCCCCCCCCAAAAAAGCACACAACCAATATTTCCGAGCGACTTTACAGAAAATCAAGCCCAAAGTCGCTTATCGTCTCTGTCTGGTGGAAACCAAAACTGTTACTTTTCAGCAGTGTTGATTTCGTCGACTAAAACTATGACGAAAAACGTTCGCCGACTTCCTTTCGCTGCGACACGTTGTGAGCTTGCCTTGTAGATCGTCTATTTTCAGCATGCAACCAAGTGTAAAATCAGCCATCAAGGCACCGCCAAAATACATTTTAGTCGACTAAATCGACTGTAGATTTAGTCGACTATAATCTTATGATATTTAGTCAACTAAAACTAGACTAAAATGTAAACGTTTGAGATGACTAAAATATGACTAAAACTAAATGGATTTAAACTAAATCAAAATGTGCTGTCAAAATACTTTTCAGGACTCAAATAAAATAATATCAAAAGTAGCAAATCGACAAGCTCAAAACACGTTGCTTTGTGCCGCGTTTCGAGCTTGCGGATCTGTTACTTTTGATGCTTTTGTGTGACGCTGTAATGGAGATAGGAGGTTATTCTGCCCCTACAGCAACAATAATATAATAAACAGACATGGCAACACTCAACTACTGGATCCACCACCTGTGTCTCATTGCTCAGAACGCCACGCTCATCTCCCCCTGTAAACCCACCCCCGGGGAGGGGGGGGAGGGGAGGGGTGAATAGACACAAACCAACAGCCTGGCTTCACACTTTCATTGTGTGTTTTTCCGCCCAAAGCAGTTTTCACATACTAAACAATTCTCCTTCACACAGCAGCCGGTTATTCCAAACATATGTCTGTGTGACTCTGTGTAGAAGAATCAAGAAGGGGGTTTTAGGCTACTTCATGTCACTTTAGACAAGTAATAAGCATCCGAAATATCGGTGCAGGGACCTGTTGCGGCAGAACAGAGTGGTGGAAAAGTACTCACATTTTTTACTTAAGTAAAAGTATCAATACGGCAATGTAGAAATTACAAGTTACAAGTAAAAGTCCGGAATTCAAAATGTACTTGAGTATAAGTATATGGTGCATTTATATTGCGCTTTTTATCCAAAGCGCTTTACATAGATTGTGCATTACATTCACCCATTCACACACACATTCATACACCGATGGCAGAGGAAACCATACAAGGCACCAACCTGCTCATCGGGAGCAATTAGTGGTTCAGAGTCTTGCTCAAGGACACTTCGACACTAACTCTGGGGGAGCCACCCAGCCCGGGATCGAACTGGCAACCTTGCGGTTTCCAGTTCACTCTACCCGGCCACTCTACCCCTGGGCCACTGCAGTGGGGCGGCAGTGCAAAAGTATTGGCATCAAAATATACGAGTACCAAAAGTAAAAGTACTCATTATGCAAAATGTCCAATTTCAAGTTCTCAAAAGGAATGAAAATCTTTTGAAATAGCAGATCTACAAGCTCACAACGCGTCACAAAGCGACGCTATTTTCGAAATATTGTTGAAATATATAGGGCTAAGAGTGGTTAATGTATTTTTTGTAATAATAATCATAATCTACAAAGTGACTAGTAACTAAAGTCGTTTTTGTGGAGTTAAAAAGCACGATATTTGCCTCTGAGATTAGTGGAGTAGAAGTAAAAATATTGCTAATTGGCAGGGACGCAGAGGGCATTTCAGAACAGAAGGGAACGCATGCACGCACGCATGCGTTCCCAGTGTGTGCGCAAACCAGTTTTTTTTCTTACTACAAGCTCATGGCGCGGCACTCGGTGCCGCGCTATGTATATCTGCTATTTTCGAATAGCCAAAGAAATCAAAAAATGACACAGATGCGTTCCAGGTCTTAATGTCTTAAAGAGAGGTAAACCATCTTTTTAGCAGCAGCAGTGTCAAAAGGCATACCAAAATGAAAATGTGTGCAAATCTTTGAATATATTTTTAAAAGCAAACATTTGTAACTCAAATCTTTGCTTCTGGGGGGTCCCTGGAACAATTTTTTTTTTAGATGGTGGTCCGCTGCCAAATACATATCTAAGAATGTTTTCTAAATCCTAACAGTATGTTTCTATATCAGTGGTGCTCCAACTTTTCCATGTCAAGGACCCCCAAAATTATACGGCCGCAGACCCCCATCTCAAAATGTTTTGTGCCAGGGACCCCCATGAAGCAAAAATGTGTGTTACAAATGTTCGCTTTAAATATATATATATTCAAAGATTTGCACACATTTTCATGATCTAAAGAAATTTGCAGATCAGCAAGCTCATATGCGCTTGTACATCTGCTATTTTTGAATAGCCAAAGTATAAAACAATGGTTAAAGTGGTTCAAATCTAAAATGCCAGATGCTTTCCCGTTCTTAACGGGTTAAACGGCTCTTGAGAGGGTGTAAATGGAAACCAACATGGGTTCCATTTCTTGCAACCCTCTCAAGAGTTTAAACGAAACTCTCAGGCCTTTTTTTTTTTTTACAGTGCGCTGCTCCTAAAACAACAGTCGAAAAAAGGGTGCAGTTTGCATTTGTGTGTCTTGTAATATGCTAGACGAGCGGTCGGCCGGTCGGTCGCTCCGTCCCGTTGCCAGACCAGAGGAAGCCGAGCGAAACGCTAAGTGGGGGGGAAGCAGAGGAGGGCAGCCATCGCCCCGGCGTTCCGTTCTTCTCGGTGGAGGAGAGGAGGAAGCACGGGGGCCAATAGGAAGTATGAATATTCCATGACAGGACACAGGACCATAGAGAGAGAGGGAAATATTCACCTTTAAATAAGGTGTTAGCTTTATTGGATCTTGCGGGACATTACCTGCATATCCAGCTATTCCCCTCTAAGTTTTTTTTTTCTTCTTTTCCAGTCCGGTGTACAGTGCCGATTCATTAACCACAAAGGCCTTCAGTGTAATGCCCCGTGTTTAAACACCTTATTTCATTAAGTGATCTTTAATGAGAGCGCTAACTAGCCTAGTTGTCAGTCATCAAGGAAACGGGCTGCCAAAGTGAGTGGAAAAATATGTTTTTCTCCCCCCCTCCCCCCCCCCCACCTCCTCTGGTCTGGGGTCAGTTTAGCCTCTTTCCATGCGATGGTAAAGGTATTAATCCATTCAGAGCGGGAACGCATCTGTGTCACCTTAGATTTATTTGGCTATTCAAAAATAGCAGATCTACAAGCTCATAGCGTGGCACCGAGCACTGTGCTACGAGCTTGTAGATCTGCATTTTTTTGGAAAAATTCTGAATATTTGTGCAAATCTTTGAACATATATTTTTTTAAAGCGAGCATTTGCAACTCAAATCTTTGCTTCTGGGGATTCTACAAATGTCTTCTAAATCCTAACTGTTTAAAAAAAAATATATTTTTCTATAATCTCAGTGGTTCTCAAACCCTTTTCATGTCCCAAAATGACATATTTGGAAACGGACCCCCATCTCAAAATATGTTGTTCCAGGGACCCCCAGAAGCAAAGATTTGAGTTAAAAAATGTTTGCTTTAAAACATATATTTATATTCAAAGATTTGCACACATTTTCACGATTTTTCTAAAATAGCAGATCTACAAGCTCGTAGCGCGGCACTCGGTGCCGTGCTATGAGCTTGTAGATCTGCTATTTTGGAAAAATCGTGAAAATGCGTTCCCGGTCTTAATGGCTTAACGTTGGGGATGTATACACTGATCCTACTGTAGACGACTCTCAGGTGTGGTGAAATGGAGGATTTTTTCCCCCTACATTGTCTTTTCTATGCCAAAAGGAATGGAATTCTTCCCCCGATGGCTTGATTGGACCGACCTTTCTCATTTTGCAGTAATAACATGGACCATTTAACATGTTTGTTTTCACCTCTCAGCTTGATTTTATATAAATCTTTAGGGGGATCGACGTCTCATCTCCGTTGAGGACTATATGAGCGAGTCGTTTCAGGCTTTTCCCTTGGAATGTCCACAGCGCACCGTAAAAAGAGAGTAATATAGGTTATATAGGCTAGTTGTGGAAAGTAGCTAAAGTAGCCTACATTTATACAAGTACTGTAGTTTGAGGGACTTTTACTTTACCTGAGTATACAGTATGTCAATTTTAACGATAATTTAGTACAGGGGTCTTCAACGTTTCCAGGCCAAGGACCCCCTAGCTGAGAGAGAGATGAAGCAGGGACCCCCTACTCTATATTGTATAAAATTGTGTTTCAGATTCTTTTCTTTTTTGAGTGGTGCCAACCACTCCTACGCTTGACTTTGTCCTGGTGTCCGTCTGTGTGTCCGTGTGTCCGTCTGTGTGTCCGTGTGTCCGTGTGTCCGTATGAGCACGGCCTCTCTGTATGTTTGAGCACAGCCTCAACAGCTGCGGCTGATTGCAACACAAAGATGCAACCATACAGGTACAGGTACAGTACAGTACAGACCGTACAGTACAGTACAGTACAGACCGTACAGTACAGTACAGTACAGTGTGCTTTCAACATCTGGAGTGAACTGAGCTCCTGAACTTCTGGGTAGTGAGTATAGCATTTTTCTTATTTAGCAAGTTGCTAGCAGTTGTACTTTAAGTGCTTTGCTACTAGTGCTGTATTATTAGATTGTGTTAGTCTGTAGTTTATATTTGTATTTGTGCTTTAAGCAGTAGCCCATTGATACTCTGTGTCTGTCTCACAGAGCACTTGAAGTAGTCTCAGGTAGAATAGGCAAATTGATTGACCTGTTAAAGTGGCTGGGAGGGCCAGCACTCCCCGGCAGACAATTAGCAATCAATTGAAGTGGTTTAAACCAGCTCTGAAAGCGTCAGCTTTCAAAGCGGCTAGTGAACGAAGGCTAGGCGAACAAAGGCAACAGGCGACTTTGTCAAAGCCCGACTTCGTCCATGA
Source organism: Gymnoscopelus braueri (assembly GCF_963280865.1). NCBI lineage: Eukaryota > Metazoa > Chordata > Actinopteri > Myctophiformes > Myctophidae > Gymnoscopelus > Gymnoscopelus braueri. The sequence goes on from NC_137614.1 coordinate 9,771,684, forward strand.
ACGAGAAGCAGTATCATTGATTAGTGCCATATATAGTAGTGCAATAGATGTAGTAGTGTAGAATGTGTATAGGAAGCGTTAGACGGAGCCCAGCGGTCCACAACATGCAGACAAATAACTTTGTTTGGCAACGGACAACCTCACCAGATAAGTACGAACCCCAGCAGAGCCCTGGAGAAACAAGAATGGATTATTTGTCCCGTTTAACGTCTGTGTTTGCTCCAGGACCCACGTTCTCATACAGAACACCACTGCAAGAGGAAATCTGGCCGATGACGTCACAGGGGTTTCCCCACCAACATCGTCAACGAGAGGATTTCCTCATGCGCAACATGGACTCGAGACAAACGCAAGGTTTTTCTCAGAGGGAAGCACAGGAATACGGTGATTTTTCCACTGTTTTTCCTATCTCCTGGCACCACCGCATGGTCCCTGTTTTTCCAACGGGCACTGGAGGTCAACTACAAGGTTTTCCTCTGTGGGATCGGCGTGGAAACAGACATTATTTTCTCCCTGAGTTTCCCATTTCCCCCAAAAGTCCATCCCCTCCCCTATCCCCCTCCCCCACTGCCCTGCTGCAAACACAAAGCCCCCACCCCACTCCCCCGATCACACCTCCACCTGCCCCACCCACCTTTGAAGCTACAGGGACAAAACAGCTTAAGGAACCTGACTTTTTCCAGACTGAACAGATGGACACGATTTTCTCCAAAAAAGGACTACACATCATCCACCTAAACGTGAATAGCCTCAAAAACCCCACAAAGATGTCTGAAATAAGATCCATGTTTGGAAATGGCAAGGTAGGGGTTCTCTCTTTTTCAGAGACAAAACTGGATGACACAGTAGACGATTCTGAAATTGAGATTATAGGCTACAATGTCATTAGGAAAGACAGAACTCTTTGTGGAGGAGGGGTATGCATTTATGTGAGATCTGACATCATTTTCAATGTGTACCCAAAATTGGAGAACAACTCCACGGAATCGGTCTGGATAAAAATCACCTATCCTCACGCTAAACCCCTGATAATTGGCGCAATCTACAGGCCCCCAGGTCAAAATGAGTTTTATGATTTATTAGAGGAGCACATGGCAATCATTGGAAATTCGGAATTGATTTTGATTGGCGACTACAATACGGATGTACTCCGGAAAGACGCCGCCATATTTAAATCTTTCAAAAAATTCTGTGACATGCATAGCCTCACCCAAATGATAAAAAATATCACAAGGGTAGGCCCCACTTCTCAGACCATCATTGACCTCATTTTGACATCAGACCAGTCGAGGATTCCTTTAAGTGGAGTCATTGAGTGCAGTCTAAGCGACCATAACATCATTTTCTGCACGCGTAGGCTTCACAGATCTGTAGTTGATTGTCATAGCACGATCAGCTGCAGAGCTGTGAAAACTTACTCATCAGAAGCTCTCACAACAGCTCTTGAGAAAGTGGATTGGTCAAATGTACTCGGTGGCTCCTCGGCTGAGGAGTCTTGGACTGGTTTCAAAACTGCTTTTGTGTCTGTTATTGATAGCCTAGCGCCCAAGAAGGTGGTGAGAGTCAGAGCCCGTACACAACCCTGGATGAATGGAGACATCCTAAATGCAATCAAACTCAGAAACAAAATGTACTCTGAGTTCAGGAAATGCAAAGATGTGCAACTACTTGAAAGATGCAGAAATCAACGAAATGTAGTAAACAAATTGGTCAAAACTGCCAAAAAGAATTTCTTAAATGAAAGTATTGAGGCAAACAAAAGCCACCCACAAAAGCTATGGGAAGCGCTACAGAAATTGGGCTGCAACAACAAAATTCAAACCAAAGCTACAAACATCTGCATTATTTCAAGTGGCGTGCTCATTACCGACAAGCAAGCGGTAGCAAACTGTTTTAACAGCTTTTTTACCACCATTGCAACCCAGTTGGTAAGCAAACTTCCTCAGCATTCAGGTTTGTACGGCTCTGACCACATCCATGCTCACTATGTTAAACTAGGGGCTAAAAAAGACTCCTTTTCATTCAAACCAGTAAATGCTGATGATGTGCAGAAAAAACTACTCGCCCTCCAGCCAAACAAGGCCACCGGCCTTGACAATATCCCCACCAGATTCCTCAGAGACGCAGCTACTGCTATTGCCCCCATAGTAGCCCAAATCACAAACCTATCCATCAGCCAGTGTCACGTCCCACAGGATTTCAAGTTGGCAAGAGTAATCCCTCTGCATAAAAAAGGAAGCAAATTAGAACCTGGCAACTATAGGCCTGTTTCCATCCTTTGTTCCATCTCAAAGGTTGTAGAGCGATTAATTCAAGAACAAATCAACAGCTACCTCAGCGAGCATAAACTGTTGTTTGAATTCCAATCGGGCTTCAGAACCTCCCATTCCACTGACACATGCCTACTGTATCTGACCGACTACATCAAACGTGAGGTAGACGCGGGCAAATACTGCGGCATGGTCATGTTGGACCTCCAAAAAGCGTTCGACACTGTAAACCACTCAATTTTACTTGATAAACTGAGGGCGATTGGTTTTGACTGCACATCACTAAACTGGATGAGATCTTACCTGGAGGGAAGAGAACAAGTGGTTGACATCAACGGAACCATGTCCTCATCCCTCCCGGTGAGCTGTGGGGTTCCTCAGGGCAGCATTCTAGGGCCGTTACTGTTTCTTCTATACATTAACGACATGAGTGCTGCCTGTAACTGCAAATTGTTCCTGTTCGCTGATGACTCGGCACTCCTGATCTCGGGAGAGGACAAGTTGCAAGTTGAGGAGGCGCTCAGCTCCGAACTCTCAAAAATCCGTACTTGGCTTACCGATAACAAACTGTCACTACACCTTGGGAAAACTGAATCCATTCTCTTTGGGACCAAACATTCCCTCAGACAGATGGATGTAAATGATTTCAAGGTCAAAGTCGATGACACAATTATCTCTAGCAAAGAAGAGATTACCTATTTGGGTTGTGTACTTGACAAATACCTGACAGGTGATAGCATGGCTACAAAGGTGGTCAAAAGAGTAAACCAGAGAACCAAATTTATGGGCAGAGTTTCCTCTTTTGTCAACCCTCAGGCCCTCAGGATCCTCTCTGGGGCCCTGATTCAACCACTTTTTGACTATGCTTGCACCTCCTGGTACTCCAACACCTCAGTGTCACTGAAGACTAAGCTTCAAACCTCCCAAAACAAACTGATTCGGCTACTCCTCGGATTGGGGCCCATGACCCACCTTTCTCCCACCCATTTTGCCAGCCTAGGCTGGCTCAGGGTGGAAGACAGGGTTAAACAACTAAAAATGGGACTGGCCTTCAAAATTGTAAATGCAAATTTGCCCGATATGCCCCCAATTCCCGCATATCTGAGTAAATACCTCCAAAAGGTTAGCGACACCCACAGTCACAATACCAGAGGGAGCGTTAACAACAATTTGGTACCACCCACCCATAAATCAAACATGGGCAAATTCTCCTTCTACAGCACTGCCACCCAGGATTGGAATAGTCTAACTCCATCCCTCAAAAAATGCAGTTCGCTGGGCTCATTTAAAAGAGCCTTAAAAAATCACCTTTCAGGAGGCCAAAGGTGGAGGTAGTACCATTTTCCCGTTAGACAGCAGACCCCCCCCCCCTGTTCTTGTACATATTTTTTTCCCCTCTTTTTTATTTTTTTTGTTGTACATAGTGTTATATATTGTTTTTTGGCTGTTTATTTTGTAATGATATTTGAACTGTGGTGCCACTATATATGCCTATGAATTAAATACCAAGGCCCTCATTGGAAACAAGTCCGCAAGGACTTTTATGAACGGACCTGTTAGACAAAGTATTTTAAATGTAACTGTGCTGTTTTACATTTTTTGCCTAATAAAATATTCAATCAAAAACAGTACAGTACAGACCGTACAGTACAGTACAGTACGTACAGTACGTACAGTACAGGTACAGTATAGTACAGTACAGTACAGACCGTACAGTACAGTACAGTACAGCACAGTACAGTACAGTACAGTACAGTACAGTACACACACTTTTGAGTAAAAATACGTAAAATGAGTAAAAAATACTTAAAATTAGTAAAAATACTTAAATATTAGTAAAGATACTTTAAAGTTCCTAAACTGAGTAAAAATACTTTAAATGAGTAAAACACTTAAAATGCGTAAAAATACTTAAAAGATGTCAAAATGAGTAAAAACACGTACAAATCTGTACAAACATTTTAAAGTACTTAAAATGAGTAAAAATACATTGAAGTCATCAAAGTCTGTAAAAAGTAACTAATGAAATGAACTCATGAAAGGCACCACTCTCTTCACACTGGGTGTGATTTTTTAACTTAGTCTGCTCTTTTTCCCCTCTACACCTATAGCCTCTTTGCCAAAAATAGCCGATCTAAAAGGTCTCAACGCCTCGCGCTGCGAGGCATTGAGAGCTTGTAGATCTGCTATTTTCGGCTAATGTTCCCCCTCAGAAAAGGGATTCTAGGGTTCAAGTGGTTAATGTAGGAAATCTAAATCCTATCACACAAAGATTTGGCGGACCCCCTATAGTAGCTCTGAGGGACCCCTGCTTTAGTATCCTACTCCACTACATCTCAGAGGCAAATAATGTACTTTTAATTTCACTAAAATGATTTGAAAACTAACTAAGTCACTCTGCTGATTTAAACCAGTTAAGCCCTATTTTAAACTTAGATGAAAGGTTTTGACTGTTGCTGAATACACTTGCGAAGAAATATTCTGCATAATCAGTACTTTCACTTTTGGTACTTAAAGTACATTTTGATGCCCACACCTTTTTTTAACTCCTACTCAATTAAAAATTTTAATAGCTACAGGATTTTTACTTGTAACAGACTATTTCTACAATGCGGTATTTCTACTTTCACTCAAGTAAAAGACCCTAGGGGCCCTATTTTCGCCGGTGCCTTATTACCCATTATCCCTAAACTTCTTTGCCATGTTTTGCTGTTTTTAAAAAACATTTTCAAATAGTTCAACTAGCCGATCTACATCGACACATTGTGAGCTTGTAGATTGGCCATTTGAACTATTTGAAAATGTTTTTAACCCGTTGACACCTGGAACGCATCTGTGTCACTTTTTGATTTGAGCTAAAAAGCATTATTTTACACTTTGGCTATTCAAAAATAGCAGATATACAAGCTCGTAGCGCGGCACGGAGCTTGTAGATCTGCTATTTATGAAAAATCGTGAATGTGTGTGCAAATCTTTGAATATATATTATTTTAAAGCGACATTTTTTTACTCAAATCTTTGCTTCTGGGGGGTCCCTGGAACAACATATTTTGAGATGGGGGCGGTCAAATACATATCATTTTGAGGGTCCTTGACATGAAAAAGTTTGAGAACCACTGCCTTAGACTTCTTCCACCACTGGTAATGGAATGTTGAACAAACGATCACAGCGCACCATAAAAAAAGAAGAACAGACACCATATCCAATATAATTACAGCGTTTCACAGCTCATATCATTCATACTTTACAGTCTTTTTTGTCATCCACCGTAACCCATGTGAAAATCCACGGCAGGTGAGAAGATTTTTCTACATCTGCCGTGAAGATTGTAAAATGTCTTTTATTGTCTCTTCACAGATTTGGTGGGGGGGGGGGGGGGTATCCGCGAGGGGGAAGTGGAGCGCGGGTGATTGATGGTCACCGGTGGCCAACGGATGACTCAGCTGGATGCCTCCGAAAAAAACCTGAGCTTCCACACTTCACGACACGCTTCATTACCGTGAAGAATTAAAGCTTAAATGACTTCATCTACAGCGAGACTGAAGGAGCATCAGCTCTCTGTCTGTCTACCGACCTAAAAGAATGGCTGACCTCGAAATACAAATGGGCTTATAGTAGAAGAACACCCTATAGAGCACCGAAGTCTGACGTAATTTACGCATCCTACAGTACCTGAGTCACGTTTTTTTCCCCTCCCATTCTGAATTCCCATAGACGTGTTTATTATCGTGTCATATAAGAACTGTGTTCCAAAAATAAACAAATGATCCTGGCGGTTTGACTGGATATGGATATGAAGCATCAACTGACCGACGGTGAGAAAACGCTAACGTTACCGCCGTCAAATGTGTAAAATGTTCTCCAGAAACAGACTGTATCAACTATGAGTGACTGACTATCGTAAACGATACAGAGAATAGCGCCGGGGCAATGTATTTATTTTTGGACCACAATTTTTATATGAGACGATTCTAAGATGACCCAATGTTATTCTCCATAGAGAAATTACTTCCGTGACCCGGGGGATGAGCGAGTGACGTCAGGACTTCGGTACTCTATAAGAACAGCTTGGTAGTCCCCACCCCTTTAGGATTCAAACCCCAGTTTGAATCCTGAAAAGTAACAGTTTTGGACATAATGAGGTTTCCACAATATACTGTATGGGCAGGGGTCTTCAACAGGGGGTCCGGGACCCCTAGGGGGTCCTCAGAGTTACTACAGGGGGTCCGCCAAATCTTTGTGTGATATGATTTTTTTTTTTACCTTAACCACTTTTTAACCCTAGCATCCCTATTCTGAGGAGAACTTTAGCCGAAAATAGCAGATCTACAAGCTTGTATATCGGCTATTTTTGGCAAAGAGGTATAGGTGTAGAGGGAAAATAGATCGATCGGCACTCTATTGTATACGTCGGGGTGGAAACACATTGCGGGCTTGTAGATCAGCTTTTTTTTCGCAGAATCTATAGGCCAATGGTTCCAGTGCAGTGTCATCTAATTCTGACTCTGCAGGGGTCAAAAGGTACAACCTGCGGGCAGTACGTTCAGCTTCCACTCCTCCAAACCACACAGAGCGCAAAACAATGACCTCCAAGGTGAGTCACATGTTTACCACTTCAACTAAACAGCGTTTATACCTGCTGTCTTCAGTTTATGTCTGGCTGGGTTCTGTTGCATTTCCTCACTTTTTGTTGTCAGTGTGGCAATAGCATGGTTGGTCAAATTATGGCATTTGGTTTATGGAACAAATGTGTCACACAGGACACCGAGGTTACATTTACAGTATCCATGCTATTGTTGTTTTTCTTACTTTCTGGTCATTTTTACTTGTCTAGTACAGTGGTTCCCAATCTTTTTAGCTCGAGACCCAAAAGAGAAATGTTATGTCTCCCCGGGACACAAAGTAGTGAAAATAGCTGATCTACAAGTTCAGATATTTTCACAACTAAAGTTTTTTAAATTTTATTCATGCAAATTCTTGTTTAATTTCGGAACAAATTTGATTCAAAACTGTGTGTAGGAAACAACCCAAAAAAAAAGATATTTACTAGTGACCCATAAAAATGGGTAAGCGACCCACAAATGGGTCCCGACCCATTGTGTGGGAAACAGCTGGTCTAATACATTGCAATTGTATGAATGTATTTATTATTGATTTTATGTTTCTGTATGTCTCTGCTACACTCCCCCAAACACACAACAAATGGGTTTAAACACAAATTTGCACTCAAACGATCACAATGGAAATCTCGGTCTTTTCGTACTTTATGCTTTTGTCAGATATCGTTGCTATCGGGCAGAAACCTCTTATCTCCATATTATAACTTTTTGTGTTTTTTCGTAAATGAATGCCCTACTTGATTATACTACAGCATCACAAAAAAAGTATCCAAAATAGTAGATCTACAAGCTCGAAACGCGCCGCATAGCGAGTTGATGTTGTAAAATGATTGCTAACCAACCCTATACTTAGTTGACCGGAGTCCCGCTTACTGTCTGGTCCAGTGGCGGAGCGTCCGGGGAGGCCAGGGAGGCGGCCGCCTCCCGGCCCGCGACCCAGGAGGGCCCGGGCCGTCAGATAATAAATCGGTAAAATCAGGCAAAAATAAGAATTAAACAACATAACCCTAACCTAACCCTACCCTAACCCTAAAACCGAAATAAAGTGACAAAAAGCCCCCCAAAAAGTGACCGAAACCGCCGCAAACCCGCGGGGGATGTGCACCCACGCACGCGCACGCACGCAGGGGGGGCCTGATCACTGTGCTGTGCCTCCCGGCCCGGCTTTCAGTTGTTCCGCCACTGGTCTGGTCTTATGTAAGATGTTCATAATCTGCATTTGCTGCTATTTTTACCTGATGGGCCCACATTACATTGCTTGGTCTGTTACAACATGCAGCTTGGAGGGGAAAGAGGTGCTACGTAGTAGTGTTGATTTTGACAGCAAATTTTGATTACGTTTTAGTCAGTCTCTTGAATGAAATTCCATTTAGTTTTAGTCATATTTTAGTCATCTGAAATGTTTTAGTTTTTGTCTAGTTTTAGTTGACTAAATATCATAAGATTATAGTCGACTAATTCTACAGTTGATTTAGTTGACTAAAATGTATTTTGGCGGTGCCTTGATGGCGTCGTAATGGCTGATTTTACACTTGTTTGAATGCTGAAAATAGCAGATCTACAAGCTCACAACGCATCGTAGCGCGACCCGTTGTGAGCTTGTAGATCTGCTATTTTCAGAGCGCAACACCCGAGCGCAACCAAACATAAAATGACTTGTCTTTTAGTTCTACTGGATCTCTTCTCCACTAGGTCCCTCCCTAACATTTTAGTCTAGTTTTTATTTGTTGACAAAATTGTCAATATATTTAGTCATAGTTTTAGTCATCATAGCTTAGTTTTTATTTAGTATTTATTGAGTTTTCGTCAGTGAAAAAAGGTAGTCGACGAACATTTTTCGTAATAGTTTTAGTCGACGAAATCAACACTGGTGTAGAACGCAGCGATTCAGGAGTCCCGAGGTGGTGTTGGCTATAGTCTGCACTCTCGCGTCACATCTCATCGTTACTAAATAATGGTATTATTAATGTGTATATATTGTTTTCTCTCAACTCATTTCAGGAAGATGTTTCCATCTCTTTCCTTGCTCTTCTTTCTATCTCTATTCTCCCATTTCCTGGAACACTGTGATGGAGCTTGAAAGAAAATAATAACTTCTTTACACCTGTAAACCTGGTTCAGAAATTACGAGAAACATATAGCGTAAATAGCCGATCTACAAGCTCACTATGCGTTGCAGCACGACACGTTGTGAGCGGCTATTTTAACAATATTTTAAAAAGCTTAAGTGGTTAATTCATACATAGGCTACATTTCTGTACATTTCGGTCCCAAATGTCCCTTGCTAGAAAGACATGTAGTGGAGTCAAAAGTACAATATTTCTATTTGAAATGTAGCGGTGAGAAAGTGATCAGCTTGAAAAAACAGTAGAGCACTCAAGTACATGTACTTACAGTAGTTAGCCTACTGTCCACCACTATATCGTCTCTGTCAGTTGGAAACCTCATACTGTATGTCTAAAAAATTTACTTTTCAGGATTAAAATTGAAAAACAGCAAAAGTACTTTTAATGCTTTTGTGTGACGCTGTAGTATGAACAAGTAGGAGCATTCATTTCCCCAAAAAAACACAAAAAGTTAGAATACGGAGATAGGAGGTTTCTGCCCCACACGACAGCAACGATATGTGGTGGGGTAGCCTACGGTGCTGCTCCATAACTCCATATAAGTGCGGTATGCTTCTTTTAACTCTAACTAGGGCTGAGGTATAAGCGCTGATCCCAGTGCAGCCCCAGGGGCCTCTACCACTCCTGTTGTAATCCATGGAGGCTTAGCAGGCTGACAGGATCACTCAGCCACTGGCTCTAACCTGGCACTCAGCTCCCTGTGGGGCAGCCACACACACACACACACACACACACACACACACACACACACACACACACACACACACGCACACACGCACACACGCACACACACACACACACACACACACACACACACACACACACACACACACACGATGGAAGGGGAGAGGCGAAGAGAAGAGTAGAGAGAGAAGATCTCATGGCCGACCACAAGCTAGCGTGTCAGTAGGCCTGTCACAATTATTACATCATCGCCTAATTGCAATTACTCGATAATCTCTTTTTTTTTGTCATCATTTCAATGTAAAAAAAATTCAGATATTTTCAAATATTAAAGAAAATTGTGGAAATAGCAGACCGACAAGCTCAAAACGTGTCACATCGCAACACATTTTGAGTTTGTAGATTGGCCATTTCCACTATTAATGTTTTTTAAGTAGAAAGTAATTACATATGTATGTTATTTGTCATATCTGCCTTGTGCAACTTTTACAAGGCAAACAGAAATGTAGATTTAATTCATAATGTTCCAATGTTCAATGACCCTGTGTGTCAGTTCTGGGGATGTAAACATGTCTCATTCATTGTAGTGTAATATGGCTTGCAGCTACACACAGTGTCAGGGAGACAAGTCCACCATGACACCCAAGCCATCTAACCCAGGGGGGTCTTCAACTGGTGGTCCTCCGCGGACCACTGGAGTGGTCCATGAAGATTTTCTTGCATGTGCGGTCCCTGACCGTGCATTCAGTAATGCAGTGGTTCTCAAGGGTCAAGGACCCAAGGACCCTGAAATGTATATGTATTTTGCCGCGGACCCACCTATATGAAAATATTACGTGCCAGGGGGGACCCCCGAACAATATATTTGTTGTTAAAATGTTTAAAGAATATTCATTTTTCGCTTTTTAGAAAGAAAAAAAAAATGTAAACTGCCGATCTACTGTTGCTACTGTATGTGTGTGTGGTGCGAGGAGGACATCATTATGCTCATCAGTGGTCATTGGTCAATTATAAAAGTACTACAAACTACTGCATTAGAGCAGTGGTTCTCACAGTGGGTTCCTTGGGGGGTTCCAGGGGGTCCCCAGCAAAATGTATACAGCATCACAATCATTTTAACCACTTTATCAATATTTTATACGTTGTCTATTCAAAAATAGCAGGTCTAGAAGCTCTCAACATTAAAGTTAGTTTGACTCGGTTCCACAGATAAATATAGTGAAAATAGCCGAACTACAAGTTCACAACGCCTTGCGTTGTGAGCTTGAAGTTCGGCCGTTGCCTCTTTCTTGCCTCTTGACCATTGCCTCTTTCTTAGGGAATATTTGACAATTTGGCCAATGTTTGAATTAGTATAGTATAGTTTGTTGGTTACTTTTGACGTAGTAATGGTTAATTTTTCATTTTAGAGGTATTAAAAAGATCTTAAAAGTCCTTAAATTGTCACTTCAGAAATGTGCAGATACAGTGTATACATTGGCTTGTTTACTGTTGAGTGAGAAAACCATGTTGCACATTAAGCTAATCATCTGGGGACCCCCAAAAATTATTTTGGGACCCCCCCTCAGTTAGGGAACCACTGATCTAACCCACACCGTCACGACGTACCGCTAGTTGAGAGCTGAGAAACAGTGGCAGTGGATGAGAAAAAAAACACAACAGCCCCACTGCACTGTATCAACAACCACAGTAGATTAAACCGTCATACTCCAGTAGAGAGTATTCACTCTTTACCTGCTTGATGTCAAATAGTGGAACATAATAAAACTCAGAGTGTTCCTCCACAAGACCCAAAACTGTAAAACCTATCAAAGTACAACCATTAAAAAATGCCTTTTAGTAGGGAAAAAAATGGTCGGTCACCATATGTCGGAATAACAGACCGTAATCTTTTACAACCCCTCTGAGGTGAACGGGCTTCCACATCTGTGAACGATATGAAGCAACGCGCGCTTTCCGCGTCCAGACAGGGAATGCCCCGTAGCATTCTCAGCGAGCGCACAGTTCAGACAAGACCAAGAGGAACAATTCCCTCCGTGTTTACTTTATCCCTACCCCCAATTATATCAAGCCCCGGCTATTCTGTCAGATGGGAATGTGATTACACAATAATCTTCTTGCTTGCTTTGCGGCTATGTAAAGTACCGTGCTATGCACGTTATGATTATTTGAGATGGCTGCTTTGGAACAATGCTGCTGGAACTATGGTGGAGAAGGTGTGGCTCATGTGATTTGCACTGAGCTGATAGCGATCCCTCGACCACTTAAACCCTATATGATTAGTTGACCGGCGTTCCCCAGGGCTCTGTACTAGGCCCGCTAGCATTTCCCCTCTACATCAAATCTGTTCGGCAAAAAAAAATGCCGATCTGCGAGCGAACATGGCCAATCTACAAGTGAAAATAACTGATACAAGCAAACATTTCCAACAATCGCCAACAACGTGTCACAGCAACGTGACACATTGTGAGCTTGTAGATCGGCTATTTTTCGCCACCCCAGAATAGGTACGCTAGGGTTCATGTGGTTTAAACCCAAACCTCAGGCTTTTTAAGACATGCCTCGAACACCATTCGAGAGCACACAAACACACACGCACACACACACACACACACACAAACACCGGGTCTTAAGTCATGCGCGTCGGCCGCGGTATTCTGACCTCTATGTATAACCTTTCTATTTTCAGCGGGAGTTGCGCCCCATTGAAACAACTTGCGGTGTTGAGTGGTTTTGTCGGGAGGTGGAGGGGTGGAGGGGGGGAGAGGGGTAGGGGGTGGGGACCCCGGGATAGAATTGGCACCGAGAGAAGAAGGGGGTCCTGTGGCACCGACCTGTCTCTCTGATCCAGTCCAGACGGCCCGTCCCGGGGCGTCACGGTGTGCCGTCCTACGCTCTGTCTCTAAAACACACAACCGCAATCCCAAATAGCCTTAAATTCAGGGCCTCTTGGAGTCGGAGCCACTCACTTTTGCCAGTGGCCGGAAAGTAACGTTAAGTACGTTTACTCAGGTACTGTACTCGAAGCTGCGTAACTTTCCTCTTCTATCCCGGACTTGAACCCGGTTTCCTGTGCATGAAGTGCTGACATTTTTACCATCGAGCTATAATAAGAGCCTGCCTGCTTGCTCATTGAATCTTGACCATCAGGTCAAAATTCACGTCAGATCCTGTGTCTATAGGTGAGACATGACCTTTGACAGGATTTATCTAGTCGAATTACAGCGGTGCTACTTTAGCCAGCATGAGATAATTAGCATCACTCACCTAATGCTGCGGAGGTTCAAAGAGTTTAACACACTTCCAAACGGTGTACATTGTTTAAGTCACAGGAGCATGGTTTTCAAATCATAAATATGAACTTTAGCCAAAACCGTGTGTGTAATCCACATGATTTCTTGTTTACTATTGAAAAGCATCATAATAAGAAGTATTTCCTCTCAAAGCGGTGGATTTCAAAATAAGAGCCTCCCGTAATATGTCTAGTCAACTGGTTTTATTTGAAACTCTACCTACAGGAAGTAGATGGACTAAATTAGAAGTACATGACACACCAGCGCTCCGCACCGTATAGCCTACTCTAGTAACTGACACTATTAAAATAAAATAATTTGCGTCGACTGAGGGGGTCTCGACTGACTATTCGAATCATCGACTTTCAGGGAACAGGCCTAGTAGACAGACGCACAAGCAGACTGGCAGACAGACACGCAGACATACAAACCGGGAGACATGCGGACAGACAGACAGACTGGGAGAGTGCAGGCCAATGGACCGTTTAGTGGACCAGACAAACCCCTCGCCGAAGGGCAGGAGGTTCCAAAACTGAACCGGCAGGTTGCAGGGTCAAGGCCCGGATCTTCAGTGGCGAAGGAGCAGACTGGGAAGCAGGGGAGACAGAGTTGGACTGCATGGAGATAGGTGTTTAGCCTCTCACGGACGACAACTAGGTGAGGGACACCCATGGTCGCACCTTAAACCACAGCTGCTGGTTCTTAATCTTCTCTTGAAGTTCAGCACACTGACCGGAAGGAGAGGCAACGATGCAAAATCCTCTACCTTTTGTCGAAAGAGTTCTGCTGGATCCATTATTGGCCAGTTTCTACTGTCACGATATGAGACAAGTATGTTGGACCCAAGTGTAGAACCACACAGGCAGGCAGGCAGGCAGGCAGGGCAAGTCCAATGATGAATTATTAACAGATAACAGAAACTCACAACACAAACTGGCAATAAAGCAGGACATACAATGGCAGGAACACACCATGACATCAACTATAAACCAGCTAAGTAATTCTAAACACAGGGAGGTTTAAACAGAGCCTTGTATCAGAAAGTTGCGCCAATGCGGGGGCAGAAACAGCACCGTCACGTGGTTCATGTAAACTGGAAATAGTTACAAGGAGCCGTAGACTTCAATGCATTCCGGCTAGGGCTTCCTTTGTCACTATCTGCCAATAGACGGCTATGTAGAAGACTTGACCCGAAGAAGTGAACGCTAGTGTCAGAACTGTCTGGGTCTGGGTTTAAATAGACACAGGCTAACAGGACACAGGTGAGCACCAAGGACAATTAACACATGATTGGCTACAGCTAAAAAAGACACAGGTGAACACATTTGCTAATCACAGGACTGGTGAGACAAGACCAGCAACAAGGAGAACAGGAAACAATAGGAACGATACTACGAAATAATATATAATATTCTCCTCGAGTGCAATTTCAAACGCAGGCCTTTTTCACTTGCAACAGAGTATTTCTACTTTGTAGTATTGCTACTTTTACTTAAAAGGGAGGGGAAAAAAGCAGATTACTGGAGTACTTTTTCTTCCACCAGTTGTATTTTGGACTGGTTGTAACTTTATGAGAGTTTTACAGGAATGAAATGAGCTCCATGTTGGCTGGGAGCGGTGAGCATAGCCAGAGCAGCAGCACTGACAGCTCATGTACTCTGTTCTCCAGGCTCTGCGTAGCAGCGCACTGGACCACTAGCCGCTGGGCCAATCAGTGGTGGAAAAAGTACTAAAAGTACGAAAAAGTATCAATACTGCAATGTAGAAACACTGCAATGAAAGACGTAAACGTTCGGAATTCAAGATTTACTTGAGTAAAAGTGCAAAAGTATTGGTATAAAAATGTACTTAAAAGTACCAAAAGTAGAAAGTACTAATTATGCAGAATGTCTCATTTCACAAGTTCATATAATCGTAGTGGAGTACAAGTTAAATGTTTGCCTCTGAGATGTGGTGGCAAGAGTAGAGGTAAAAGTATTGACAATTGGAAATACTGAATGAATAAAAAATAACTCAAAATTGAACTTAAGTACAGTATTTGAGTAAACGTACTTAGTTACACCACTGGGGCCAATAATACACACCGTGAAGAGAAGTGTGTTTTTACGATTTTTTTTTACCAGACCGGAGTCGCACCGCACCGCGCTGGTTTGTGCAGCAGTTAATTTACAGCGCTCGGGTTACACTCCTGATTAGGTGTGGCGGTCGGGAGGAGTGGTGGGGCAATTTAGAAGTGTGGTGGAAATTACAACCTCAAAGTTCAACCGTGGTCTTGGTATGGTCGAATTAAAAAGAGGACACAGGCCATAGTTGTGGGTTGAGATTTTGTTTCTCAAATGTGGTTTTACTGCAATAGTGTTTACCAAACATACTGTAAGGGTTGCGACCAATAAAAACTGGTCTGCAGACCCAACATTTCAAACTTTCCTACAAAAATGAAAAGAAAGAAAAGAGTTGGTAGCCCTTTTCCACTACAGTAGTGTATTGAAGTTGGTAGCCTTTTCCACTGCAGTAGTGTATTGAAGGTGGTAGTCTTTTCCACTGCAGTAGTGTATTGAAGTTGGTAGCCTTTTCCACTACAGTAGTGTATTGAAGTTGGTAGCCTTTTCCACTACAGTAGTGTATTGAAGGTGGTAGTCTTTTCCACTGCAGTACTGTATTGAAGTTGGTAGCCTTTTCCACTGCAGTAGTGTATTGAAGTTGGTAGCCTTTTCCACTACAGTAGTGTATTGAAGTTGGTAGCCTTTTCCACTACAGTAGTTTATTGAAGTTTGGTAGCCTTTTCCACTGCAGCGACCGACTGACTGCATAGACCTGGGACTCAGTGTAGTTGCTTGTGGTCGACAGAATCTGGCATCGGTGGAGCATAGCGAGGTTGCCTTGCAGTACATTAACCAGCTGCTTTGTTTTAGGAAAACACAACTTCTCACGTAATTATCTCCGAGAAACTCAGAAGAATGTTAATGTCATGGAAGCTAGCAGCGGAGAAAAAAAAGAACCCACATGAAAGGCCTATATACCGATCAAGCTGCAGCGAGTTTTCCTTTCCTTCATCATCGAATCATCAACACATACGCGATACACGCGTGCACACACACACACACACACACGCGCACACACACACAGATGGATAAGCACGGTATAAAATGTTATGTCACACATTGCTGCTGTCGGGCAGAAACCTGGTATCTCCGTACATTATTTCAACTTTTATGTTTTGTTTTTTTTGTAAATTCATGTCCTACTTCGTCAAACAAGAGTAGAGCGCAAAAGTAGCAAAAATAGCCGATCTACAAGCTCACTGTGAGTTTGTAGATCGGCTATTCACTATTTTACGATGTTTTTTTTGTTTTTATAATAATAGAAAAGGAACGGTTTTGGACATACAAGGTTTCCACCCAACAGCAAACGACATTTTGATAGGAGGAAAAAGCTCCTGTTGTTGAGACACAACCTTTTCCAATTCCAAACATCTCTGTCCATTTGTCTTGGACGAGAGGCACACACACACACACACACACACATACACACAGTCCTCATTGTAACTCCCCAACTCATATTTAATCCATTAAGACCGGGACAGCATCTGTGTCGTTTTAGATTTGAACCACTTTAACCATTATTTTATACTTTGGCTATTCAAAAATAGCAGATATACGAGCTCCATGAGCTGGTAGATCTATTTTTAGAAAAAATGAGAACATTTGTGCAAATATTTATATATATAATTGTGGGGGTCCCTGACATGAAATAGTTGGAGCACCACTGATATAGCAACATTAGGATTTAGAAAACATTTTTAGATATGTGTTTGTGCCGTGGACCCCCATCTCAAAATGTTTTGTTCCAGGAAACCCCCAGAAGCAAAGATTTGAGTTACAAATGTTTGCTTTAAAAATGTATATATATTCAAAGATTTGCACACAATTTCACAATTTTTCAAAAATAGCAGATCTACAAGCTCGTAGCGCGGCACTCGGTGCCGCGCTATGAGCTTGTATATCTTCTATTTTTGAATAGCCAAATAAATCAAAAAATGACACAGGTTCTTTCCCGGTCTAATTGGGTTAACCTCAAAACATCCATTTGTATTGTTACGACGACCAGGAATATGACCCTTACAACGTCTATTTCTCAAATTCTTCTATACTTGTGGTGCCCTCTCAAGTAAAGTAACACACACACACACACACACACACACACAGGGCCCGTGAGAGAAGGGGAAAGCAATGTGAAGAAGCGATATGAGAGGGAGAGGCTCCTTGTTAGATAAACTAAACTGTGAGGATCAGCAGACATCAAAGCCTACATGCCAAGGATTACATCAGCTACCATATTATCTGCTGAGCATGTCCCCCTTTTACCTTTGTTGTGTGTGTGTGTGTGTGTGTGTGTGTGTGTGTGTGTGTGTGTGTGTGTGTGTGTGTGTGTGTGTGTGTGTGTGTGTGTGTCATTGTGAGGACAATTTTTCTGGTGCTTGTTTTACAAGCTCACCTATTTTGGGTGTGCGTCACCGGCACACAATTAAACTCAGACTTTAGGGTTAAGGTTTAAAAATGCAAATAAATGTCCTCATAGCAATACAAACGTGTGTGTGTGTGTGTGTGTGTGTGTGTGTGTGTGTGTGTGTGTGTGTGTGTGTGTGTGTGTGTGCACACACGTGTGGAGTGTTGGGAACTTAAAAAAAAAATAAAGAGCACACCACGTGCGCTGCTGTCTCACCACCTTATCGCTACTGGCGACCGCAAGCAGAAAGACAGTGTTGTTCTCTGCCGAACGGCCATGTATAAATATTTACACACGCGCCCGCATCATCTGCCAATCTAGATCAGGTGGGAGCAGTGTGTGTGTGTGTGTACTTGTATTACAGTACTTGTGAGGGCCTAATGTCCCTAGTATAGTGGGGACATTAGGGAGTAGTGCTTGTGTGAACTGTTGCGATAAAAGAAGGTTATCTAATGGAATACAACCACGCTAAGGACTACTAACTATTGAGTGTCCCGAGTACACCTCTAGACCTACTGCACATAATAAACAGAGCTGGTACCCTTAAACACATTTTAAATCTGAGGCTTTTTTTGTATACTATTTAAATAGTTTTGAGAATTGAGCTATTTTTGCAGTCAAAGTGACTGCAAAAGATTGCTGCTATTTGTTTCAAAAAGCTTTATAGCCTGTATATATAACATGTATATAACGACACAATGTGACATAGCTCCGTTTACTCAATGCTGTAATCCCTCCAACTGTATATAATTCCCCCATTTTCAACTGTTTTTATTATATTTTGACACTTGCTTTAGCAATGTAAACGTATGTTTTATCATGCCAATAAAGCTCCTTTGAATTGAATTGAATTGTATAGTAGAATATGAGAAATAGACGTTGTGAGGAAAATGTTCCTGATGCTCACAAGAGAAATGGTTGTTTTTTTATGAAATGGCTTACAATTAGGAAATTATTCAGGTTGGGATGTTAGGGATAGGATTCTGTCTTCAGCATTTTTCAGGCCAAGGAACCCTTAGGGGGTCCGTGGCCAAAATAGGGGGTCCACGGCCAAATACACTTAGAAGACATTTGTAGAATCGGTTTCAGGTCTTAATGGGTTAATGTCCTCACAAATATAAAATGTTGATGCCCTCCCAAGTATAGTAATGCAAACATGTGTGTGTGCTTCACGCACATGTGTGAGTGTGTTGTGTGTGTATGGGGGGGGGGGGGGGAGATAGACTGGCACGTCTATCAAGATCAGACGTGCCAGTATTTTGCTTTGAACATGTGGAGGTATCCGTGCCTGTCTGTCCAGTACAGTTATGTGTTAAGGCTACAGTGGTACCTGTGCACCTGTGGGTGTATAGGGTTTCCTGATGTCTGCTATGTGCGTCTGCCGCGCACCTGGATTTCTGTTTATGCTCAAATTCGGGGGGATCCCTGCTGCTACTACATCTCCCACTAGGCACGCACGCACACACACATGCATGCACATTACTGTACTTGTCACACTGTCAGAGCTGGTATGTGTGGACTCCACGTCTGCTATACAATTACAATACCGGTGGTTCTCAAAAATATATATATATTTCAAGGACCACCAAAACTCAGTGTGTACAAATTACGGGTCCATTTGGTTCCATTTGTACCCTCTCAGAGTTACAGACCTGTAAGGGTCCATTTGGAACCCGCTCAAGTAAACCAGAGGGTCCCTTGACCTCACTTTGAGAACCACTACAATAATGTGTATGCAATACTGTATGCAAGATTGAATTAGTTTTTATCCAAAATTATAATGAAACAAATTATATAGATTTTGTAAACTATCTACAAGGTCATATTGGTTATTGTCTCCACCAGTCTGAAAGGCATGGCGAGAGAGTATGTTTTGCACCCTGTCCGTCCGTCCTTCTGTCTGTGAACAGCTAATCTCCGGCACCTTTGGCCTGATTGCAATGAAACTTTGCACACACACTCCCTGGATGCCAATTCCAAACCTCTGCCCCAAATCTTTCACATGGGCCTGTTATAGCGGCACCATGAGGCCGATTTCTGACCTGTTTTGCACCCTGTCCGTCCGTCCTTCTGTCTGTGAACAGCTAATCTCCAGCACTGTTCGCCTGATCGCAACGAAACTTTGCACACACGCTCCCTGGATGCCGATTCCGAACCTCTGCCTAAAATTTTTCACATTTTTCACATGGGCCTGTTATAGCGCCACCATGAGGCCGATTTCTGACCTGGCGGAGGAGCAATTTTTCTAGTTTTGGTTTATGACATCGCCGAACAACTAAGTATAACATAGGAAACCTAACCTCTAACCCTGACACCTAAAACCTGACCTCTACATGTCTAATTCCAATCCTATAAACCTTCTTTTTCTATTGTAAAAGTATCTCTAAAAACATATTTTTCAACCATAAAACAATCATTTTCCCAGTGAGAACGAGGAAAATGGTCCTCACAATGTCCATTTCTCGAATTGTACTATACTTGTGGGGACATTTGGTTCTTACAAGTATAGTAATACAAACACACACACACACACACACACACACACACACACACACACACACACACACAGTGGTGGAAAAAGTACTCAAATGTTTTACTTAAGTAAAAGTATTAATACTGCAAAGTAGAAGTACTGTTACAAGTAAAAGTCCGGAATTCAAAATTTACTTGAGTAAAAGTACAAAAGTATTGGTATCAAAATGTACTTAAAGTACCAAAAGTAAAAGTACTAAAATGTTTGAAAATAGATCTAAGCTCGCGATGCGACGCGTTGTGGGCTTGTAGATCTACTATTTTCAAATAGCCTAGGTGTAAAATAGGACTAAAGTGGTTAATGCATGATTTAATGTATTAATTTATATCTGCAAAGTAACTAGTAACAAAAATTTTCAAATATAATTGTAGTGGAATAAAAGTACAACATTTGCCTCTGAGATGTAATGGAGTAGCTGTAAAAGTATTGGCAATTGGAAATACTCCAGTAAAGTAAAAATACCTCAAAATTGTACTTAAGTACAGTACTTAAGTAAATGTACATAGTTACTTTACACCACTGCACACACGCAGCGACGTTCGTACGTACAGTATATGAGTTACAGTCCCAACATTGACGTGTGATTCCGTATCGGATGTACAACTCAGCTGTTGACAGGAGGGTCAGACATGTAAAAAAAAATGGAGTTGGCCGCGTTCCCCCCAAAACTCGTCACAGCACGCTCAAATCCTCCGTGTTAATTTAAACTCCCCGGCATAAAGAAATCCAACCAAACGGACCCATTCTATACGCTCAGAGTGCAATTAACACTGTGGGTTTGATGATCGTGCGACCTTGTATCTCATCTATCTCTCTCTGGCACTTTTTTCCCATTGGCCTAAGTGACACCAATCAGAAAAATGTAAACACTTTGTCATGATGTAACACACTTTGTACCAGTGCCATGACACTCATGGCAAGTGCACACGCACACACACGCACACACACACACACACACGCACACACAAGGGGCCAATTGACGGGGTCACATATGGGATGTGCTCCTGAAGCTCGGTATCATTTTACCAGTGTAAATATTAGTCAATGTCAGCAGCGTTTACACAGTAATGTCAGTCCTTCAACAGCTCCACTTTGCTCTTAAAGCACGCTCTCTCAGCTCCTCTGTCCCTCCGGGCCCTACTTCCTCCTTCCTCCCTCCTCTCAGAGTCCTCTCCTCATTCCTAGCCTCCTCATCCAGAACTCATGTATAAGGGTTGGGAGAACCGGAGGAACCGGATTCGAAACATTGACGAAACAGGAATCGGTTCGCGAATCAACTGCGCTCAAGTCTGACCACTAGGGCAGCAATCAGCTGGGTATCTCGCGGGATAAAGTAGGTCTTATTATAGCCAGCCGAAGACATGGTGGAGACTATGTTTTGCACCCTGTCCGTCCGTCCGTCCGTGGACAACTAATCTCCAGCACCGTTGGGCCGATCGCAGCGACAGTCCCTGGATGCTAGAGCAGCAACTATGCCCCCAATTTTTCGGATCGGCCTGTTATAGCACCACCAGGAGGTCGATTTTTGCAAAAAAATAATTTGGATAATACTCCACCAGATTTTGTCCAAACATCACGCAAATCGGTACACAGTATCTCTATAGTCATTAAACGAAACGAGTCTGTCGGATCTTTCATATTCCATCCTGATTGGGTTCCAAAGTTAGCAGGAGTGGTCTTTTTTGAACAAAATGCCACAAATCATGAACGCAGCCAGCGTGCGATTGCCGTGAAACTTTCAACGCACATTGCCACTAGGCCAAGGAAGAAATACCACCCTCTTCTTCCGGTTATAGCACCACCAGGAGGCGGATTTTTGCTAAACAAATTTTCTATATTACAGATTTTGTCCAAACATTACGCAAATCGGTACACATTATCTTTATTCACCCGTTTCCTAGGCTGTGTGTTTTCCACTTCCTGTCGGATTTCATTGGATATCATTAGTCATCTGACCAGTTTCATTGGATTTCATTGGATCAAATCGACAGGAAGTGGAAAGCCTAGGAAACAGGTGAATACTCATGTGATCAAGACGGATCTGTGCAATTTTTCATATTCCGAACATTGCTGGCCCATAATAACTTACCTAGCTGACTTGGTGGAGACCTGTGCTCCGAGGAGCACCTTTTCTAGTTATTATTATTACAGCGTCTGTCTGTGATCTGTGAACGGCGATTGCGGCACTCGGGTGGCGCAGTGGTTAAGTAGCTGCCCACCACCGCGGTCCACCGGCTTTGTCGAGCATCTGTACGAACAACACAATCGGCCCGTGTTCGGGGGGGAAGGGAAGCCGGGCGGGGGAGGGTGATATTTGTCATTCATTACACGTTCTGTTATGGGCTGGGGGGGGGGGGGGGGGGGCGGCACCTGTCAGCAGGGCTGTGTTTGGCGGGAGGAGTAGGACGGAAGGCTCTATACGTCCTCCCGGTGAGGGCTCCTCACTGGCAGGTGAGCCAGTAGGATACGACAGCAGTGACAACACACATAAATGTGTGTATTCTTTTTATAGCCAAAGAAATCTTAAAATGACACAGATGCTTTCCCGGTCTTTCCCTGAGGCCGATTCTACAAAATGTCTGTTTCTATATCAGTGGTTCTCAAACTTTTTCATGTCAAGGACCCCAGAATGTATATGAATTTGGCCAAGGACCCCCATCTCAAAATATTTAGTTCCAGGGACCCCCAGAAGCAAAGAAAAAGACAAATATATATTCAAAGATTTGCACACATTTTTACGATTTCTCAAAAATAGCAGATCTACAAGCTCATAGCGCGGCACTCGGTGCCGCGCTATGAGCTTGTATCTGCTATTTTTGAATAGCCAAATTGTAAAATAATGCTTTTTTAGCTCAAATTCCCTGCCATAACACATATGGGAGAAAAAGGGGTAAAATGCTAAAAATAACTGCGATTCCCAGAATTCAGTTTGAAACGAAAACACAGAAGTGTTTTTCCTAAATGAATGTTGCAGGGACCAAGCGCCGGGGACTTTTTGGAAAGCAACAACAGCGTTGTCAGAAACGGTAGCTATTATTATTATTTCCCATTTCCAGTACATTTCCGGTACCAACGTCATTTTTGGCACAAGTGTCGTGGCGGGGCAGGCACTCGTTACTAAGAATAGTGTTTAGTGAAGTTCTCCAAAAAAAAAAAAAACATTAGTGAAATGGTTATTGTGGAAAATTATGCCTTTGAAAGATTATATCAAACGTAACTTTTGTTTAATTGAAAGTTACACAGTGTGACTTTAATACACTGCATCCGCCAGACATCCAACCCCCCCCCCCCTCAACAATAGTTCCTGACACAGAGTGATTAATCATTCCATCATTAACCCGACTGATGTCATCGAATTGTTGAGGGGTAGTGTTTAGGATTCAGTTTCCATCATCACCCTCTGGGGAGCCACCAAATCTGCAGGCCATCTTCCAAACCCTCTACAAAGCCAGCTTCCCTTAATTGCCTTTGTTCTTTTCCATTCCTACAACAGCTGTCGTCCAACAGGGGGCGTGTGCACGTCTGTCACAATATCTGTTTAATGGCTGAACCGAGCGCGTTGAGGAATTTAGCCCTGATTGAGAGAAAAAAACATTGTACCCCTGACTGGTACCGCTGTAGGAGATCGCTGTGACCCAGTTATGCAACGAATTATGTCATGGAACCAGTGTATGTGATAAAAGACAACTTTTAGAAGAGGAGGAGGAGTAGAACAATAAATATTATCCACATAGTTCCAAGGCTGATGGGGGGGAAAAAGCAATATTATCACAAAAAGAAAATGCATTTCGTTGCTCTCGGGGCAGAAACCTTGGATCCCCATTTTTCAACTCAACTGAAAGTAAAGTGAAAGAAGCTTGTAGATCTGGCTGTTTTCACTATCGTTGAAACATTTTTAACTCTTCAAGACCGGGAACGCATCTGTGTGTCATTTTTAGATTTTGTTGGGCTACTCAAAAAATAGCAGATATACAAGCTCGGCACCAAGTGCCGTGCTATGAGCTTGTATATCTGCTATTTTTGAAAAATCATGAAAAGTTGTGCAAATATTTGATTTTTCATTTTTTTGGGTGGAACTCAAATCTTTGCTTCTGGGGATTCCTAGAACTAAATATTTTACAAATGTTCGCTTTAAAAATATATATAATGCAAGATTTTGCCACAAATCTTCACGATTTTTCAAAAATAGTAGATCTACAAGCTCATAGCTCGGTGCCGCGCTATGAGCTTGTAGATCTGCTATTTTTGAATAGCCCAAAGAAATCTTAAAATGACACACAGATGCGTTCCAGGTCTTAATGGGTTAAAGTGACATTCTAAGTGGTTAAGTGTGTCTGTGGGTTTTATAAATATTGAACCAATGAAAAGTAATAACAAGAGTTTGTGACTAAATAACAACTACGTTGGCTCCATTCCATTCGCTGAAAAGTAACTGTTTTGGACATAATGTCATGACCTAAAAAAATAATATAAATAAGCAAACTAACAAGGTTTCCACCCGACAGCGAGGATACGCGTTGCTCGATTATGTGAATATAATCTGACAATTAGTGAATACCTTTAAAACACAGCCTGTGTTGGTTTTACATTTGATATTTATTGAAACAAAGTAGAGCATCGATCCAAATTTCTTAAAAAGGTAAACAAAAATAACAGCTATAACAACATTTACGTCTTGAGCAAAAACCTCAAATTCAAGGGGGGGGGGGGAAGCTTATAAATATACATATTTGGATTGGCGGGGGGGTGGGGCGGGGGCGAGTTTGTAGGGGTGGGGGGGGGGGGGGTGTCTAATGGATATCATCACAGGGATAGTGAGCCGTAAACTGAGTGGTATTTAAGCCCCATTCATAATTCGTCGCCCGACGGCGTCGCGAAAGAAAATAGCAGATCTTACAAGCTCACAAACGTGCCGCATTCGCGGCGCGTAGTTGAACTTGTCGGCTTTTGCTATTTCCGGGCTACGCGGCGCGGTCGCGCGACGGAGCATAAATTAGCGCTTTAGAAGCCTGTCGTGAAAGTCGTGAACACCAGTGATAAATCATTTCTTTAAACGTGACGACTGCAAACAACGAAAGGAACTTTGTGTTCTGAAACGATAAGGTGCATTTCCCTTTACGAAAAACAAAACAAAAACAAGACAATAAAATAACAGTGAAGAGCCAAATTTGTGAGAATGTAATAAGTGACTTAATAAGAAACACACACCCCTGGGATGTCCCGACTAAAATATAAATTTACGATGGAGAGACGTCTTTTGTTTCCCCCATACTGGGAAAAAAAAGATGTATTAAAAAAAAAAAAAAGAGGATTTCTGGGTAAAAGGAAATAAATACAATACAAATTACTTGATTGGTTTGGATAGAAGACAATACTATATACACAGAACATAACCACAAACATTGCCCATATATATTCAAAACCATGTAAGTATCATAGCATAATGTTAAGTGGATAAAAAAAAATCTGTATTAATATGGAGAAAGAATGTAGGCTATAATATGGATAATATGTCGTTTTTTGGCTGAGGATGCACTGTAAGAGTCAAAGCAGTGGAACAGAAGCATTACAGACAAGGGTTTTTTAGGCCTCTGTTTCAAAGTGCATTAAAAAGGTGGAGTTTTTTTTTTGTGGCAGCACCATATAACAATGAGGCTTTCTGGGATAGTTTAGTCAATGGCCCAATCAACCCCCCAAACAGCCCTCTTATTATATTATACCCTCTGCTCTCCAAGATTCTGACACGTCAACAGTATCCCTTGGATGTTACTCAACATGTGGGGGGAATATACACAGTCACTCCGAAGTAGTGTCCAAATGGAACCAAATGGACCCATAAGCGGGTCCATTTGGTTCCATTTGGACACTACTTCGGAGGGGGGCTGTTTTTTTTTAGGACCGGGGCCCGACCGACACACGTCCAGAAGAGTTAAGAGCGCGGCATGGGAACACAGTCGTACTTCTCAAAAACAAACAGCAAAACAAAACAGGGACCTCTTGAAGTCGCGCTAGCATAAAAAGTCTCCAAGCTAAACTATTGTTATGAAATAGGAAGGCGCCGTCCCAATTTGCTCCGTTTGGAGAAGCCAAATGACAGGATGGTTTATATATATATATATCTTAAAAAACTAAAACAATAAAACAAAAAAAGCGTGGCCATTTGGTGGTCCGGCCCGGGCCCCCGGATTTCTCTCTCTCTCTCTAGGCACTTGGGAAAATTAAAATCTGATGGATGGTGATTGGTTTGTGATGACTGGGCAGAGAAAGAAAATATAAAAACAAAAATTAAAACCATAATAATCTCAAAATAAATATTTCATGATACTCTCAGTTTCTGAAGACATAAGATTTTTTTTTGTTGTGATGATGAAAAGAGTCAGTCTTTTTTTTTTTGCAACGGTATAATTGTTTAACTCTATAAATATAATTTATATAGTTTTTTTTCTTTCCATTCTCTCTCTCGCTCTCTTTCTCTCTCTCTCTCTCTCTCTCTCTCCGTGTTCCACCCCTCTGGTCCTCTGCTCGTGGGTAAATGCAGATGTGTTATAGCAACCGTCGTATGCAAAAAAAAAACTAAAAACAACAAAACAAAAAAAAACAACACATGCACCCACAGTTTTTATAAGAAAGCTCCTCCTCCGACTGTGATTTTTTTTTTTTTTCACTTGCAGACGAACTGGTCCACGATTTTGGTGCAGCGCTTGCACTTGACGTAGCAGCACCAGTGGAACTTGCAGTGGCAGCGCTCCACGATCTGCGCCTTGTACTGGTCGTAGCCGCGGCCGCAGCACATGAGCTCGCACCCGTCCATGCCCTCGGACGTCTTGTTGCAGAGGCGGCCGACCGTGCCCAGCGAGCCCGTGCTCTGGTTCAGCTTGCAGTAGTCGGGGCTATGCTCGGTGTACACCAGGTCGTGGCTGGTGGGCGGGTTGAACTTGCTGTGCATCTGCACCAGCTTGCCGCGCCCGTTCAGCTTCATGGAGGCGGCGCTGTCGTACTTCTCCTTCAGCACCTCGCCCACCTTGCGGAAGTCGGCCAGCTGCAGCCAGCAGGTCTTCAGGCTGCACGAGCCCGACACGCCGTGGCACTTGCAGGAGACGTGTGCGAGGTCCGACACCGTCTTTTGATGAAAAAAGACGCGGGGACAGAGAGAGGTTACTTTTAAAGAGTTGACACACAAAATGCAGTTCAGTCCAAGATAACTCATGGAACGGAATTCAATGTTTTTTTTTTAATGAAAATTAAATGAGCAATACGTGATATTGGTTTGGCGCTGTGTGGATCTGCTTTTAGGTACTACATCATGTACCCCTATCAATAGGGGCTTTGAATCCCCCCCCATAGTACATACAAGCAGATCCAGAGCAACAGGTGGTAGCTGGGGTGGTGGAGGGAGGGCAGTGAGTTTTAAAAGCAGCAAGCAGCAAGCAGCAAGCAGCAGCAAGCAGCAAGTAGCACAGACAGCAAACAGCAAGCAAGGAATGAGCAATGCAACTCCCCCATTTAAATAGGGTGCTCTATTATGAAGTGAGTACGTGATTGGTTGAGAATAGAAGCATGGAGCTGAGACTGACCAATGGTTGGCCAGCAGCAACTGCACCGAGTTTCCTGACTGAACTTGCTCTGCTCCATGTACCATGCCCAATGCTCATATAATATATCATTTGTACATAGATACACTGAATACACACAGTAAACCCCTCTGTAGATTTAACTACATGAAGCCTAGAGTCACCTTTGTGGGGGCGAACATTCCGTGACAATATCTGCAATAGCTCACAACGCTGGTGGTGTAGTCAGAAAAAAAAGGAGCGGGCCAAGTCCTGTATGGAGCCCCAACATTTGTGTCAAACCAGAAACAGGATCTAATAGTCTCTAAATAGAAGAGCAGGGAGACCTCATTTGAGTTATATTGTATGAACATACTCCACCATACAGATTGGACAACATAACATTTTATTCACACAAAATGTTACAAAATAGAGCTTAACTCTACCGTATAGTTTGGTCAAAATAAAAGAAAGAAATGTTCACAAAAAAATCTCTCGAGACAAATAAATTCAAATGTAAATGTAACCAGTCTACAAATGTATTCACATGTGTACACTCTCAAGAGTTACAAATTAACACGGAGGATTTCACTGTGCGTTGTAATCACAACCAGCCAGACAAGTTCACAGGTCCAAACATTGCATGCTTCGGGCTCCTAATTCGCTCTGCATTTGCATATGCGTGCATGCACATTCACTTTAGCTTTGCAATCGCTTGTCAGTTGCTTGGGGAGAAGGCAACATTATGTCATACACACACACACACACACACACACACACACGCACACACACACACGCACACACACACACACACACACACACACACACACACAACAGCTAACATGATGCTCTCCATGTCTCCCTTCCGAGCAGCGAGCCAAACAAAATGCTGTCCACTCATTTGTCCCACTTGAAAGAGAAGTAGCCTGGCAACTAGGAAGATCTGGCAAGCCTTGCTTCGCTTTTGAGATGATTTCAAGGCATTTGGAACAGACAAAAAAAAAAGAAAGAAAAAAACTCCCCGAAAAAAAGAAACGCCTCTCGCGATTCCATCTCCCCGCAGATCAAAGCGCCAGGAAGGAACGAGAGCTGTTACGCAGATGATCAACTGATAGAGGCCCTCGTCTTCTGTCTCATTGACCTGGATTCTCTCACTCTCTCTCTCCAGTCTCCTCTCCTCCCTCTCTCTCTCTCCTCTACATCTCACTCAACACTTTCCATCGTTTCTCGACGAGGTTCGCCGTATGGAAACGGTCAAATGGTTTCCCTCCGTTCCCTAACTGTACATCATCTTACTTCAGTGGCGTTCAAACTTCTTTTGAAGGTACCTTGAGGCACAATGGTTATAAGCCAAACATCTCAAAGGCACCTGTTTTCATGTCGGAAAATAACTGATCCGTGAGCTTGTTTGTAGTTCTGCTATTTCGGCACACAAAAATGTCTGATGGAGACCTCATTATGTCCCAGTGTTGATTTTGTCGACTAAAACTATGGCGAAAAATGTTCGTCGACTACCTTTTTTCACTGACAAATACTAAATAAATACTGAATAAAAACTAAGCTATGATGACTAAGACTAAATATATTGACAATTTCGTCAACAAATAAAAACTAAACTAAAACTCAACGTGTTGTGAGCTTGTAGATCGGCTATTTTCAGCATTCAACCAAGTGTAAAATCAGCCATTACGACACCATCAAGGCACCGCCAAAATACATTTTAGTCGACTAAATAAACTGTAGATTTAGTCGACTATAATCTTATGATATTTAGTCGACTGAAACTAGACAAAAACTAAAACATTTCAGATGACTAAAATATGACTAAAACTAAATGGAATTTTATTCAAAAGACTTAAACTAAATCAAAATTAGCGGTCAAAATCAACACTGTTATGTCCAAAACTGTTACTTTTCAGGATTCAAATTCAAACATAGCAGATGGACAAGCTCGGGACGTGTTGCTTCGCGCCTCGTTCTGAGCTTGCGGATCTGCTGCTCTCGATGCTTTTGTGTGATCAAGTGGGGCATTCATTTATGAAAAAACATAAAAAGTAAAAATATGGAGATAAGAGGTTTATATTACAATAAAGTGTGGTTGTCACAAAATCCCATGGTACACCCCGTTTATGAACCTCTGCTCTACTTATTCCAGAGTTTCTCAAATGTGGCCACTAGTACCCCCAGGGGTACTTTGGGATACTCCTAGGGATGCTCGGAACGTTTTTGCTCAGAAATTGAACTTTTATCACACGTTTGTAAAATCTGGTAAACAAACATACACACTTTAAACACAATTGTTATACTGTACGCCGCATATTTTCAAAACAACCAATTGCCAATATACTTCAGACAACCCGGCAATAATAAACAAGTTGTTAGCTAGCTTGCCTCATACGTTTTTTGACCTGGTTTCAAATAATCGAGCCAAACAAAAGACATGTAAAAAAGAAAAACATGCACGCGTACACACACACACACACACACACACACACACACACACACACACACACACACACACACACACACACACACACACACACACACACACACACACACACACACACACACACACACACACACACACACACACACACACACACACACACACACACACACAAAAAATCTTCAGTATGAGGAAGAAGGTTTTGTGCTGGTGAAGGGTGATGCAGCTGAAAACATATTTGTAACAGGCTCAACTGTTGGACAGACGGCAGCCAAGGTTGCAGGACGAACGTTGAAAAGAAGGAAGGACATGCACATCCAAACCCAGAGTTGGGCAGGTGCTGAGCGAAGAACATTTTTTTTAACATGCAAAAGGAAAAGAAAAACTCTCACACTGAGGGGCTTCCAGTTTCAAAAACGTTTTTATTGCACCTGAGTGCTGCTGACATTTGGGTCCTTCATCAGATTGTGTGTTTCTATTGTGAGCACAACCTGCCTGCTATGTCTTGGTGCATATCTTAGTGCCACAAGGAAATACATAAAAGCACACCTGTCGTGACAGTGGCTCCATCTGTCCCATGCAGTGCTGGGGGTAACGTGTTACAAGTAACAGTTACTGTAATCAGATTACTTTTTCAAGTAACAGAGTATCCTAACGCGTTAGTTTTGCAATTAGGTAACTCTGTTACCTAGTTACTTTTTTTGAAAACAATGGCGTTACTTAGTTATATTTCCCTATTCCTTCTGTTGCCACAAAGGAATGAGCTCGTCTGTCAACAGCGAGTTGCACGGATATTACACAAAAACTATCTGCCAACTGCCAGCAGTCTGTGTTGATTGCGTAATCATTCTATTCAATTAGGTCAGCACATATTTTGGGGTGACAATGGCAAACGGCTGACGGTATTACTGGTTTGGTTTTGTATTACATTAATTTGTCACACCTGTGTGACATGGCAGAGATTGAGAGAAGACAGAGCGGTTGTCCT
This sequence comes from Gymnoscopelus braueri, assembly GCF_963280865.1. NCBI lineage: Eukaryota > Metazoa > Chordata > Actinopteri > Myctophiformes > Myctophidae > Gymnoscopelus > Gymnoscopelus braueri. Next base: position 9,802,700 of record NC_137614.1, read on the forward strand.
TTAGTAAAGGAAGTGGAAGTGTTCACATAATGTTTTGGGTGTAAGGAGTAAGAACATCAATGCAAATTAGCCTTGTAGCCAGTAAGGCTGCACTCTTGATTTTATGTTAACCAAACTTAAATGATAATCGGCTGTAAAGGGGATATTGTGTCATTCCTCGGAAAGGGGTTTTAATCATCGGTAACGCAAAAGTAACGAGTTACTTCTCTCAGAACGTAATCCTGTAACGTAACGGAATACTTTTTAATGGCCATAATCCTGTAACGCAACGAGTTACTTTTAAAAGTAACGTTTAGGCCTGTCACAATTATTACATAATCGTGTAATCTAAACTATTTGAGATAATCGCAATTCTTTTTGCATAATCGTCATAATCCGTTTCCATGTTGAAGACTTTTCACACATTTTCAAATATAAAAAAGCAGAAGTAGCTGATCTACAAATGTAGATCAGCTATTTCTGCTATTTTTATATGTATAAAATTATTAAATAAGTAAATAATTTCTTTGTATATTTAAGTTATTTGTCATATCGGCTCTGTGACATTTTTTATTAACAAGCTATTACTAAAAGTGAAACAAAAATTTAAATTGTATTCGTAATGTATATGTTCCAATGTTCAATGCAGCCAAACATTACCCAGCACTGGTCCCCTGTGCTTCAGTTTTTCAGGAAAAGGAAGCAAACAAAAATAAAAGTAATCTTAGTGTGTGTGTGTGTGTGTGTGTGTGTGTGTGTGTGTGTGTGTGTGTGTGTGTGTGTGTGTGTGTGTGTGTGTGTGTGTGTGTGTGTGTGTGTGTGTGTGCGCCCTCCTTACCCTGCGTCCGGCCTCGTTGTTGTGCAGGTTCATCATGACCCGGGCGCTCTCGTAGGTGCCTTTATCGTAGCTCATCTCCCTCTCGCGCGCGTCCACAAACTCCTTGGAGAACCTGTAGCCGTAGTTGAGGTTGTCCCCGCAGCCGCCCCACAGCCAGTCCCGGGGCAGGTCCTTGGGGCGCGCCGCGCGGCTGCAGCCGCAGCTGGCCAGCTCGCCCTCTCTGCAGGCACGGCTGATGGCGTTCACCACCCCCGCCGCGCTGATGGCGTACGTGAACGCCGTCTCTCGGCTGCCTGTTGAGACACATGCGTATGTCAAAAAAGTCAAAAGAGTCCAAAAAATATATATATTAGTGGGGGGAAAAACTCAGACTTGAAATGGTTAACCCATTGAGGCCTGAGGTTCCGATTATGCAAAATGTCTTCTAAATCCTAAACGGTTTTCTGAAAAAAAGTATGTTTCAAACTTTTTCATGTCAAGGACCCCCAAAATGATATGTATTTGGCCGCGGACCCCCATCTCAAAATATTTTGTTCCAGGAACCCCCAGAAGCAAAGATAATTTAATATTTGCTTTAAAAGAATATATATATTCAAAGATTTGCACACATTTTCACGATTTTTCAAAAATAGCAGATCTACAAGCTCATAGCGCGGCACTCGGTGCCGTGCTATGAGCTTGTATATCTGCACACAGATGCGTTCCAGGTCTTAATGGGTTAAGAGACGCAGATAAACTTGTGTGGAATGTTTTGGAAATTAGATATTTGTACTTGCGGAATATTTAGAGAAAGACTGGGACAAACGTACAAAAAATATATACATATTATATGATATATTTATTTTTGTTTCTCGATACCAACCAAATACTTTCATTTTTATTTGTGCAGTTTTGTGTGTTCCAGGAAGTGAACGTGACATTGTTTATTATGGTTTTTGGCGTCTTATAATCCCATAAGGGATGGGTCTTATGACAAGATACGGAAATGAAATATGCATTCATTCATTCATCCACTTGGTTCCATTTGTAACACACACAAAGTTACAGACCCCTAAGGGGTCCCATTTGGACATTGAGAAACCATGTTTTAAGCCAAGCGGGTCTTCAGCTTCCTCATCACCAACATAAACTGAGCAATGGAATCCAGCGTGTTGCTGTTATTGGGAATCAGCCAGAGAGAAGACAGCGCCCTCCAGTGACCGAGGCCTCTCTCGACACGCAGCTGCTGCCACTCTCTTTAAAGCTAAATTAGAAGTGACAAGAGCTTTGATTCGACATGTGTCACGGGCTGATAGAGCCTGGAGTGTTTCCTTATTATTAGCTTCCCATTGTTTCATCCTCTCCCCGTAACATTTCCTCTATGGAGAATACGAGGTGAGGGGGTTGAAGGAAGAAAAATATGAAAATCTTGCCATCATCGGATTCTTTTCTCTTTTCCCCTCTTAGCTCTCCCAATGTGCAAGCTCTGCGCTGAGCAGAAAACGTGCACGGCCGGGGGTTCTGGGAGTAAAACCGAGATGGAGGGGATAAGCGGACTGGAAGGAAGGAAGGAAGTAAAGGAAGGGTCCAAAACTACGATGGTACCAAGGCCGCTACGCGAGACGTGCAAAATGCACAGCCCATATACCTTGCCGAGCGGAATCCTTAGAGAGCATGCTGTAATGACAAGAACAGAGTAGGGAGGGAGAGAGAGAGAGAGAAAGAGAGAGAGAGAGGGGGGGAGAGAGAGAGAAAGAGAGAGAGAGAGAGAGCGAGAGAGAGAGAGAGAGAGGGAGAGAGAGAGAGGGAGAGAGAGAGAGCTGCAGAGATAAGTCAAGAGAAAGACATTAAGGAAAGAAAAAGCAAACCCAAGAGACGGGGGGTAAAAAAACATAAACGAACCCCCCCCCCCAAAAAAAATTGCAGATAATATAGAAAGAGAAGGATGGGAAGTCCAAGGCAGATAAAGAGACATAGAAGAGGTGGTGTGTGAAAGCTGTCCAGATGGGAAGCCCTGGAAGCTAGCGGGGTCGACCATGGAGGGGAAGAAGGTTATTAGTCTAGTACAACTCCTTGCTGTCGGGGCAGAAACCTCTCATCTCCAGATTTTTAACTTTTTAATGTTTTTGGGGGGAAATAAATGCCTTACTTCATCAATACTACAGCGTCACGCAAAAGTAGCACAAAAATAGCCGATCTGCAAGCTCAAAACGCGTCGCATTTGGAGCTTGCAGATCGGCTATTTTTGGAACTTTTTGGTTTTTCGGACATATGAGGTTTCCACCCGACAGCAACGGGAAAAAAAATATCTTAACCGGGCCCCGAGGACATTGGGCCTAATAGCGAACCTGTGGACAGACGAGCTGTCCCCCCCCCCACACGGCTATAGCTGGCCCTGGGCGCTCCGCTCCGGTGTGTGTGTGTGTTGTTAGTTTGGTCCTGGCCCCGCTCCCATCCTCCTCAGAGTGGAGGCTCCTCCCCCCCCCCCCCACCCCTCTCCTCCACCCCTGGGAGCAAAAAGGAGAAGGGGGGGAGAAGAAGGTTCTCAACCCTCCCCATCTCCTGGAGCTTTTTGGCGCTCTAAATCACCCGCGGAGGCTGAAGGCCAGCAGTCGAGACGGACGGAAGGACAGGCAGACAGAGACAGACTCACAGGCAGGCAGACAGACATGGGGAGGACATGTTTACTTGGCCCAGAGTGGGCTGCGATGGGAGCGATGTCGGAGGAGAGGGAGGGGAGGGGAGGGGAGAGAAAAGGAATGGGGAGAGAGCTGCTCCTGATGAGGTTTCTATGAAGACGGATCTGTGGAGAGGGAGCAAGGAGCTCCGAGGGAGGAGCGGGGCCTGTGTGCAGAGGCCATGGAAACACTCTCAGCGCTATTCACTATTAGACCGGTGGTTCTCAAAACTGGGTTAATTTCAAAAGGACCACCATAAGTCTGAGAGTGTACGAAATGGAACCAAATGGACCCGTTAAGGGTCCATTTGGTTCCATTTAGCACACTCTCAGTGTTACAGACCCGTATGGGTCCATTTAGAACCCCCTCAAGGAACAGTGAGGATCTGCTGTGATCAACACCTGTGCAATTTTTTTCTCTCTTGTATTACGTACTAGGCCTAGGGGCATTAATTTACGGGGGAAAAAAAATACAAATCAGAAACATGGAGATACAAGGTTTCTGCCCGACAGCAACGATATGAGATATGATTGCACGTACACACGCGCACGGCACGCACACACACAGTGTAGAGTACAATCTCTGACAAGGCGATATATTGGCGCGTACTCACCACACTCCCATTAAACTGTAAATACAGGACTACAGAGTGTGTCTCTGTGTGTGTGTGTGTGTGTGTGTGTGTGTGTCTGTGTCTGTGTCTGTGTGTGTGTGTGTGTGTGTGTGTCAATGCATGCATGCTTTCAGTATGTATGTGTGTGTGTGTGTGTGTGTGTCATATTGTCTCCCATTCATCAGGGGATCATACACCCCCCCCCCCCCGTTGGGGGTTGGTCTAGCAGGCCAAAACCACATGTGATGTATCCAGCGACCTCACCCACCAACTATTCCCTCCACACAGCTGCTCAAAATCACCAACTCTTACACCACACACACACGAGGGAAAATGGAATCTATATATAAGTACATTTGCATGTTTCTATCCAGTGTGTGTGTGTGTGTGTGTGTGTGTGTGTGTGTGTGTGTGTGTGTGTGTGTGTGTGTGTGTGTGTGTGTGTGGGGGTGTGCGCGCTGTGTGTTTATATATGTGCGCTCACGTGTGCTTGTGGATAACCCCAGAATAATGCATTCCCTCATAAAACATTGCGTACTTTGCATCTGTGTGTGTACTTGTATACTGCTCAAAGAAATGTAGGGAACACTTTGATCCCTTAATTATTTTGAGTTTTCATGAACTGTGTACATACTGCTAACAAAAACTGCTCAAAATAATTAAGGGATCAAAGTGTTCCCTTAATTATTTTGGGCAGTGTATTACTATACTTGTGAGGGCCAAATGTCCTAGAGTAGAATTTGAGAAATGGCCATTGTGAGGACCATTATGTCCTGGTCCTCACAAAACGAATGGTCGTTTTATGGTTAAAATATGTTTCGATTTATAGGCTTACAATTAGGAAAAGATTCAGTTTGAGTAACGTCATTAGCTATTCCATATAATGATGTCATCAAGGAATGACATCACGACATCGTCATCACATTCAACATAATTGTCCTTTTTAAATGTTTTTTATCGTATTTTCCAACACAACACCATTCAGCAACTGTTACCAACACATTGCTCTGCCTTCTAACCTCTTCTGTAAATTAGTTGCACTGATTCACAGTGGTGCTGGTGTGTGAAATGTTTCACTGGACGATACATCTGAAAGGAGGACCTAGGCTTCCCTGGCCGACTGCTGTGGCAGTCGGACACAAGCTGTACTCTTTTGGAGGTTACGGAACAACAGTGATACACGAAAACAGTGATCAGATTGATGTCCACATCTTCGACACAGTGTCTCTACGCTGGAGGAAGTTGCCCCCATGGACAAATGGAAGAGGAGAACATGACCTTGATGTTCCCTGCGTGCGCTGGGGCCACACAGCTGTTCTGGTAGAAGATATAGTCTACATCTGGGGGGGATATCCTTACTGTAACGTGCTTTATTCATTTGATGTTGACATCCACAGATGGTCCAAACCCAATATTTCTGGTACTGTTCCAGAGGAGAGGAGCCACCACACAGCCTGTGTCTTGAGGAAGGTCATGTATATCTATGGAGGATCCACCAAGCGGACTGAATGCAATGACATCTACAAGTTGGACACCACCACAATGGTCTGGTCTTTAATTAACACCATAGGCACACCACCACCTGTTGCATCAGGTCACTCTGCCACCATCATCGGAACAAAGATGTTTGTATTTGGGGGAAGGGGGGACCGGTGGGTCCTCTACAACCACAACAACATCAGAGTGTTTGACACAGAGACCAACTGCTGGATGAGCACACCTTCTGCACGGCTTCTTCCAGAGGGACGCTGTGGTCATTCAGCCTTTGCCTACAATGGAGAGCTGTACGTATTTGGTGGCAACCACTTTAAAGTGGTCTACAGTGATCAGGTCTACAGTGATCTGTGGAAATTCAATCCACAGACCTTCTCTTGGCAGAAGGTTGAGCCCAAAGGGAAAGCCCCGTGGGGGATGTCTTGGATGGGTTGCATGGTGGGAGATCGTATCATCCTCTTTGGAGGACGCCCCACACCTGCTGACCTGTATATCTTAGATTTAAGTCCTAGTCTGAAGATGTTATGCAAGCTAGCAGTTATTCAGTACGGTGTGGAGCAGTCTGAACTCACACATGACATCAGGTGGGAACTGGCGGCTATGACTACCAACAATAACTGAAAACATAGCCCTATAAAAAAGAAACAAACTGTGATCCCATTTAAAAAGGGAACCAGGAGACCTGGTACTGCCAGACCCCTAGTGGTTGAAATCTGAATGGCCAGACTTCGCATGACGTGTGTGCAGTGGAAAAGAGGGACAGGAAGGAAAAGAGGGACAGAGGAGAGGAAAAGAGGGACAGACCGACCGACAAAGCCTCATGTAGGCCGACCCCCTGGGTCTGGCAAAAAGAAATAAGCCTACTACTATAATTGAAATGACCTCCAAAAGTTCGCCCGGGGTAAAAGTATGTACGATCGCTCCACTTGCCCCGAAACTTGCCACAGACTGTTGATGGATGGATTCACCAAATTAAGACTAGAGAGACGGGCGTGTCTGATAAAATGGATATCAAATATCTAAATACTGAATCAAGCAACTGTTAACAGTTATGTCCGGGGTGCTCCCAAAAGCCTGATAATTTTCACGATTTTTTCAAGCTACTTGGCAGGTGATTGGATGATCCCGCCCCTATAGAATATATATATTCAAAGATTTGCACACATTTTCACGATTTTTCAAAAATAGCAGATCTACAAGCTCATAGCGCGGCACTCGGTGCCGTGCTATGAGCTTGTAGATCTGCACACAGATGCGTTCCAGGTCTTAATGGGTTAAGTGACGCAGAGAAACTTGTGTGGAATGTTTTGGAAATTAGATATTCGTACTTGCGGAATATTTAGAGAAAGACTGGGACAAACGTACAAAAAATATATACATATTATATGATATATTTATTTTTGTTTCTCGATACCAACCAAATACTTTCATTTTTATTTGTGCAGTTTTGTGTGTTCCAGGTTTTGGCTTCAGGTTTGGGTTAAAAAAAAGGCCAACTAATTCATATAGTGTGTTTTGAGATTCACACGTCAACTGTGTAGTGCTTAGGGTTGGCATCGGGAACCGGAAGAACCCAGATTCAACATCCATCACATTTTTGAACCGTTTCTGGAATCGGGTTTTATCACACCGTCTGGTATGAGCTGGTATGAGGCCTTCACGTCTGCTATACAATTACAATACCGGTGGTTCTCAAACTTTTTTGAATTTCAAGAACCTGAGTGTACAAATGGAACCCCCTGAAGTAACCCAGAGCAGTGGTTCTCAAACTTTTTCATGTCAAGGACCCCCAAATTGACACTTGTTAGCTCGCGGACCCCCATAAGAGAAGTTTTTACGGCTCTAGCAGTGATTCTCAACCATTTTAATTTCAAGGACCCCCAGTTTGACATGCATTAGGGCTACGGACCCCCATTTAATGGCACTTCTTTCTCTGGGACCCCAATTTATATTGTAAAATCAGTGTTAATTTAACTCTTTAGCTGGGGACCCCCTGGAACTCCCTCAAGGACCCCTGGTCCCCAGACCCCACTTTGAGAACCAACGACCCAGAGGGTCCTTGGACCTCCCTTTGAGAACCACTACAATAACATGTATGCGATACTGTATGTATGATTGAATTTGTGTTTAATCAAAAAATTATAATGAAGGCCAGAATTATATCGATTTAGTACAATATAGAAACCGCTAAAAAGGGAACCGTAATGGAATCGGAACCGTTAAAGAGGGAACCGTTAAAAGAACCGGATTCGTTTAAAATCCTAAAAAAAAAAGGATGGTACTGCTTCTTCTTACCGATCTGCATGACCCGTCCGAACACGGAGGAGTTGTCCACCGTGCTGCAGTTCCAGCGCCGGTGCCTGAACTGGTACTGGCACTCCCTGATGCCCGTCTTGGCGCCCTCGCCGATGTACTGCATGTGGTCCTGGTAGAGCTGGCACAGCTTCTTCTGGCCCGGAGACAGGCCCACCAGGTGGCTGCACAGAGGCTGGGCGCCGATGATGTACGCCTCGGGGATGAGCAGGGGATTCATGGCCAAGGACCTGGAGAGGAGGAGAGAGAGGAGACTACTGTTGATTTTGACAGCAAATTTTGATTCAGTTTTGGTCATAGTCTTTTGAATCAAATTCCTTTTAAAGTTTTAGTCACATTTTAGTCACCCGAAATGTTTTACTGTTAAGGTCATTACACACCGGCGATTATGTGAATATACGCAAAATTCGGACCCGTTCCGAATAATTAAGACGCTTTTTCGCTTCGCTTTTTCGCTCCATGGAAGCTTGCATTGACTTTATAAGGTTTTAAAAAAAACGTATTATTCGCCGATCTAAAAGCTCACAACACGTCGCACTGCGACGCGTTGTGAGCTTGTAGATCTGCTATTTTCAGAGTGCAAGACCAGAGCGCAACCAAGCATAAAATGACTTAGTTAGTTAGTTCTACTGGATCTCTCCCCCACTAGTCCCTCACCAACATTTTAGTCTAGTTTTTATTTGTTGACGAAATTGTCAATATATTTAGTCTTAGTTTTAGTCATCATAGCTTAGTTTTTATTTCGTTTTTATTTAGTTTGTCAGTGAAAAAAGTCATTATGAGGAGGAGACCCGACCCGGGAGGGAAGGAAGGAAGGACGAACGGATGGAAAGGAAGGGAGAAGAGAAAAGGGAATGAGAAAAGAGTGATAGAAGTTAAAAAGTTCACCCCAAAAAATTACTTAAATGTTCTATCAATTACACACCCCATGAAGCCTTGAATTCATGGAGATTTATTTTGTTTTTGTCGCATTCCTGGGCCAATACTTTGATGACTTGTCGTCATCGGTCAATAGGAGATTCCACCGGTCATCAAATTATTGGCTTTGAAATGCGACAAAAACTAAAAAAAAACTCTTTTTGGGTGAACTACTCCTTTAAACACATTGGAGCGGTAGAGAGTGAGAGAGAGGGATAATTGGTAGACTATGAAAAGTGGGAAGAATTCTTTCTTGGGAGAGAGAAAATAAAAAGAAAGAAAGAAAGAACATTTAATGTGACAAATATACAGAGACAACATAATTAACACACACACACAACTAATGTGACAAATACATCCCTCTTGACTCTTCCATTAGTGAACTAATGCATGGAGACCAACCAACCACAGAGCACCTCTATAATGTGATTCATTTGCTCTATCACTTTCTGACAAACTCATTTTCTTTTCAGGGTCTGCAGTTAGATTATTATCCTTCTCACTCGTGGGACAAACACAACTATTATTCACATAGAATACTAATCTCTCCACAGAGGCCAGTACAGGATAAATGAAAGAAGCTATTCGACGAAAGACAGACCAAATAGAAGACTCTAATGCAAGCGGAATGAATGAGAGAGAGAAAGAGAAAGAGACATAAAAAGACAGAAGAGAGAGAGAACAGGCAACACTACACAGTCAAGTTATTTTTTAACCCATTAAATCTGGGAACGCATCTACAAATGTCTTCTAAATCCTGAACAGTTTTCTGAAAACCGTATGCTGCTATAATATCAGTGGTTCTCAAACTTTTTCATGTTAAGGACCCCCAAAATGATATGTATTTGGCCACCGACCCCCACCTCAAAATATTTTGTTCCAGGGACCCCCCAGAAGCAAAGATTTGACTTACAAATGTTTGCGTTAAAAATATATATTCAAGATTTGCACACATTTTCAAGATTTTTCAAAAATAGCAGATCTACAAGGTCATAGCGCGGCACTTGGTGCCACGCTATGAGCTTGTAGATCTGCTATTTTTGAATAGCCAAAGTATAAAATAATGGTTTAAGTGGTTACAAAGACACGTTCCCGGTTTTAATGGTTGATTCGTGACTCTGATGTGATGTCATTTGATTACTTGATTTGTACACTCACTGAGTCTAAACTAAAGCTGAAATCCGTAAACTTGTATGTCCGACCTAGGATTCAAACCTGACGTCCCTCCTGCAACGAGAGACCAAATGCCTCGAACCCGCTCAACTCAAGACGTAGTAGTGTCTCCGCTTGTGCAACGGGAGATATTGCACTTATGAGCTTCAGACAGTACTACTTGTCAAACGGTACGTGTCCTACCAGATCACCGCGGTATACATTTCTCAATAGAAGAGTATAGGAGACCAACCTCCAACCACTAGTACTGTGGATGTAATAGTTATCGTCTCTGTCGTGAGTGGAAAACCTCATATGTACAAAACAGATCTACAAGCTCAAGATCTTGCGGATGAAAAAGTTTGGAAACTTTTGAACTGTGAAAAACATCATTATGGGGGTCTACGGCCAAATATATATCAAATTGGGGGTCCTTGACATGAAAAGGTTTGAGAACCAACTGCTCTAACCATACAGACTAGTTAATAAAATGCCATTTCAGACATTCAAATAAGTAGCGGATCGCAGCTTTTTTTTAACAGTGAAGGATTTGTGTGTGCGTGTGCGTGTGTGTGTGTGTGTGTGTGTGTGTGTGTGTGTGTGTGTGTGGGGTGTGTGAGCCATCTGGTTCCAGGACCACAAGCCCCCCATCATCCCTGATCCCCCAGAGAGAGGCAATTAGCCCCTAGTGTAACCTGATCAACTAGGAAAAACTCTGCACTAAATATGCACGCACCATAACCACATGCACAGCTAGGGATGGGACTAGGGATGTGAATCTTCTGCTATCTCACGATTCGATTCCGATTCTTGTGGGTCACGATTCCGTTTTTTTTCGATTTCTTCAAAACAAACGATTCTCGATTCAACATTTTTTTCTTTTGATTAAAAAAAAACTTTTTTTTTGGAGAATCGATTCTATCGTCCAACATGAGAATCGCGATTCAAATTCGAATTGATTTTTCCCCACACCCCTAGATGGGACCATATGAACATTTCATGTCACCATTATTGTGACCAAAATAATTGCGATTTAGGATATTTATCGCGATAATCAGAATATGCTTAAAACTCCCAAAATGCCACTTTTGTTAACCTCTTGAACCCCCCAGCATCCATAGTCTGAGGTAGAACATTTGCCAAAAATAGCAATTGTGAGCTTGTAGATCGGCTATTTTTGAGAAAGAGATTTAGAGAGTGAAAAAATACTGTATCAAGTACGTTCTTTACAGGTGTGTTTTAACCAATTCTAGAGGGTTTAAGTGGTATATTGAAGTGATACCGGATATACAGCTCGGCACAGGTGAATTTAACCCAGTGTATGACGGAGGACAATTTCTCAGCTATTTCTAATCCGCCATCTTTCAATATCGCGTCATATCCTGCAGAATGCCACCAGTTGGGTAGCTTGTCAATCAAATCATACCGCCCCTCCTAGAGCATAACCTACTTTATCGCCAATTTTAGAATAAATGGGACCATAGTAATAGTTTACCAAAACGCATATCATGATGATTGAAAGGAGACTTTAAACTAGCGACTGGAAGCATATAGTATATATGACAATTTTTATTAAGGTAAGAAAATCTAGACTAAAGTTTGTCAAAAACCCATCCGCTTGCGTTAAGATAAATTCTTTCTGACACCAGCAGGGGTAAAACAGCGAAACTACAGGCCATTCATATGAACTGTCTCTTCCGTATTGGAGTCAATGTAAAAAATCTCAAGCTGGCCCCTTGAGTGAGACAAACATGTCGTCTCTGTCGGGTGGAAAACTCATACGTCCAAAACTGCCAAAAGCAGCAGATCTACAAGGTCAAAACACAGCACGAAGCTTGTGGATCTGCTACTTTTGAGTGACGCTGTAGTATGATCAAGTAGGGCGTTAATTTACGAGAAAAACTAAAAAAAAGTTAGAATATGGAGATAAGAGGTTTCTGCCCCGACAAACGTTCTCTATGGGGAATCTGTGGGTAACGTGTCAATTCTCTATAAAATTCCCATCATATCAACTAATTCTTTTTCTGGAACACATAAGTGTGTGTGGAGAGCATTCCCCAGCCAGCCAACTCTCTTTTCTGCCTAAATAAAAACTGATGTGGAAATGATCATAAAAATCACACAGAATCACTAAATCAAGCAATTTGTTTGTTTGGGTTTTTTCAAATAGAGTATTTCTCTATACTTCATATCACTAGTGATGCATTGCTGCGCAAGCATGCATGCCACATACAGCACACACACATGCCGTACATATACAAGCACCCTATGGTACACACACACACACACACACACACACACACACACACACACACACACACACACACACACACACACACACACACACACACACACACACACACACACACACACACACACACACACACACACACACACACACACATATGCAAACACACACACATGCACACATACAAACACACACACACATGCACACACGCATGCAAACACACACACGCACACATACAAGCATGCACACATACATAAAAACACACACATACAAACACACACAATATACACATACAAGCAGATACGCATGCATGCACACACACACACACACACACACACACATACAGTACAAGCACACATGCATGCACACATACAAGGAAACACACATGCACACACACAAGCACACAGGATGTAAATGGGTACCATTTGGTTAAGTGGTGCTTCTATGGAGATTGGTAAACAGAATTTTCCTCTATCAGAAAGTGCCCTGTGTCTAAGACCTGACACGGTCAAATTTAGAATTTTCTCCTAAATAGCAACAGGACCGTGTGCGCACGAGCACACACACAGTCGTAATACATAGTTCGTGCTTGCACATATTTGGATACTTACTCAAAAACCACAGCATTCTATGTTTTCTATAATATTCATAATTTTGGTTTGGCTAAAATGTGGAAAAAGAAAATAAGGGAGAAAAAGGATCTTCCTGCAAAGCTAATGTGCAACAGTCAGCATGTTGTAGTACTTCATATGTGGTGCGACTGAAGCTTAGCGCACACACACACACACACACACACACACACACACACACACACACACACACACACACACACACACACACACACACACACACACACACACACACACACACACACACACACACACACACACACACACACACACACACACACACACACACACACACACACACACACACACACTTTATATTATTGTTTTAATTAAATATATTAAGTCATAGCCACTATCTCCTTTATGAACATGTTTATCTTATTATCACATCTTGACAGTGAACAAAAGAAACATGAAAGCATGTCTTTTTTAAGGAAAAGCCTATAAACCAGGACTTGTCTTTCTTTTTCAAGACTTGTGTCAACAAATATGGAAGAACGGTCCTCTTGCAAAGCAAGAGGACCGCCATGCACTTTGTGGGCAAAAACCAAACATGGCGGATTTCTGACAAATGCGCGCGCGCACACACACACAGTTCATCAATATCCATTTGTAACTCTGCACCCAAATGCACCCGTAAAGTGTCCATTTTGGTTACTTTTGTACACTAATAGTTGACAGAGGATTTTACCGTGTAAAATCCAGTGTTTGCATTTTGAGGTTGTATTTGTGCACTCCCCCAGAGTTAAGTAAACCACTTGAACGCCAGCATGCCTATAATGGGGCAGGTGGAACTACATTTGCGCATGCGACACACTTTGAGCTTGTAGATCTGCTATAGTTTGGCGAAGACATTTGGTGTAGACAGGAAGAAGCAGTTGTAACTCAAGTCCGTTTCTGTAGGAATAGAGGGTTTAACTACTTAACCCACAAGTAAGACGCGCGAACGCGGTAAGCGAACGCAAAAAAAGAAAAAAAAGAATGAAAAAAAATATTTAAAAAAAAGTAACCAATAAAATTTTTTTTTTTTTTAAAAAAAAAAATCTGCGTTAAAAGGAGCATCTTCGAAAAATACAAATTCCCCAAAAAAAAACTTGGAATGTTTTTGAACAATTCAACAAAGTGTTTGAAGTGCCTGTTTCACCCACTTCCGGGGGGCGGAGCCAAAATCCGAGCCCGATGTATTTGTTCGTAGACCCCCACTTAGGGGGGGTAGAAAAAGTTTGGGAGCGATTCGGGCACTTTTCATTTAACATGGGGTTTCAATGGGGAGTTTTTAGGAGCCTTCTCCGGGGCGTGGCTTCCGGGGGAAGGGGCGGGCTTAAACGCAACCTTGACAGGTGTGTTCAGTTTTCAAAGACCTTTCATTTGATGTATGGTACGTCTAAATTGGACATTTACTTATCTCAGAGGAGCTGCACACAGGCAGTGCACACAGGCAGTGCACACAGAGACACAACCCAAGCAGGGTTACATAGTAAGCTCCACTTGGTCGGAGGCGCGGCTTCGCCGCGCCTCCTCCCGCGTTCGCAATTAAGACCTGGAACGCATCAGTGTCATTTTAGGATTTCTTTGGCTATTCAAAAATAGCAGATCTACAAGCTCATAGCGCGGCACCGAGTGCCGCGCTACGAGCTATTTTTGGAAAAATGTGTGCAAATATTTGAATATATAGCCCCTAAGGGCTCTTTACTAGAGTATTTTCCTGTTTTCTGTTATTGTGGGGAAAGCTTTCGCTGAAAATAGTTGTGAGCTTGTCGATCTGCTATTTTCTGCGAAAGCTTTCCACACAATACGGATGCCGGGGTTTAACCCATTAAGACCTGAAGCCGATTCTACAAATGTCTTCTAAATCCCAACAGTTTTCTGAAAAAACGTACTTTTTATATCAGAGGTGCTCAAACTTTTTCATGTCAAGGACCCCCAAAATGATATGTATTTGGAGGCCGACCCCCATCTCAAAATATGTTGTTCCAGAGACCCCCAGAAACAAAGATTTGAGTTACAAATGTTCGCTTTAAAAGATTATATATATATTCAAAGATTTGCACACATTTTCACGAGTTTTCAAACAAAAAAAGCCTTCTAAATTGTAACCTAACCTTTTCAGAAAATCTACATTTCTTTGTAAAAAATGCAATAAAAATCCTGTTGCTATTTACATAGCAACATCTAAAATGACACAGATGCTTTCCTGGTTTTAAAAAAAAAGGTACAACAATGGATACACTTTCCCTGTCTTAATGGGTTAACACTCCAGCTTTGACGGTCAAAACTCAACACAAATAATGTGTACTCACCACCACGAGTTGGCCTCCGCCACCACCTGCATGAGGAGGATGGCCAGGGTGAGGGCGAAGACGCAGTTCCGGGAGTCCAGAACACTGCCTGAGGGCCACCTCACCGCCCGACACCAACTGCCCAAACCCAGGTTCATTCTGCCTGCTGATGGCCTGGGAGAGAGAGAGAGAGAGAGGGAGAGAGGGAGAGAGAAAACAAGAATTGCTGTCACAATCTGTCTGATAATTCCAATGGTTATTTATTTCTCAGACTCAATGTACAGTGACTCATGGTCATGATGAGGGGTGATACTGGAGAAAGACAATCTTTCTACGGTAGTTATGTATCTGTGAGAGCGAGAGAGATAGATACAATGTATATTCACACTGCCAGCTGAGAGAGAGAGACAGAGACACAGAGAGACAGAGAGACAGAGAGAGAGAGAGAGAGAGATCCCTGAGGCCAGCAGTGCTTGCAGAGCGGAGCAGTCATTTGGCAGCAGGTCTGAGTGTGAATCACATAAGACTGATAGACAGACAGACAGAAAGAGACTACACACCGACTATAGCATCTACCCCTCAGCTAGATGCATTCCTACCTGAGAGTACACTACACTACACACTCACACAGAGAAAGACAGGGGGAGAGAGAGAGAGAGCGAGAGAGAGCGAGAGAGAGCGAGAAGGAGAGCGAGCGAGAGAGAGAAAGACAAAGAAAGAAAGAAAACATAAAGATATTTAATTAAGCAGGAATAGTTTAACTTCTCATTTTTGACCTCCACAAGTCCTGGCTGTGGTTTGAATATAAAACACATTTTGGCCTGGTAATGGTGTTAGCCGTTGAGTTCTACATTAAGACACATTTCCACAAATAAAATGACATATTATTGAAATGACTTAAGCATATTGAAAAGGGTCAAATGTTTACCTACTCAGGTCCACATGAATAGTTTTATGGCCATGCTACAGTGCGTAAAATACTAAAGCTTAGCCATAAAAGGCCATTCACCTCAACTTGGGCCTATTATTTGGTGGGTAAGGGTAATCAATCTAAATTATGTGAAGACTATCATGGGAAATTTAAACAAGCGCCAATTCTCCAAAACAGGTTACTTTGGTTTCATTAAAACACCACAGGATGTCACCATTAATTAAGAACAATTCAATCATAACAATTAGCGAATTAGGACAAAGGTCATTGAATATCTCTATTATACAGAAAATAGCTTACTTCCTTTATCCATCACCATGACCTAACATTGGATATTTTGTTTCCTTCAGATTGATTGTTTTAACATTGAAAGTCAAATTATTTTAAATTAAATGGAATTAAATGTCAAAACAAGGTGGGTAGCCTATAGCAGTGGTTCCCAAAAGTGGGATCCGGGGACCCCCAGGGGTCCTTGGGGGGGTTCCAAGGGGTCCTCAGCAATCATTTTAAACACTTTATCCATTTACACTTTGGCTATTCAAAAATAGCAGATCTACAAACTCGCAGCACCTCGCGGTACATCTGCATTATTTTTTATAAAAACTAAAAAAAAACTAAAGAATGTTTGGACATTTGATTTATTTTTTACACAAATCTTCTCTTCTGGGGGTCCCTGGCAAAAAAAACCTTTTCAGATGGGGGTCCGTGGCCAAATACACATGATAAAGTTTGAGAACCACTGGCCTATAGCCACGTCAGCAGGTAACACTATGCAGAGGCCTAAAGTAGCCTGCACTTTTCCCAGACTGAGGAAAAGGTCAGGACTTAAAAAGATTTTTTTTACCATAATCTCTGCAGCACTATAGCTCCGGGCAACCGTTAGTGGCTTTGTGATTATCCTATAATTCTATACGGACTGCAAGACCGAGTTAAAATAATTAGTCTATCATTTTTTTTTTGCGTGTGCGTTTAGGCGTTATGTGTGCAGAATGTTGCCCAGCTGTGGCGTTGGGGAGTGTGATTTTGGAGGGTACTGGGACTCCCAATTTGTCACGCTGCGGATTTTCCAAAGTTGAGTTTGTCTGGAACTGCGGGCCGGGTCTGCTGCTTAATACTCATTAAAGACAAGGCCAAGTACAGCCCCCCCACCCCCCCCCCCCCCCCACACACACACACACACACACACACACACACACACACACACACACACACACACACACACACACACACACACACACACACACACACACACACACACACACACACACACACACACACACACACACACACACACACACACACACACACACACACACACACACACACACACACACACGTTTGTATTACTATCCTTGTGAGGACATCAGCATTTTTGCACGGCAATTTTTTTAATGCCTCTTTTGACCACTTTTTGCCATTTTTCTAACCCTAACCCTCAAGTCTAAGTTTAATTGCGTGCTGGTGTCTTGCACCCAAAATAGCCGCTCTAAAAGCTCACAAAGGAGGGGGGGGGGGCATTGCAACAGCATCTCTAGCCTAAATCTAACCTTTTTTCTTTATCCATTCAACCTTTTTCTCGTGAGGACCAGGAAAATGGTGCTCACAGAGTGATTCTGTGATTCTATACTTGTGGGGACATTTGGCCCTCACAAATGTAGTCATACATACACACACACACACAAGTTCTTCATCTTTTCTATTCTTCCAGCATTAAATAAACAAAAAAGAGGACAAACTGAAGGGTAGTGTTGGTGTTGGAAACAACGGGCTACAGCTCACTCCGTCGCACGACACGGTTTCACGTGCAAAAAAAAAAAAACATCTCTACAAGCTCTGCACGCAACACGTCGTGAGCTTGTAGATCAGCTATAGCTATTGAGTGGGCACGTACGGTACGACAAAAAGCATAGATGAGGATTTATTTGACATTCTTCATAGTTCTGGTCAAGAGTCTAAACACACTGACCAAATGTACCCTATAGGCCTACCAGAATGTGTTTTAAATCTCTCAATCTCGCATATGAACAGGATTAGATTTGTAAACAGGGGGAAAAAAGGGGGATGATTTTCTTAACCTAATAAGCCCTGTATACTTCTAGTGAAAACAGCTGATCTACAAGCTCATATCGTTGTCTACGCTTGTAGATCTGCTTTTTTCACTTTATTTTTCATTGTATCTGTTTTAGCGGATGCCATGTGGCTTTTTTATTTAATTGTGAAATGTTGATATTATCAAATATAAATATTAAACATAATCAAAAGTTAATGCATGTATTTAATTCAGTCTGACGAGAAGCAAAAGGATCAAACATATAGTCCCATTAACCATACAAATGTATCACTAGAAGGGAGGGGGGGGGGGGGGCATGGATCACTTCCCCCAGCTAAAAAGACTGGCATCACAGTTCATGTCTCATCATGCAGTGGCAGAAAGTAACTAAGTACATTTACTCAAGTACTGTACTTAAGTACAATTTCGAGGTATTTTTTTTACTACAATATTAATTTGAAACTCTTTAGAAGTTACTTTGCAGATTTAGATAATTGTTTTTAGAAAACATAAATTAACCACTTTTGCAGCCTATTTTACGCTTTGAGTGTTTTGAAAAACGACGTGTTGTGAGCTTGTACATCTGATATTTTCAAAATACTTTTCGAAAACTTTTGAAACAAACTTGTGAAATGATGTAGTCTGCATAATTTTTTTTATGCCTATACTTTTGTACAAAGTAACATTTTGAATAGCAGGACCTTTCCTTGTTGTATTTCTACATTGACTGCTAGCCTACTTAAGTAAAAAATATATATATATAAATATATATAAATTTTAAATAAAATCTTCCACCAGTGTTCTTGTCTACGTGCGTGGTGGCGCGCCAGTGTAAAGAGCACAGAACTCCCTGACCCTTGGGAACGATTTGACCCCAATTAGCCATTCATAAGCCGAATGGATGATGGATGATCAGCCCGTTCATTTGTGTCGGTATAAACACAGAGAACTGGAGCAATTTGGACGGAAAATTTAACGTTTAGCCGCTGTCAAAATATTACAAGCACAAGTGTAATTCTCTTCTCACGACTGAAACGCTTAATGGCTTTCATTTAACTCCGAGAGTGTACAAATGTAACCAAATGGACCCTGACGGGTCCATTTGGTTACATTTGTACACTCTCGGAGTTACAAATAGATACATTGAATACATTAGCACATTATGTTACTCTAATTATAGGCCTATACGGGGAAATGTTGCAATTTGTGGACAGTTATAGCCTATATTTAACAGTTTAAATGATATAACCAGCCATGTTAAGAGCAATTATGCAGATACACAGGCTAACAAAGAAGCCTAGGCTATAATATACAGTTTGTTCATAATGTATTTTTATTTACTCTCATTCTCTCCAGGTTTTGTTTTCTCAAGATAGTTGGACGCACTTATAAAGGCCAAATCATCTGAAATAGACATTATGACCCCCCAAAAAAAACTTTACAAGACACTTAAAAGATAGTTCACCGGCTAATACAACTTTAACGCTATTTCATGTCAATTGTTTCAGCAATATATGTAATTATCAAGACTTTGTTAGAATATGACCCTAAAAAATCCCATGGAAAAGGCAAGTATAGCGAATTGGACATAAAAGTGGACTTAATAGCCTACAAGTAGTTATGCGTTTTCAGACTACATTTTTTACGTTTTCAGAATACAAAATATAGCCTATTCATATTATCTATAATGTAGTTAGGAGAAGGCCTGTAGCTTTATGATATACTAGTTATTAATATTTTAAAACGTTTTATCTCACGCATAGGTTATAATTAGCCTATGCTTGCATTTTAGCCACAATTGGAGAATAATCACAATAATGATTCATGCTCGACAGTAAACAAATTTACCTGGTGATAATTAGGACAGAAAAGTGCCACAATTAACATAAAAAGTGGGAATATTTGCTGTATTTCTGCTGGTTTTCTAAAGGCTGTGGCCCCTGGGTGCTCTGCCTCATTAGACCAGGAGGGGGCGCCAGGGGACCAGGGTTAGACGCGAGGAGAGTCCATACATACATAAATACATACATAACGCCTGGATCCTCATTAAAACGCTCTTTTAATAATGCGCGTAGCCCAAGATTGTTCCGAAAATAGCCGATCTGTAAGCTCTCAATGCGATTGCACTGGGACATCGCATAGCATGTAGATCGGATGTATTTTCGGTGAGCGACACCCGAGACCAATAGGTATAAGTTAGCCTATAAATCAGGCTTTTACCTCAACGATTTAGGCTATTTATTCATTCTTCAGTGTTCTTCTATTTTGCAGTATAGCAAGCCTAGAGACAAAAAAGGGGGAGTTTGTCGCAGGTTGGTGACAACTGGGACATAAGTAGCCTTGGATCAAGACTATCATCATAGATGTATTTGATCGATTTTTGGCATTTTCATATCTACGATATACGAAAGCAAAAGTCAGACTCGATCAAATACATCTATGATAGTCTTGATCCAAGGCTAGGACACAAGCAATGCGGGGGGTGGTGGTGGTTGGTTGGTTACTTGGCACAGATCAAAATCTGTCCAATTCCTCCAAAAACTGCCCTGCTTAAAAACACACCACTAAATGAATAATGATCCCCTGAAAAACATTGAATATATAAGTCGTGAAAAGGGCCTATAGATACTCACCAATGAGCTCAGTCCGTTAGAAAGATGTCCTAAACTCCACTCTTCTTTTTTTTTTTGTGGATCAAACGAATAATTCCAGTTCCAGACCAGGTGGGTTGTTTAAAATTCCCTTTTCGCTGCAGTTGTGATTGAACACAAGTCCTGTGGGTTTAGTTACTTTGTATCCAAGATCTCCTCCTGATCGCTGTAAGCAAAGCTGCTGGAACACAAACCCCCAAACGGTTCAAGTTGTTCAGAAGTAGGTTACAATGTAACCGTTACATTAAAGTTACAATGTAACTGTTGCGTGTAAAAAATAAAATAAAATAAAATCTGGGTATAATCGGTGAATGCGCTCCGTGCGCCAAAATAATCTGAGTGTGGTTTATTATAGGAGAAGTTTAAGGGTTTCTATTTACAATGTTCCTAAAAAGCGATCTTGGAGCACACACACACAAAAAAAAAAAAAAAACCAGTGCCGTTAACAAACGTGGGCGTGATTATTCTAACCCTTAATGACAAATTAAACATTCACAGGCAAAGACTGTGGCAGAAAAAAAACGTCAGCAGCGACAAACTTTGTGCCCCTTTTTTCTTCTCCTTTTGATCCGAGGAAAGAGAGTGTCCTACTTTTCTCTCTCTTTCTCCACTCCACGGCCGTTCCTCCCGTTGGTTTACAAAGAAACAATTCTCCCAGGTTTTAACGTACCGAAGAACCAAGAATAAAACAAAGATTATAATCCAACCGGGGTTGCGTTGCAGCAGGTCACCTTTCACTATAGAAGCAGTGCAGTCCGGGCTCTGTTGGGCTCTGGTCTCTCTACCTGCAGAAACATCCACAGCTCGGGGATCCTCGCCACAAACGACTCGTCAGTTCACCCTCCATGCTCCACACAATAAGTGACAATCCTTGTTTTTTTTTTTGTTAAGCTTGAGCTTAATGGATGAGAAGGACTGCAAATAAATAATTCATCCACCTTTTGCAAAAAAAAAGACAAAATAATCGATGAAAAGAAAAAGTGCTCCAATACTTTTTTCTTCCTCCTTTCCACCAGTGGGTTCAGTTAACGTGTGTTTCCACGGCTGTAGCCTCAGTGTCAGTGAGAGAAGAGGAGAAGCCAGACACTGTGTGTGTGAGTGAGTGAGTGAGTGAGAGAAGCAGTGATGTCTGGGGAGCGTGTGTCCTCCTGAGCTGCTGGATGAACACTACACTCTGTCTGGTTGCAGCAGCAGGACTGATCTCTCCTCTCTGGTTGGTGTGTGTGTGTGTGTGAGGCTGAGCTCTCCTCTCTCTGGTGTCACCTGCCTGTATGTCCTGTCTGGTCGCCTCCTCTCTCTCCAAACTACTGAACCAATGCTCCGATGTGCGGTGCAAAACTTTCAGATGGCGCATGCGCTTTTCGGATGTCTCTGGGTTTTTGTTGTTTTTTTTTGTCGCTCCCTCCCTGGGCCCGGACACCAACATTAAAGGAGTAGTTCACCCCAAAACATTCTCCCCCGGTAGGAGACTGTTGTAGGCCGACGATGACCTGGTCATCAAATTATTGACTCAGGAATGCGAAAAATCTGCATGAATTCAAGACTCCATGGGGTGTGTAATTGATAGAAAATAAGTAATTTTTTGGGGGGTGAACTGCTCCTTTAAAGCAGTGGTTCTCAAAGTGAGGCCCGAGGACCTACCGTAGGTCCTTGAGGGGGTTTCCAGCCCCCCCCCCTGCAACAAAGTGGTTACACTTGAACCCTATTAATATACTTTGGGTATTTAAAGAATAACTGATCTACAAGCTGTGGGGCTGTGAGCTTCTTCTAGATCTGCTTTTTTTTCCTTCTCTCTTCTTGGTCTCTGGCACAAAAATCTGTGTGTGTGTGTGTGTGTGTGTGTGTGTGTGTGTGTGTGTGTGTGTGTGTGTGTGTGTGTGTGTGTGTGTGTGCGTGCGTGCGTGCGTGCGTGCGTGCGTGCGTGCGTGCGTGCGCACGTGCGTGCGTGTGTGCATGTGTGTGGCCAAATATCACTTTGGGGGATCCTTGACATGAAAATGTTTGAGAAAGAAGAACCAAGAACGAGGAGGAGAGAGAGAGAGGGGAGGCTTGACTCGGAATTTGAGTGTAGGTGAAATTTAAAAAAAAGAGAGAAAAAATAAAAGAAGGACGACAGAGAGAAAAGGAGGGCGGAACGTACAAAACAAGCCTCTCTATTACCTAAAATAAACTTATAAAGCACCCGGGGCTATTACCCTACCCATGCCAGAGCAGAGTTAGGATTTTCAGTCGCAGGGGATCGAGTTACCTCGCAGTAAAATCAAGACAAGCAGGTCCATGCTGTGTGCTTACACAGACAGCTCTCATCACTCGGAGGGCCCTGTGAAGATTATGGTCATTACAATAACTATTATTTTATTGTGCATTAGCTCAAAGTGCGTCGGGAAGTGGCCCCCACACTATCGGGCCATATTATATGAGATAGAAATTAAATGAATGGACCTTGAAGTGTCGAGGGGGGCACACACAGTGCTCGGTTTTTGTGGCTTTGGTGAGACTATACACTAAAGGCATTCAAGGGTGAAAGCCTTGTTATTTTGAATTGCTCCAGACATCTCTTGGATTGAGGAAATAGAGATAGAATAACGTTCGGCTTTAAAAAAGAGAAAGAAAAGAATTTGAAATTGCTATAGCGAGCAACTCTACTTTAGGCGGGGAGGAGGAGGAGGAGGAGGAGCACTCACCTGAAATGTCTGGCTGCTTGCCCTAAAAGACTTTGCCACAAATCTCTCTCTCTCTGTGTGTGTGTGTGTGTGTGTGTGTGTGTGTGTGTGTGTGTGTGTGTGTGTGTGTGTGTGTGTGTGTGTGTGTGTGTGTGTGTGTGTGTGTGTGTGTGTGTGTGTGTGTGTGTGAGAGAGAGAGAGAGAGAGAGATGCTTGCAGACATTTCAATTGTGGTGAACATATTTAAAAGCAAGTCTTTATGCAGCTATACCGTAGGTGCTATTTGGCTCCATTGCGCTACAATTATAAGACATTACTTTATACTATCATACACAGAGTTCAATAGGGATAGTTGTAGGTAATCAAAGAGATCATCGTCTATTAGTGATTAAATTCAACGTAAACTACAGCTATAGCCTACAGGCCTCTTCATTTCATCAAGTGCACCTGTATATGCTGGTGATGCATACCCACCCAATGTGTTTGGAGAATGCCTCACACATAAAGCCAGCGTGTGTGCAGTCAGTGCAGGTGAGCTGACCTTTATGGTGCAGGACATTGACCCCTGCGTCTATGCCCCGCAGGTTCAATGGTTAGGTGTGTAAACCTAACCTTTCTAACCCTAACCCTTAGGTGCCTAAACCTAACCTTATTCCTAAACGTAACCTCAGTAAAACTATGCCTAAACCTAACCTTATTCCTAAACGTAACCTCAGTAAAACTATGCCTAAAGCTGACCTTATTCCTAAACGTAACCTCAGTAAAACTATGCCTAAAGCTGACCTTATTCCTAAACGTAACCTCAGTAAAACTATGCCTAAAGCTGACCTTATTCCTAAACGTAACCTCAGTAAAACTATGCCTAAAGCTAACCTTATACTTAAACGTAACCTCAGTAAAACTATGCCTAAAGCTAACCTTATTCCTAAACGTAACCTCAGTAAAACTATATGCCTAAAGCTAACCATACTTAAACATAACCTCAGTAAAACTTTGCCTAAACCTAACCTTATACTTAAACGTAACCTCAGTAAAACTATGCCTAAACCTAACCTTATACTTAAACGTAACCTCAGTAAAACTATGCCTAAACCTAACCTTATTCCTAAACGTAACCTCAGTAAAACTATGCTTAGACCAAACCTTATTCCTAACCTTAACCTCAGTAAAACCAATACAAGAATACAAGAAGGGGAGAGTGGTGAGTGGTCCGTGAAAAAAAGTGGGGGCGAGTGTTACCTCTGAGAGAACTTTGCTTTGTGCAATTGTGACAATTACAGGGGATCCAACTCACCACCGTGTCTCTGGTAAACATTATGTCAAATTTGTTGCAAACATGTCCAGTCCTGTACATTATTCTTTTCAGGTCTACAGCAGAGCAGGCGGCATTCAGAAGGACATGGCAGGCATGCCAAGGTGCCAAGTCCCAACGCAGTCTGCTGACACAGCAGCTGTATGGATAAAACCAGTTGTGTTGTAACAGTTTTCAAAAATTAATCCCAGTTTAACGGAATAATTCAGTCTTTCTCCTCCATGCATGTGCAGCTTGGCTTGCAGCAGATCACCTGCATAGTGGTTGAAAGGAACTAAGTACATTTACTCTGTACTTGATTGAGTAGGACTATGTCTATTTTGCAATGCTTTATACTTCTACTCCACTACATCTCAGAGACAAACGCACTAGAAAGCTAGCCGACGTAAAATCTCTCATGAGTTTGTAGATCTGCTATTTTCCGAAAGATTTTTTAAAACTTTTCGAAATGGGACATTCTGCATAATGAGTACTTTTACGTTTGGTACTTTGGTATATTTTGATGCCAATACTTTTGTAGGCTACTTTTACTCGAGTGCATTTTGGAGTACAGTACTTATGTAAAAGAGTATTTCTACATTGCTTTTTAACCACTTAAAGCGCTCTGAGTCTTAGAGACACAGACTTAAGTTACAACTGTATACTCTGATTGCTTTTTTAGCCGACTAACACCAAAATGTCTTTGCCAAAAAATAGCCGATCTACAAGCTCAAAACGCGGCGCGTTTGCGCCGCATTTTGAGCATGTAGATCTGCAATTATTTTGCCCTGAATGGACGCTGGAGCATACTTCTTCCACCACTCACTGCTGCCTACTACAGAGAGAGAGAGAGAGAGAGAGAGAGAGAGAGAGAGAGAGAGAGAAAGCTAACGGATTAGTGTCAAGATAGAGCACGGAGTGCCGGAGCCCTGCGTTGGGCTAGTGTTACTGTGGTGCACGGCACTAGAACTCTGAGGGTCTGCGTTACAGTGGACTTAAACATGCTCAGCCACATTACTGAGCCCCCCCAAGCCCTACCCCTCACCCGCCCCCCACCCCCCCCCCCCCCAACCATCCCTCTCTTACTACCCCCTCCCCTCCCCTCCCTCCGTACCCCCCATCCCCCTAGGAGGAGAACTGGGCAACATCTGGCTGAGTTTATGAGGGGGAGAGGGAGAGAGAGAATTGGTAGACCATGAAAAAGTGGGGAGAATTCTTTCTCGGGCAGCAGTGCAAAAGGCCATTGTTGTAGTTTGCCATTAGTTTTGTGGTGAAACTTTAAACTTGTGAAAATACCCCCCATTGTTGCACTCAAGAGTTACAAATAGCACGGTTAATGTCAACGTACACACGTTTCACACACACACACACACACACACACACACACACACACACACACACACACACACACACACACACACACACACACACACACACACACAAAATCGTCTTATCTGATAAAGCACGCGCGTGCACGACTTTGTGAGAAAACAACCTTTTATTCCAATGACAAGAAAATGAGATGACCACTGCAAAACCATTTTTTAAACAAAGAATAGAATAAGTGTTATCCACTCTCAGTCGCCACAATCATGCATTGCATCGCGAGGAACGCGCACGAGAACACACACACACACACACACACACACACACACACACACACACTTTCTCACACGCATATGCATACACACACTGTACAAAAACTGTGCACGTCATGCTTGATTTATACTTAGTCGCAGGCCCGTGTCTCGCACGGGAAATAGCCGATCTACAAGCTCAAAACGGGTCGCGGCGCGACCCGTTTTGAGCTTGTAGATTGGCTATTTCCCGCGAGAGAGACATGACGCATGGCTAAATATAACCCAGGCTTTAAGGAGTGGGAATGGATATTATTTTTGCATCGAAAACATGACTCGACAGTTTTACATCATCATCTTCAACGAAAAAGAAAGAAAAAAGCCCACTTGCTTCAACTCACTTCATTAATGTCAACAACCCCAGCCAATCAAGATGCACTAGGATCAATAAATAGAACCTTAAAATAAAAACATCAGTCGTCGGCATAATAACTCATATGCAGCTGTTACAACTCCCCCCCCCAAAAAGAAAGAACGAGTGGCACTCAAACAGTTTCGGATATAGAAAACCAAACAGAACATGATATTGGTTCATTAAACAAAAGCACAGTGGACCTAAAAGAACACAGGGAGAAATGTATAAACAAACTGGTCTTCTGACTGTCGGGGGGGCGGAAACCTTGTAAGTCCACATTTCAACTTTTTACCTTTTTTTCTCGTAAATGACTGCCCTAGACTCCCCATACTGTACAAGAGTGTCGCACTAAAGCAGTGAAAATAGCCGATCTAGATCGGCTACTTTCACTGCTTTCACTGCAGAAGCCTTGTAACTCCATATTTCAACTTTTTAGCTTTTTTTTATGACTGCCCTAGTTCATCATATGGTACAAGAGCGTCGCTCTAAAGTAGTGAGCATAGCCGATCTACAAGCTCATAACGTGTCGCGATGCGACCCGATGTGAGCTTGTAGATCGGCTACTTTCACTATTTTAAATTGTTCATTTTTTCTTTCTAAATCATAATAACAAAAAAGGTTTTGGACATATGAGGTTTCCGCCCGACAGTAACTTGCTGGCTGGTGTAAGGTCAGCTGTGTTGCCCCCCCCCCCCCCCCCTCTTCTTTTATTTTTACAATTAAAGGTGCTGTAAGTGATATACTGTATTTGGGTTGAAACAAAAAAGTAGTATTAGTATTTCTTTAGTTAAAGCTCTATATTCTGATGATATGCATTGCTATAGAGTATTATTTTGTTCAGTAACAGAGTGGTCTCCCCTGGCTCTCCAGCTCTTTAATAAACAGAAAAAAGTATATAATTTTCAGGTGGGACATCGAGTTCAACCAATCAGTTGAGAGTACCAATTTATCAGCTTCAATTTGATACTCTTCCAGTTCCAAATGTGTCGTTTTGTTTGTTTGTTTGTTTTGTTTCATCACTTCCAACTTCACTTGTTTATCCTGTATGGGTTCTCTCAAATAATTACATTAAATTGTTATCCTGACCAGAAAATGTATGTTCTGTTTATTAAAGAGCTGGAGAGACAGGGGAGTAACCCCACTGTTACCGGACAAACATTCTATGGCAATTACTGTCAGAACATACAGCTATTTAATACTTGTCTCAACAAAACAAAACCACAACAACAACAAAAATCACTTACACCACTTTTAAGGTCTGATTTTTAATTAAAAGTAATTTTGATAAAAGGGCGAGCTGAACGTCGACCCTAGTTCTCGACAGGGTGTCTTTCATCCAGCGAGTTCATCAGTTCCCATCGATTATCGAGACATTATAACCGACTGGAGTTGTTAAGTGGGCTTTCTCAGGCCTGTTCCTGGTTCGACAGCAGGACAGACTCCGAGATATTTGCAGGTTCTCCCAACAGACGGGGTTATAGGCTCCTTTTTGGCACAGTATACAGTGACAAGTTTGTCTGCAGGACCTTTGAGGTCCATGTCCATGACAGTCGCCGAAAAGGCTCACGTTGCGGAAGTAAAAACGTACACCTGTGTCATAACGACAAGTCACTCCCAGACCGGGGGGTGGGTTCATGTACTACTGTAGTTCCTTCAGCTCAGCTTTAAGGGGAATTTTGGACCACAGTTTTCTTACCTTTTCTATGATGTTATGATATCCTAGGATGAATGGTACAGTAGAAACATTTCATAACTCCATCCCGGGTCCGCCAGAGCTAAAAACGAGATTTCAATCTCGAGATTTCAATCTCGTCTAGCGGGACTTCCGGTGGGGCGCATTCAAGACAATCACATTGCATAGTGTTCTGTCACTATGAACGTCAGATCTAAAAAAAAATAAAAAAATCTAGTGCAAGGCTTATTGGTGCGCGTTTTTAGCTGTGGCGGACCCGGGATGGAGTTATGAAATCTTTCTACTGTATCATTCATCCTAGGATATCATAACATCATAGAAAAGGTAAGAAAATCGTGGTCCAAAATTCCTCTTTAGGCGCCGATTTATACTCCAGTCATACCACGGCATCGCGTGGCAAACATAGCCGACTTACAAGCTCACAACGCCTCGCGGCTATTTTTGGCGACGCGGCAGCCTCGTACAGTGGAGCATAGATTAAGCGTTAGTAATAGTCTACGCAGAATAGACTCCGAGCCGCATCAACAGGTCGATGTGTGGCCAGAGCTCCGCTATAGCACCGAATGTACAGTACAGTACAGTACAATAAACTGGATCCAGCACTATAAGTCTATTGGAAACAGCCAGGGAAACAAAAGGCATGTGGATCGCTTGCCAAAAATATACCCTGTAGCCCCACAACAACGATGATGATGACTGAGTGATGCCCCCGGTGGTGGGCGAATGAGGGACAGTCGTGGCCGGGGTCTTCTTCATGCTGGGCTGCTGTGGCATTCACTGATATGCAGGAGAGAAGAGTCCTCCTCCACAAGGAGATGTGGCCTCCTGTTATAAGGTCTTGTAGATCTTGTAGGATGTTGAAGAGCGGCTCAGGTTGTCCATTACACAATGCTTAGAGTGTGATTTGTATGTATTTATATGTGTTGGTGGGGTTGTATGTAGAGGGGTTATACACTGTGTGTGTGTGTGTGTATATATATATATATATATATATACACACACACACACACACACACACACACACACACACACATATACGTGTGTGTGTGTGTGTGTGTGTGTGTGTGTGTGTGTGTGTGTGTGTGTGTGTGTGTGTGTGTGTGTGTGTGTGTGTGTGTGTGTGTGTGTGTGTGTGTGTGTGTGTGTGTGTGTGTGTGTGTGTGTGTAAACTGATGGAGTTCTTGAGGCTGCTGGTACCTGGCTCCACAAGCATCTGTGGAGAGAAGAAACATTGAGGAACATGCATTAATGAAAGAGGTTAAGTGCAAAGAATGGACCCACACAATCCCACACAGTGAAATAGTATATTTTGGTACTGTAGGGCAGTTGGTTCCCAAACCTTTTAGCCAAAAGAGAAATTAGATGTTAGCCCGGGACCCAAACTAGTTAAAACAGCAGATCTACAAGCTCACAACGTGTCGCTCCGCTCCGCGTAGATCTGCTATTTTCACTACTTCTTAAACTTTAAAAAAAAAGTATTATTTTTTTATTTTGGGGGATTTGGGGATTTTAGTATCAAATACTTTTGAAGTGATGAAAAGTTGGGATTTGTTTTGTTCAAACTCAAAAGTTTGTTTGAAATAATATATTTATCTTTTTTTAAATGTAGGAAACGAAAAAAAAGAGGATATTTACTCGCGACCCATGCAGAAAAATTGGTCAGCGAAACAGTGCAAGCGAAGGGCATTCCACATTTTGGTGGCGGCATCGTAGAATGTCCTTTTCCCCCATGTTAGAGACATCACACAACGGGAATAAGGGAGCCCAGATATTTTTGGTTTTCTTGGTTATAACTATATACTTTTCTGTTTCGTTTAGTCGTCTGGCGTGTCTCCAGGGCCCCTTAAGAATGCTTTAAAAAATGCACTTGGCACAACCCCAAACATCAAGTGCTCATTTGTAACAAGCTCATCGGAATGTATGTCTGTTGGTCAGGTTGCAGAGAAGTCGCCACCGAGCTCCCTCTATACGTTCCTAAGGGTGGAGGGTGGGGGAAAAACAACACAATGATGTATGTCCAGCGAGACGGGGGCGCCTCATTGGCTGAGCAAACACACCTCAAAATAGTCACCAATCACTGAAGATGCTATCATCAGTCACTCAGAGAGGTGTGTGTGTGTGTGTGTGTGTGTGTGTGTGTGTGTGTGTGTGTGTGTGTGTGTGTGTGTGTGTGTGTGTGTGTGTGTGTGTGTGTGTGTGTGTGTGTGTGTGTGCGTGTACGTGTACGTGTACGTGTGCGTGTGCGTGTGTGTGTGGAGACAGACAGCAGACAACCACACACATGCACAGGTATATATTTAGAGATGGACGCAACGTGGTGAGTAGGGAGTGCTTGCTCTGATCTGGGGCCGTGACTATCAATTGTTTTATTAGCTATTATTCTATCAATTAGTTTTTTTTTTCAATCAATTAATCGAGAACCATGTTTTTATAATATGTTTTTTCTACGAATTAAAGCGAAACAAGTCTATTTAAAAAAATCTACTTAATCAATTAGTCTGATTAACCACAGAAAATAGCCGATCTAGAAGAGATCGTCTATTTTGACAAATCGATTATTTTATTCAAATCTATAAAAAAAAGAATTTGATTAGTTTGATTAACTTTCTGTTCTGTGCATTACAGTTACACGGTGAAAGACACAATTTACAATTCAGGCATTTAGCACTCTTAACACTCACTCTTAACCAGAGTGATTTACAATAAGCAAGGTAAACACATGCATCAAATGCAGAGACAGTCTAGTGCCTCAGTAAACTAGGATCACAGGTAAACCAAGAATCTAGTATCAGTCTAAACAATGTACTATTGAAAATAATAACACGTACACATTGAAACCTAGCATCTGTCTAAATAACATATACTAAATTAAGC
Organism: Gymnoscopelus braueri; assembly: GCF_963280865.1. Taxonomy (NCBI): domain Eukaryota; kingdom Metazoa; phylum Chordata; class Actinopteri; order Myctophiformes; family Myctophidae; genus Gymnoscopelus; species Gymnoscopelus braueri. Next base: position 9,833,965 of record NC_137614.1, read on the forward strand.
CTAAGTAACAAAAACATGAGAACAAATGACCAAGGTAAGACTGCATGGTGGTCATAACTAGGTCAAGTGCTACGGGCTGAGAGAAGACTAGTTTGACATGCAGGAGAATAATGTTGCTTTTGGGTGGAAACCTTGTATGTCCAAAACCGATCCTTTTTTATTATTATTTTAAAAAACACTTTAAAATTGTGAAAATAGCCGATCTACATAAGCTCTCAATGCGTCACAATGCAACACGTTTTGAGCTTGTCGATCGGCTACTTCTGTGCGACACTCTTGTTTTTTGGGGGGGATTAATTTACGGAAAAAAATATGGAGATACAAGGTTTCTGCCCCCCCGACGGCGAACGATATCAGATGGTGTGGAATTCGCCCCGTGTCTGCATGAGCTGTGCCTGCGCTACTTCCTGTCTCGTTCCCCCATTGTGGCCTTCTGATTGGCTGCCACGTTCGCGGAGCACCATCCATTATGGCTGGGAGTAAATAAACACCCGCCGCAATTAAAACAAGTGTGCATCATTTGTTATGCAACACACCGGGCGTGTGTGTGTGTGTTTTTGTGTGTGTTTTTGTGTGTGTTTTTGTGTGTGTGTGTGTGTGTTTTTGTGTGCGTGTGTGCGTGTGTGCGTGCGCGTGTGCGTGCGTGTGTGTATTACTGTACTTGTGAGGACCAAATGTCTCCACAAGTATAGTATAATTTGAGATATACTGTAGACTATTTTCCTGGTCCTCACCTCAAGAGAAATGTTTTTTTATGGTTTTAATAGATTTTATGAGTTATCATGCTTACAATTAGGAAATTATTAAGGTTGAGGTTATAGGATTAGGATTAAGCATTTAGATGTCACGTTTAGGAGGTTAGAAGTGTCCCCGATGTTAAACTTTGTTGTCACGCGCCAGAAGATTGCCGTCGGCTTGTAGATCAGCAAGTTGTCTTACATGTTTTATCTATTCAATGCCGTCCTGAAGTTTCAACGTCCTCACAAGTATAGTAATACAAACGTGAGTGTGTGTGTGTGTGTGTGTGTGTGTGTGTGTGTGTGTGTGTGTGTGTGTGTGTGTGTGTGTGTGTGTGTGTGTGTGTGTGTGTGTGTGTGTGTGTGTGTGTGTGTGTGTGTGTGTGTGTGTGCGTGCGTGTGTGTGTATGTGTGTTTGCATACGCACAAGCCTGATGTTTTTGCGTGCGCGCGTGGGAAACAAACGCGTGTTTTGCACAAACGTGGCGCTCACATGCATGCCCATGCTTGTCTGTGTACATTTCTTGCAATGTGCGTGTTGTGCAGGACGCCAACTCTCAGGTTACCCCCTGCACGTCGTCTGCACTTTAATTAATGATTTCTGGGGGCCCGAGAATCAACAAATAGGGCCCCCCTCCCTCCCCCCCCTTATAATGGAGTATAGAGCCCCGGCCCCCGGCTAGCTTGTGGATGTGCGCGAAGAGCGCGCTCCTCTTTCTTCTCTGTCAACACCTCACTTACCAGCCACACAACACACGCATTCACCAACCAACCCCAACCCCCGTTGCTCTTAACCCGTTGACACCGGGAAACGCATCTGTGTAATTTTTTTTTTGAGCGGAAAAATTATTATTTTACACTTTCGCAATTCAAAAATAGCAAGCTCGTAGCTTGTCGTGAAAATGTGTGCAAATCTTTGAATATATATATATTCTTTTAAAGCGAACGTTTTTATCTAAAATCTTTGCTTCTGGGCGGTCCCTGGAACAACATATTTTGAGATGGGAGTCGGCGACCAAACACGTATCATTTTGGGGGTCCTTGACATGAAAATGTTTGAGCACCACTGACATAGAAACATACGTTTTTCAGAAAACTGTTGGGATTTAGAGGACATTTTGTAGAATCGGCCTCAGGTCTTAATGGGTTAACCCGTTTAGACCGGGAAAGCATGTCAAAACCCGGTGTCATTTTAGATTTTAGCTATAAATATATAGTAACATCAGTTTTTCTGAAAACTCTTCGGATTCAGAAGGCATTTCGTTGCTGTCAGAACAGAAACCTCTTATCTCCAGATTCTAACTTTTTGTTTTTTTTTTTCTCGTAAATTGATGCTCTACTTCAGGGGTCTTCAACGTTTTCAGGCCAGGGGCCCCCAAACTGAGAATGTCAATACTATCAACAATCTGTCAATTGCACAATGATCATGTATACAAGCTATTCAAAATGGACAGAATCATGATTTATTTTAAACATAAATGTGGAAAATGTTTAAAACATATAAAGACAAATACAAAAAAAAAATATATATATATATATATATAATTTTTTTTTTTAATTGTCTAATCAAGCAACAATTTCGCGGACCCCGTGCACTACCTCCGCGGACCCCCTAGGGGTCGCGGACCCCCTGGTGAAGACCTCCGCTCTACTTGATCAATGATCATACTAGAGCGTCACATGAAAGCATCTAAAAGTAGCAGATCTACAAGCTGCTTCTTTTGCTGTTTTTGAATTTGAAGTTAACAGTTTTCGGAACATATGAGGTTTCCACCCCCGACGGAGACGATTCAGGTCTGAAGGGGTTAATGCGACGCCTTGCATGCACGTTGTTAATGAGGAAGTGCCGTGTCGCTATGCGGTCGCGTATGTGTGTATGCTTATCGGCCCGCTGATTATTATGACATGTCAGCGTGTTGTGACAGAGTGTTAGAGAAGTGGTGCGTTTTATGGAAATGTTGGGGTTTCTGGTGTGTTTAACCACTTCTTGAACCCCATCCATGCAGCATCCACCATGTTCTGGGCGGGGGGGGGGGGGGGACACATTCGCCTAAAATAGCAGATCTACAAGTTCACAACGACGCATGAAAATGTGTCACGTTGTGAGCTTGTAGATCGGCTATTTTTGGCGAAGAGATTTGGTGAAGACGGAGGAAAAAACGTTGAGCCTAGACCAGGGGTCTTAAACATTTTTCAGCCCAAGGACCCCTTAGCTGAGAGAGAGATGAAGCAGAGACCCCCCCCCCCACTACATACTGTATCAAATTGTGTTGAATATTACAGAGTTTTCATAGACTTCATAGATAGCTTCATAGACTTGTTTGACAGCACTGTCATCATCAGTGTTGTGTAAATTAATGTGTTTTTAATATGTTGGATTCATGTTAATGTTCGTTTTTCAGACATTTATAACAACTTAAACCCTCAATACTTGACCTGTACTTCACTCTGTACTTGGTCTGCTCTTTTTTTCCCTCTACACCAAACAAAAAACAAAACAGTTCCTATCATTCAAAGACTTGCCGGCCCACCTGTAGTAACTCTTAGGATCCCCTAGGGGTCCCGAAACCCCAGTTGAAGACCCCTGCAGGTCTAGAGGGTTTCAAGTGGTTAAGTGCTGAATCTCTGACCCAGTGGTGGAAAGTAACTAAGTACATTTACTCAAGTACTGTGCTTAAGGACAGTTTTTAGGTTCTTTTACTTTACTTTTATGTGAGCAGGTCAAGTTTCCCAATGGTTTATACTTCTACTTCACTACATCTCAGAAGCAAATATTGTACGCTTTACTCCACTACAATTATTTGACAGCTTTACTTAAGTTAGTTACTTAGTTACTTAGTTAGTTACTTCGCAGGTTCCAAGGGGCCCCCAGGTAAATGATAGATATTTAGGAACCAAATGGACCCTTATCATAAGGGTCTTATGTGTCTGTAACTCTGAGAGTGTACAAATGGAACCAAATGGGCCCGTTAGGGTCCATTTGGTTCCATTTGTACACTCTCAGAGTTAAATTAACATTGATTTTACAATATAAATTCCCAGTAGATAAATTCCCCAAGAGTCCCAGAGATAGAAATGCCATTAAATGGGGTCGGTAGCCTAACGCATGTCAAACTGCCTAATGCATGTCAAACTGGGGGTCCTTGAAATTAAAATGGTTGAGAATCACTGCTAGAGCTGTAAAAAATCTTCTCTTATGGGGTCCCTGGCATATCTTTTCAAATAAGTGTCAATTTGGGGGTCCTTCCCATGAAAAGGGTCTAAAACCGCTGGTGTAGGCCATCGCCAAAGCCGGACGCACCACAGTGGATTCGAACCCACAACCTCCATGGTGGCTAGCAGGCACTTTACCACTACACCACCTGAACACCTGAACATTGTAGGCTTGTAGCATTGTAGGCTTCAATTATTTCTGATTAACATGAGGACAAAGTTGCGCGACCGCAAAGGCAGAGCGGAAGCGGGGGAGAGGAGGTGGGACACACAGACCGCATGACGGAAGCATTTTGAAAAATCGTGGGAGTCAACAGTCCGTCTCCAGAGACTAGACACTGTCTGTGACAGATGTCATGCGTGTCGAATGCATGGTAATATTTCACACAAGTCAAAGCGTGGAGTAATGGGCTCATGCATTGTTCAGTCACGTCCCTGCATAATTTAGTGAGGACAAAACGACTCCCAGCGTCGCACCTGCACTCAATTAAATACCAGTTGAATGTCAACAATCTTTTATGTGAACAACAACAGCATATAGAGTACAACAATGAAGCATAATGTTAGCTTAACTATGAACAGCGGTGGTACCACAGCCAAGTTCCCCTCAGTGTTAATTGAACTCAGAGTGTCTTCTTGTCCGTTTGGTTTCATTTGTACGTTTCTCTCATTAACACCCAGGATTTTTTTCAGCGTAAATGAAACATGGTGGCTTTTTTTTTTTACTGAAATTGGGAGGGGTGTTTCTTTTTAAATGGATTCGCAGATGATCATTTACAGCTTGGATCCCTAAGAAGTGGTGGACAGTAATTAAGTACATTTACTTGAGTACTGTAATTTCTGCTGAATGACTCTGATTCATTTCTAGGAAGGGACTTACAGTACACTGAATCCAGATACATACATGTGACATGATTTCATGTTTCCTTGTCTGCAAAATATACAGTACAGTACATTTATTAACCACTTTCAACCTTGCATCCCTATTTTGGGATGCAAAACAGCATATATAACGTGTCGCTTCGGGACGCATTTCGAGCTTGCAGATCTGCTACTTTAGATGCTTTTTGTGTGACGCTGTAGTATGATCAAGCAGGGCGTTAATTTACGGGGAAAAAACACCCGAAAGTTAAAGGAGTAGAGTAGTTCACCTAAAAAAGTACTTATTTCCTATCAATTACACACCCCATGAAGCATTGAATTAATGGAGATTTTCTTGTTTTTGTCGCATTCCTGAGCCAATTATTTGATTACCGGGGGTCTCTCCGGTAGGAGACACAAAGAGTCTCCTTTGTGTCTCCTACCGGATACATTAGCATCTTTATCATTATTATCAAATTATCGGCTCAGGAATACGACAAAAACAAAAAAATCTCTTGATGGAAAATAAGTCATTTTTTGGGTGAACTACTCCTTTAAAATACGGAGATAAGTGGTTTCTTCCCGACAGCAATGACATGGGGCTTAAGTGGTAACTTATTTTTGCCCCCCCCCCTTATATTTCCTCTGAAACGACAACTCTGGTGGGGGATGACTATGAGCTAAAGTACATGCGAAGTGCCTGTAATCCCCCCTGAGGGACGGCTACTGATAAACGCTGAAACATTAACGCTCCACACTCCCTCCTACGCCGCGCAAACGCCGGGCCCCCGCGGGGCCCTCGCCCATCACACTGCGTCACTTAACCCATTAAGACCGGGAACGCATCTGTCCGTGTGTCATTTTAAGATTTCTTTGGCTATTCAAAAAGATTGCAGATCTACAATCTCATAGCATTGGTGCCATGCTATGAGCTTGTATATCTGCTATTTTAAAAAAATATATATTTTGAGATGGGGGTCCCTATGAGCTTGTAGATCTTCTATTTATTTTTAAATCACATTTTGAGATGGCGGTCCACGGCCAAATACATGTCATTGTGGGGGCTCTTGACATGGAAAAGTTGGAGCACCACTGATGTAGCAACATACTGTTAGGATTTTAAAGACATTTTTAGATATGTATTTGGCCACGGACCCCCATCTCAAAATGTTTTGTTCCAGGGACCCTCAGAAGCAAAGATTTGAGTTACAAATGTTCGCTTTAAAAATATATATATTCAAAGATTTTTTTTTTAATTCAAGATTTAAAAAAAAAATAGCAGATCTACAGGCTCATAGCGCGGCACTCGGTGCCGCGCTATGAGCTTGTATATCTGCTATTTTTGAATAGCCAAATAAATCTTAAAATGACACACAGATGCGTTCCCATTCTTAATGGGTTAAGGCATATTGATGCCAGCGGAGGAGGCGATCCTTCTCTGGTTCTCTGGTTGCGTTCTTATCAGAAACCAGAGAGGGGATAAAATGGATGCCCTTTCTGCTAATGTGTTTTACTTCCTACTGTACACTGTGCATCCCACACTGTTACAACTTGTAGAGTATGTCATCATATGTACAGTATGTATGAGACCCTGGTACTTAGGAAGGGGAAAGCTATTAGTTAGTGATTGAACACACCCGCTAAATGCCAGAGGTTCTCAAACTTTTACATGTCAAGGACCCCCAAATTGATATTTATTTGGCCGCAGACTCCCATCTCATTTTCCAAGGAAAATAATGTTTGCGATTTTAGCAAAAATAGCAGATCTACAAGCTCATAGCGTGACGAGCTTGCATCTTTAACCATATTTCCATATTAACACATTTTTCTGGGGACCCCAGGGGGTCCCTGGGCCCCACTTTGAGAACCACTGCGCTCTATAGTCAGTACCACCTTCAGCCACCAGGACGACGTTACACACATAGTACCCAAGTTGCAAGCTCAGGCTCAGAGATCGTTTTGTCCCCACAAGTATAGGACTTCTGAACAAACACCTCAGGTCTGTGCATAATGTGATGCCTCTCTCTAACTGTGACATGCATGGTAGCCTACTTATTTCTCTGTAAGGGATGTCGTGTAGATGTGTTTGTAGCAGGGGTGGAAAAAGTATACTCAAATTCTTTACTTAAGTAAAAGTACCAATACTGCAATAGAAATACTCTGTTACAAGTAAAAGTAAAAGTACCCAAAGGACTTGGGTAAAAGTACAAACGTATTGGCATCAAAATGTACTTAAAGTACCAAAAGTAAAAGTACTAATGTTTGAAAATAGCAGATCTGCAAGCTCACAACGTGTCGCGATGCGACGCGTTGTGAGCTTGCAGATCGGCTATTTTCAAATAGCCTCTGTATAAAATAGGGCTAAAGTGGTTAATGTACGTTTCATAATATTATCATTTATATCTGAAAAGTAACTAGTAACTAAAGTTTTCAAATAATTGTAGTGGAGTAAAAGTACAATATTTGCCCCTGAGATGTAGTGGAGTAGAAGTAAAAGTATTGGAAACTACTCTCATGTCAGGCAATCTGATGATTAAAGCAGCAATCCTTTTTAAACCACTGTATTGTTGACCGGGGTCCCCCAGGGGTCTATCCTTGGTGCTCTCATATTTTCCCTCTTTTCCCTCAAGCTTAAAGGACCACTTCACCCAGTTTTAACATATCTTCAATGGTCCTCACTAATGGTCATTATAACATGGTACCATTTTGGTACTTTACTCTGTCTTTGTCTCAGAGGAGGGCTGTGGGCAGTTCAGAAACCTTGCCTATACCAGTTACATCTCAAGCAGCAAAAGTGCTTGGTGCTTGTAGATCTGCTATTTTTTGACACCGTAGTTTGATGAAGTAGGGCATTCATTTTTTTAATCCCGCGATTTTGTAACCCTTTTTCACCCGGTGCCAATTATCTAAGTGATCCTGGGCACTACACTCCCCTCACCAGCCTAGGGAGCCCAGGGCAGAGCTCATGCCTCCTAAAGTAGGGCATTAATAAAACATAAATAGTTAAAATATGGAGATGAGAGGTTTCAGCCTGACAGCAACAATATTCAATTCCAGTTTCATAATGACACAATAACTTAAAGGGATAGTTCACCCGAAAAATTACTTATTTTCTAACAATTACTCACCCCATGGAGCCTTGAATTCAACGCGATTTTTTTGTTTTTGTCGCATTCCTGAGCCAATAATTTGATGACCAGTGGAGTCTCCAACCGGAAAACGACAAAAACAAAAAAATCTCTGTGAATTCAAGGCTCCATGGGGTGAGTAATCGATAGGGAAAAAAAGGTCATTTTGGGGGTGAACTATCCCTTTAACACATTGGGTGCAAAACCGTGATTTACCGTGTTTTCAAAGAGTTGCGCTTAGGTGCCGAACACAGGTTTTTTTTTTTTTTTTTTTCACAAGGGGGGGGGGCTATAGCGCAACTTTGGAATCACCCACGGTGCCTCTTAAATGGAAGGGACCGATGGATCACCGTGCCAAAAAAACTCCCTTCCGTCCGCTCCCAATATATCTCCTTGATAAAAACCTCCGGATCTCCTTAACTTTTTACAGTGGGGAAAACGAGTCATTTTCGGTGCGCGATCACTCCGCAATGGCGGCTCGCGTGAGAGATGTTATTGTTCCAGGCGTTAGCCTGGACCATCCACCATCGTACACGCATCCATTGTTTACATCCGGGTGCTCGTCGTGGAGTGTACAGCTCTAAACAGCGCAGCGTTACAAATGGTATAAGATCGCTGGCACTAGACGTACACTGTTTTAATACAACTCTGGCACCGAATGTGTTAAGTCTCCACACAGTAAAGTCCTCTCTGCGTTAAGTAAGTCATCAACTATTGAAATGATTAAATCAGCCCTTCACACATTTTCACCCCTGTCTGCTTTGCTTGAGCTACTATTACTGGAACTACCAAAAAAATTTGGACAGGAATCTTTTTTATCTCGCCAACAAAACAGCCACTAATCAAGTTATGTAGATGATGAACGTTTGCCTGAATGACTATAGGCTGTGTAGAGATGCTCTGATGGGCTCTGGCGTCGCCCTAATCCACATTAACACACATTAATCATCCATAATCCGTCATCCACACCCAATTAATTATATGATCCTATTTATAGACAGGGGGCCCGTTTCAAGAGCTAATATGAGGCCCCCCGGGGGGGGGGGATTTTTTTGGGGGGGAGCCCCCCTGAGGTTCGGGGCCCGTTTCAATTGAAACGGGTGAAACATAGCAAAGGCCGCCACTGTAGACACCAATCGATCGCATCATCATCCGTTTGTCAAATAGTTATTATTCATTTTTTTCTCGTGCAGCGTTCGAACCTACGGAGGCCGCTCTAACTGTATTGTAGGCCAGTGGTTCTCAAAGTGGGGTCCTTGGGGTGGGGGGGGGGCCTTCCAGGGGGTCCCCAGCAAAATGTGTTAATAGCATCACACGATAACCACTTTAACAATTTGTTTTAATACTTTGGATATTCAAAAAATAACAGATATACAAGCTCACAGCGTGTCACTTTGTGCCGGGGACCCTGGCGGCACAAAACCTTTTCAGTTGGGGGTCCGTGTGGATGCAACATGGGGGTCCTTGACATGAAAAGGTTTGGGAACCATGTACTGTAGGCCAGTGGTTCTCAAAGTGGATTTTGGGACTTTGTGGGATCCTTTAGGGGGGTCTAAATGGACCCTTACAGGTCTATAAAGGCCTTTGCAGACGGGGTGTGATTGGTCAATCAGTTTTTACCACATGCGAAAAGACGCACGAATCGAACTGGGTTCGATTGAAAAAAAAGAAGCACCGCCGCAGCCACTTGCCGAACGGCAAATTCGGAGCCGGTGTGCATGAGGTCATAGAGAACCATGTGTTATTTAAAAAAATTATATTGTCTGATTTTTCCGTGCGAAAAATCGCACCCTGTCTGCAAAGGCCTTAACTCTGACACAAATAAATACAATAGATACAAATAGAACCAAATGGACCCTAACGGGTCCATTTGGTTCTATTTGTATACTGTCAGAGTTAAGGGGAGACCTTGACATTTCAAACTTTGAGAGCCACTGCTGTAGGCAATGGGATTCTATATGGATAAGCACTAAAACCACGATCCGCTCATCTCTACTTCTAGGTACTTCTAGGCTGTAATGCATTGTGGACCAAAGTGTTACTCTCTCTCTCTCTCTCTCTCTTCAGCACCTCTTTGGCTCCGGCATCTGTGAGAGTGGCTCACGCTTGCTTTCACCCAGCGTGTGTTTGCTCAGATGAAGGAAATTATGTAATTAGCCAGTGAGGGATTGTTTTCTTTCACTCTGTACCTCCCCCCCCACCTCTCTCTCTCTCTCTCTCCGGTGACAGCAAAGAGATGGTTCCAATTGAACCCCCCCCCCCTCAACCCCCTGCCCCTACGAGCCACACCCCAACCAACGACTCACCTCACCCTCATTAATTGTTGCCGGGTAGGAGAAAAAAACGGAGCTCGCGCTCCTCAACGCGCAGATCCATCTTAATTGTTGAATGGAGGTTTTTGTTGGACATCAAAGAGGAGGGGGGGGGTAGGAGGGTGAGTTGAGAAGGTGTGTGAGGGAGTGGAAATGGAGGGGTCTGGAGTGTGTGTGTGTGTGTGTGTGTGTGTGTGTGTGTGTGTGTGTGTGTGTGTGTGTGTGTGTGTGTGTGTGTGTGTGTGTGTGTGTGTGTGTGTGTTGGGTCGAGCCTGGGTTTGGTTGTGTGTCGGTATAGGTGGGTTCAGGGGCACAGGCGGTATTGTGGCAGAAGGGTGTGTGTGTGTGTGTGTGTGTGGGGGGGGGGGAGGCTGGCATTTTGCTCTCTAATTCCAGGCCGGCCTGGAGGCCTGCAGCACTAAAAGAAGGGCCTCACTGTTGCTCTCAGGATCAGCCAGGTATTGCTTACATAAAAAGCAAGTGAAAACAGCTGTAGGGATAATTAGCTTGATTCTCCATTACATGCCATACAGGGCCAATAACTAAAAAAATGGAGTTTTGTTTGGGTTAGAGCTGCAGCCCCAACCAAGAGGAAGTTGTAAAAGTCAGGCGGAAAAAAAAAGAGCGAAAGAAAGAAAGAGAACGGGAGAGAGGGTAAAAAGTAAAAAAAAAAAAAAAAGGAAGAAAGAAAGAGCGAGGGAGAGAGCTCTTGAAGCAATTGTTCCGAGGGAGATGTTCTCCTTTTTTCCTGGGCCTTTTTGCTTGATGGGGACCATATTTTAAGTCGGGGGGTTTTAACCCATTAAGACCGGGAACGCATCGGTGACATTTTAAGACTTATTTTGCTATAAAAAAATAGCAGATATACAAGCTCATGAGTTTTTATATCTGCTATTTTTTTCTTAAATCGTGGATTTTTTTTTGCAAATCTTTGGACATATATTATATGTTTATATTATTATAATATATTATATACGATATGTGCTTCTGGGGGTCCCTGGAACAACATATTTTGAGATGGGGGTCCGAGGCCAAATACATATGATTTTGGGGGTCCTTGACATGAAAAAAGTTTGAGAACCACTGATATTATAGCAACATAAGTTTTTTCAAAAAACTGTTAGAATTCAGAAGAAATTTGTAGAATCCCCAGAAACAAAGATTTGAGTTACAAATGTTCGCTTTAAAAAAATATATATATTCAAAGATTTGCAAAAAAATCCACGATTTTTCAACAAAAATAAATTCTGATCTACAAGCTCATATATCTGCTATTTTTTCAATAGCCAAAGAAATCTTAACATGACACAGATGCGTTCCCGATCTCAATGGGTTAAAAGGCCATGGTTTCAATATGGGGTGGATGAGCATGTGTGCCATAGATCCGTTTATATGGAGCGCCGCTGTTGAAAAATTCAAGGCTTTTCTTGCGTCAGGGGTTTTTCTCTTTCGTTCCTATATAGTGTATAATAGTCTAGCTGGTATTGTTTGTACTTGGTGGAATGCGTGTACGAGTTTGGCCCGGGGACAAAACACACAGCCCGCAGTTGGAACTGGACCACGTTTAAAGTGCTTTTTAATCACCTTTACTTAAAGTCAGTTGCGTTTTTTTTTTTTTTCTCGACTCGGAGCTATACGATGAGAAGAAGTATAGAAGCGTGTGTTTTTTAATCCATTGAGACCGGGAAAGCATCTGTGTGTCATTTTTTTATTTCTTTGGGCTATTCAAAAATAGCAGATACACAAGCTCATACCGCTGCACCGAGTGCCACGCTATGAGCTTGTAGATCTGTCTTGTCTTCTGGGGATAGCTTTCCCAAGTGCAAATGTGTGCCAAGCACAATCTTTGTTTCATTATAAGCCAATCACCAAAGATGGTCCTTTTGTTTTTTTGTGTTTAGATGTTAGATGGTTAACTTAAATTTTGAAGGAAAATGTCAAGTAAAGACTTTTTTTTTAATCGTGAAAATTCGTGAAAACAAATTGAATACGTACATTTTTTAAAGCGAACATTTGTAACTCAAATCTTTGCTTCTGGGCCAAACAACTTTTGGAGAAAAAAAAACGTATTTAGCTATAATATCAGTGGTGCTCAAACATTTTCATGTCAAGGACCTCCCAAAATGATGTGTATTTGGCCGCGGACCCCCATCTGAACATATCTTAACATATTTTGTTCCAGGGACTCCCAGAAGATTTTTTTTTAGTTAAAAATTTATATATATATTCAAAGATTTGCACACATTTTCTAGATTCTTAAAAAAAATTATAGTAGATCTACAAGCTCATAGCGCGGCACTCAGTGCCGTGCTATGAGCTTGTATATCTGCTATTTTCGAATAGCCCAAATAAATCTTAAAATGACACAGATGCTTTCCCGGTCTTAACGGGTTAACGTCGCAGAGACCAACGTCGTTTTGCAAAGCTCTGTTTTGCATAGTTGTCGTAATTATCGCCTCTATCGTTATTTCCTCTCAAGGGTTGAATCAGAGCTTCAAACCAGCGTACAGATATCGATTTATTCTTTGTCCTATGACGGGTGTCATGCAGGGGTAAAATAGCCGCGATCCACAAGATCACAACGCGTCGCCCTGAGCATCATCATCATCGTGAGCTTGTAGATCGCCACTATTTTGGACAGAGCAAGCATTCCGTCTGCTTCTTCACAAAGTGTCTCGTTCCTGCCACTCTAGTATTTTCTCCCGCCGTTTAATTTTATTGGGGAGATTTCCTTCTTGTTTGGACAGAAAACAGCGGGAGAGAGAAAGCTGAATCGGCCGTCCACCTCTCTCTCTCTCTCTCTCTCTTGTGTCTCGCCCTCTGTGCCTTGCCCCCGCCCGACGTCCAAACCCAATGGATTAGTTTACATCTCGGTAAAAAACAATACGTTTTTTTCTTTTTTCGGGGGGGAGGGGAGGGGGTTGGGTAGCTTTGTACCTGTAATTGAATTTGGTGTGTTTCTCTTTTTTTCCCCCCTTTGGAAGCGAAAGAACAAGCAGCATCGCAGGATAATTGCCAGAGAGAGAGAGAGAGAGAGAGAGAGAGAGAGAGAGAGAGAGAGAGAGAGCTCCTCTAAGCATATAGGTGGTCCCTAAAAACTCTGCAAGGATCCCTTTTTACAAGAAGTTTACATTAGTACCACTTAGAGACAAGATGGAGCAACAGGCCCCCTAGCAGACTGCACCGCTCAGACTGACAGAAAAGTCAGAGAAATAGATGCCAGTGCGCTTTAAAAAGTGTAAACTTTACCCGTAATAACCAGGTTCATTTTTTACAGTTTTTTGTGTGTGCTGTGTATAGGCTGGGGCGGTTCAGCTATATAGTCTGACAAAGAAGGGGGAAAAGAAAACAGAACATTTCACAGACTCGAGTTCTGGAAAATTCTCTCTCTTTTTTTGGGGGTTCCATTTGCTTCTCTTTGTCAGTTTTCCCAATTAAGTCAGACTAACACACATCCTGCCTCAGAACCAGACTTGTGCGCGTGTGCGCACGTGTGTATGTGTGTGTGCGCGCGGGTGCATGTGTGTGTGGCAGAGTTTACTGGTCAATCAGTCCGAACAACGAGAGGAATGTTCTTTCATTGACTGAGGGCGCACAGCAAAAAAACAGCCAATCCGCAAGCGTACAACGCGCCGCGTCACAGACATCATCGTACGCGTGTAGAACGGCTATTCCGCGGCGCGCAGCACCACCGTACGAGTATATCCATCTATAAATCAGTCCTTATAAAGCGAGCGAGCGAGTCGCCTCGGGGCAACATGCATGCAGGCGGCAGAAAATGGGTTCTTCACCTCTACCAGACCTTTTTTTCCTGTGCTGCCATCATGCCATTTGCGGGCGGAAGGCAAGAGGCCTTCTCAGTGCTTGACAAGTGGATTATTTGCCTGTCGGGGATGGCAGCCTAAACCAGTATTAATATGGGAAAGTGCTCACCCCGCCTGATCCCACCATCAAGAACCTCTGAGTGGAGGAGTTCACAAGTGGAAGATGAGGACCGTCGGAGGGGGAGTGGAAGATAGGAATGGCTGATGGCGGAGGAGAAAGGGGAACAGAGCGGGGGGGGGGGGGTGGACGGGGGGGGGGGGCGCACAAAGTCCTCTGTGTTAGTATCCCATTAAAGACCTGAGGCCGATTCCACAAATGCCTTCTAAATCAGTAGTTCTCAAACTTTTTTCGTGTCAAGGACCCCCACGTTCATATAAATCTGGTCGTGGACGCCCATCTGAAAATGTTTTGTGCCAGGTTACCTGGGTATGTCGTAAACATTTGGCAAAAAACAGGCCAATGTGAAAATAATAACCTGCATGTCCAGGTGAGATATTGCGCCTATGAGCTCCGGGCAGTACTACTTGTCAACCAGTAGGTTGACCACTTCGGTCTGCCGCCTCGGGGCGACTGGTTTCGCCCCGAGAACCAGTCGCTCTACACGGTCTACACAGTCACGGCTTTTCTCTGCTCTGGCCCCATAGTGGTGGAATGAACTGCCCAGTCACTGCCCATCTTTCGCCACAGGCTGAAAACCCACCTCTTCAGGAAACACTACCCTTCCTCTTAGCCTTGCCTACTTGTTGTCAATTATTTGTACGAGCTCTTGTTTTATTGGATCTTGTTTACTTGATACACGTATTTGTTTTAGCTCTTTCTCATTTGATTTTCCTATTTGTCTCATCTGTTTAAGAAAGTAGGTAGCTGATATATTGCACTTTTACCGTAGCGCTGTATACTCTTATAGTTGCTTGTTTTAGAAGAGAATGCACTTAAGACTTCTGGTGATTAGTAGTTTTCTTGCCTACCTACAGTATGTTGAATGCACTTATTTTAAGTCGCTTTGGATAAAAGCGTCTGCTAAATGACTGTAATGTAATATATATATTTTTTTTTAAACCATCTCTCTTCTGGCTGTGAGTCAAGAGTTTGGTTTGCAGTGTAAAGACACCACTAGGTGGAGTTGACTGTTGATGGAAAAACATCAGTTGCATCTACACTCATTAAACGGCACACAGAGAGCCAGCTGTGCAGTCTGCATGCATGCGAGGGGGGTGATTCCCCCTCCCATGTCGTCTCTGTCGGGGTGGAAACCACGTATGTCCTAAAACGGTTACTTTTCAGGATTAAAATTCAAAAATAGCAAAAGAAGCAGATTTCGAGCTTGTGTTGACGCTTTTGTGTGAATGATGATCAAGTAGGAACTGGAAGTTGATTTACCAAAAAACACAAAAAGTTAGAATATGGAGATAAGAGGTTTCTGCCCGACAGCAACGATATAGTAGCCTAGTATCAAGGGCCAGAACCACCAGGTTTATGAACAGCTTCCACCTATATCCGCTATCATCAGACTGTTGAACAAGACGTGACCACCTGCCTGTCTGTCTGTCACCAGGCCCAGCCTCGGACCTACCATGGTGGTTACCATGCACCTTAACCCATTGGTTCTCAAAGTGGGGTCCGGGGACCCCCAGGGGTCCTTGAGGGAGTTCCAGGGGGTCCCCAGCTAAATGATGCATAGTTAACCAAATGGACCCTTATGGGTCTGTAACTCTGAGTGCACAAATGGAACCAAATGGACCCGTTAGGGTCATTTGTACACTCTCTCAGAGTTACATTAACATTGATTTTACAATATAAATTGGGGTCCCAGAGATAGAAATGCCATTAAATGGGGGTCCGTAGCTCAATGCATGTCAAACTGCTGGTCCTTGAAATGGTTCAAAATCACTGCTAGAGCCGTAAAACCTTCTCTTATGGGGGTCCGCGGGCTAACAATGTCAATTTGGGGGTCCTTGACATGAAAAAGTTTGAGAACCACTGCCTATAACCTATTACTAAGACCGGGAAAGCATCTGTCATTTTAGATTTTAGCGTTGGCTATTCAAAAATAGCAGATATAGATCTGCAATTTCATCAGATATAGATATAGATATATCAGCTATAGATCTGCATTTTTTGGGGGAAAATTGTGCAAATTTGTGTAAATAGGGCACCCTGCCATCGGTGCAGTTTGCAGTTATAGTGTGCACAGTTGTGACCGACCTCAGCATCTGGTTGTTGCTCTCGCTCCCGCGTTCAACAGATAACATCTGGCTCCACCAACGACAAGAGACACAACGAAGAGACGCTTGGTAGCAACTCCATAACGTCTATTGTTTCCCCCTAAATTATTGTTATTAAGAGAAATCATCTATCAGGAGACCACAAGGGGAGGAAAAAAGGGGAGGTCACTTTGTGCCACGCTGCGAGCCTGTATGTCTGCTAGTTTCAGAAAAATCTCGAAAATGTTTTGGAAGATTTCGAACAAAATCTTCTAGGGGTCCCTGGCACAAAACATTGTCAGATGGGGGTCCGTGTCCAAATGTACTGTATGTCAATTTGGGGGTCCTTGACATGAAAAGGTTTGAGAGCCACTGGTATACAGGGGGGCTGGTATACAGGGCGCCAGTGGTGGAAAAAGTACTTTAATTCTTTACTTAAGTAAAAGTACCAATACTGCAATATAGAAATACTCTGTTACAGGTAAAAGTCCAGAATAAAAAATTTACTTGAATAAAAGTACAAAATAATTGGCATCAAAATATACTTAAAGTGCCAAAAGTAAGAGTACTAAAATGTTTGAAAATAGCAGATCTACAAGCTCACAACGCGTCGCGGTGCGTCGCTTTGTGAGCTTGTAGACCTGCCCTATTCAAAAAATAGGGCTAAAGTGGTTAATGTATGTTTCATAATTTCATAATTTATATCTGAAAAGTAACTAAAGTTTTCAAATAATTGTAGTGGAGTGAACGTACAATATTTGCCTCTGAGATGTAGTGGAGTAGAAGTAAAAGTATTGGAAATTGGAAATACTCAAGTAAAGTACAAATACCTCAAAATTGTACTTAAGTACAGCACTTAAGTAAATGTACTTAGTTACTTTTCACCACTGCTGGTATACAGGGG
>NC_137614.1:9851348-9856348 GCF_963280865.1 Gymnoscopelus braueri
CGCATCATTGCTGGGTGAAAACCCAAAATAGAAGCCCGGGGATAAACAACCAATCAGTGGAGCATCGGCTCCCTGGACCAATCAGAAAACATTCCAAACAGAAACCCAGAATCCTCTCCAGCCCCGACTAACCCCTCACAGGCACGCACACACACACACGCACACACGCACGCACACGCACACACACACACACACACACACACACACACACACACACACACACACACACACACACACACACACACACCCTACACACACACACACGCGCACACACACATGCACACAAACATGCACGCATGCCAGCAAAACAAATACATGCAAATATGGGGGCATCCACACATGCGTGCATGTCTGCACATAATACACATAGGCACACACACACACACACACACAGAATGTGACCTAGATACACACCAGCATCCTAACTAGAGGTTTGACCACGTCTGCCCCTCTCTCTCTGCACAACTAAAACCATGAGGGTCTGCATTCAATCTACCTCCTCTCTCTCTCTCTCTCTCTCTCTCTCTCTCTCTCTCTCTCTCTCACACACAGTACTCTATGCTCGCTCGCTCGCCCTGTCCTGGCAAAACTCTCCCCTATGCCACTAGTGTGTGTGTGTGTATGTGTATGTATGTATGTATGTATGTATGTATGTACGTACGTACGTACGTACGTACGTACGTACGTGCGTGCGCGTGCGTGCGTGCGTGCGTGCGTGCGTGCGTGCGTGCGTGCGTGCGTGCGTGCGTGCGTGCGTGCGTGCGTGCGTGCGTGCGTGCGTGCGTGCGTGCGTGCGTGCGTGCGTGCGTGCGTGTCCTATTACTATACTTCTGAGGACCAAATGTACCCACAAGTATAACGGAATTTGAGAAATAGTTAGAGTTCAAGTGTGTGTGCGTGTGCGTGTGCGTGTGCGTGCGTGCGTGCGTGCGTGCGTGTGTGTGTGTGTGTGTGATCCCTGGTTCTGATGCAGACAGATGGGGTTGGGGTCTGGGTTCAGTTCTGGCATGGATACCGTTGGTTTCAGGGAAGAAAAGAGAGTGATAGCTGGGATGGAGCGGGGGGAAGCATGTCAGTGTGCGTGCGTGCGTGCGTGCGTGCGTGCGTGCGTGCGTGCGTGCGTGCGTGCGTGCGTGCGTGCGTGCGTGCGTGCGTGCGTGCGTGCGTGCGTGCGTGCGTGCGTGCGTGCGTGCGTGCGTGCGTGCGTGCGTGCGTGCGTGCGTGCGTGCGTGCGTGCGTGCGTGCGTGCGTGCGTGCGTGCGTGCGTGTGAGTGCACATATGCATATCTGTTTATGTGTTTGTAGTTTCACTATCTTTGGACCGGACTAACAAGAGGATGACATAAGCTATGGGTGTGTGCGCGTGTGTGCGTGCATGCGCGTGTGTGTGTGTGCGCGTGCGTGCGGGTGTACGTGTGTGTGTTTGTTTGTGTGTGTGTGTGTGCGTGTGCATGTGTGTGTGTGTGCGTGTGTGTGTCAGCAGAGATCCCCTCTTGGCAGCGGCAGTGTAAGATGAGGAGGGTCTTACATGGGTCCTAATCCTGCACTGAATGTCGTCCTACAAGCACGGCTTTTCCACCAGGGCCAGATAAAAGACAGGCCCAGAAAACAAGACACAGATAGAGAGGGGGGGTGAGCGGGGGGGTGGGAGACAGAGAGAGAGAGAGATTCAGTATATCTATAGCTGGCGGGCTGAAACCTCTTATCTCCATATTCTAACTAAATGAACGTCCTACTTGATCACACTACCAAAAGTAAAAGTACTAAAATGTTTGAAAAAAGCAGATCACAAGCTCACAACGCGTTGCGATGCGACACGTTGTGAGCTTGTAGATCGGCTATTTTCAAATAGCCCATAGGTATAAAATAGGGCTAAGGTGGTTAATGTATGTTTTATAATGTAATCACTTATATCTGCAAAGATACTAGTAACTAAAGTTTTCAAATAATTGTAGTGGAGTAAAAGTACAATGTTGGCCTCTGAGATGTAGTGGAGTAGAAGTAAAAGTATAGACAATTGGAAATACTCCAGTAAATTAAAAGTACCTCAAAATTCTACTTACGTACAGTACTTGAGTACATGTACTTAGTTACTTTACACCACTGATCAAAAGTAGCAGGTCTCGAAACAATCTGCTACTTTTGACGCTTTTTTATTTGAATCCTGAAAAGTAACAGTTTTGGAAATATAAGGTTTCCACCCGACAGAGACAATATGTTGGAGTGTGAGTCCTGATCTCAAATAGAGAGAGATAAACAACCAATCACAGAGAGAGAGTGCATGTGTGTGTGTGTGTGTGTGTGTTGTGTGTGTGTGTGTGTGTGTGTGTGTGAATGCGTCTAGTATGTGTGTGTTTGCATGTGAGCTTGTAGATCAGCTCGTTTCAGCACGTATATTTGGTGTACAGGGAAACGGGTGCGGACGGGAGTCCCGTGATTGTCACATATAGTGTCACACCGTGCAGGGTTATTTCAATGATATCTGTAGCGTTGTATTACTATGACAACGCAGAAACCACCTAATTTGGTCATATATGCCAGCGTGCAATAAAGAAGATAATTCCAACAGGAGAACTCAACGGCTAGCTCTGCCGGAACCTCCCCGAAAGAGCTTCCACAGAATCCCACAGAGCTCCGAGGAGTCCTACAGACGAAAGGTCTTGAGATTTCCCTTGAGAAGGAAAGAGTGAAATACCGTTTCCTTAGCCGGGGACCTAAGGATTTGAGGCGAAAAGCCGAGCTCCTCGAGACATCCAGACGAATCAGGTCAGACTTACGCCCTGACTTGATCCCCAAAAGACAAAGCCTATTCACCAGCTTCCAACTTGCGAATTCAAGATACCATTCGAATCTCATCTTCACTTGTGTGACAAGCTCATCTGAACCGGCGTCCTTCTTCCCATCTAGGATAATACGACATATATATAATAATACAAATATAAAGAATAGTGGAGTAACCTCCATTACAATATCCATCCATATTCATACTCCGTACGACGGAGTAGGCTATAAAGCAGGCTTAAATATGGAATTCTTTATTGGAGAAGTGGATACACAAGCACGGCCTCCACACAGCAGCAGCCAGATACTGTGACACAGAACAGGTACTAATCTGCTGTTTTGGAGCGATCTGGTGACAGTGAAAAGAGGCCACTCTGGCTGCAGTCCACCGCTAGCGTCTCAACGGGACAGCGCTAGCTAGCCTAGTACCGCCCGGACCTCAAAAAACGCACTTATCAAGCTACAGTCCATTCCAAAAGACAAGCTAAGCTGCTTGCTGGCCGCCTCGCTCTGTGGCCACGGTCTCTTACACCACAGCGGTTCTCAAACTGTGGGTTGGGGACACCCAGGGGGGTCCTCGAATGACTTTAGGGGGGTCCTCATGAGTTGGGTAATGTGCAACATTGTTTTCTCACTCAACAGTCAACACACCAACATACAGTATAAGTGTATGCAGGGTATCTGCACATTTATGAAGTGACAATTTAATGACTTTTAAGACCTTTTTAATACCTCTAAAATAATAAAATAAATAAAGTAATAAGACCATTACTGCCTCAAAAGTAATCAACAAACTATACTATATATGAAATGTTACCTAAGAAAGAGTTTCTAGGAATTGTGAGCTATTTTCACAATATTTATCTGTGGAACCGAGTCAAACTAAATGTAATACCTCAACTCCTACAATTCCAAGTGCTTGTCAATGTGGGGGGTCCCCAGTTCATATATGATTATTTGGGGGGGTTTGCGGCCTGAAAAGATTGAGAACCACCAATTTAACTTACATTTTTCGTTTTTTACTGTACAGCTTGTAGATCATCAAAACATTTTGCGGTTATTTTCCAAAATGAGTACTTTTACTTTTGGTACCGCAAGTATGTTTTGATGCCAATACTTTTTTGCAATCTTTTATAAAAATTTGAATACAGCATTTTGTACTTTAATACCTGCATTACCTACATTGTGATAGTTTTACTTACGCGGAGTCCCTCAGAGCTCTATGCTAGTCTCTTTTCTGTTTTCGCTCTACAGTACATTAAATATCTTCGCTGAAAATAGCAAATCTACAAGCTTACAACGTCGCGATGCATCATAAGCATTTAAAGATCGGCTAACGTTTTACCCCAAAAATACGGATCCATGCTGGGGTTTAAGTGGTTAACCCATTAAGACCGGGAACTGTGTCATTTTTAGACTTATTTGGCTATTCAAAAATGGCAGATCTACAAGCTCATAGTGCGGCACTCGGTGCCGCGCTATGAGCTTGTAGATCTGCTATTTAAAAAAAAAATTGGAACATTTTGGCACATATTTGTAAAAATATCTTGTTCCAGGGACCCCCCAGAAGCAAAGATTTGAGTTACAAATGTTTGCTTTAAAAACATATATAATATATTCAAAGATTTTCAAAAATGTCCACGATTTAAAAAAAAATTGCAGATCTACAAGCACATAGCGCAGTACAGAGTGCCGCGCTATGAGTTTGTATATCTGCTATTTTTGAATAGCCCAAAGAAATCTATAAATGACACAGATTCTTACCCGGTCTAAATGGGTTAAGTAAAACAATCTTCTTGCACAACTGCTCTTACACTTTTCTGTACTCTTTTTTTTAACGTTTTTTTGCCCGCGATCCAGATGAAAAATTCATTGTGTAGCGCAGAGCGCTGGGACGTAGGCTCATTAAAAGGTTTTATGTACTGCCCTTGTCATGTGGGTACTCTCCCAGCTATAGGTTTGCGGCTCGCTCTTGGGTCACGGCCCAATGCAGATTATAGTATATATACACTCTAAAGCTCTGTGTTCGCCAAGTGTGGGGGGAAAAAAAGGCTTTTGCGACCATGTGGGGCCACGGCACTTCTTCAGACAACATGATTATTCTGACAAATTAACCCACTCACAATTTTTTTTTAAAGTATATTATTTACGCAGGTACTCAAGGTTCAAGGTTGTACTTTATTGTTACATCTTGTGTACAGGTACGTAAGAGCAAAACT
>NC_137614.1:9861348-9868848 GCF_963280865.1 Gymnoscopelus braueri
AAGAAATCTAAAGTGACACAGATGCGTTCCAGGTATTAATGGGTTAAGGAAAGGATTCCAAATAATTAAAAGAAAAGTTAGATGCCTATAGGCTTAGCCAAGGTGTCCTTGATCAGTGGGGCTCAATGTGCGGTTCCAAATGGACCCTTAAAGGCAGGGGTCTTCAACAGGGGGTCTGGGACCCCTCGGGGGTCTTCAGAGTTACTACAAGGGGGCAGCCAAATCTTTGCGTGATTGGATTTTTATTCTTACATTAACCACTTGAACCCTATTATCCCTATTCTGAATAGAACTTGAGCCAAAAATAGCCGATCTACAAGCTCACAACGCCTCGCGCTGCGAGGCGTTGTGAGCTATTTTTGGAAAAGAGGTTTGGCGTTGGTGTAGTGGGGGTCCCTGCTTTATCTCTCTTTTGGCTAGGGGGTACTTGGGCTGAAAAACGTCGAAGACCCCTTGCTTAAATGTCTTTGGTTCCATTTGCACACTCTCAGAGTAATGGGAGTGGTTGAAATAACTCTT
The DNA here is from genome assembly GCF_963280865.1 of Gymnoscopelus braueri. Lineage (NCBI taxonomy): Eukaryota > Metazoa > Chordata > Actinopteri > Myctophiformes > Myctophidae > Gymnoscopelus > Gymnoscopelus braueri. The sequence goes on from NC_137614.1 coordinate 9,861,868, forward strand.
CGCCTGTTTTGCTGTCATGGGTGTGAGAATGTGCTGACCTGGCAGTGCTGGCAACACATGTTAGCATCTCCTACAGTGGGGTGACATCCATTTCCAATCAGCTCTCCTCTCCCCCATGCGCTCTGACACAACGTCTGAAACATTCAACCTCCCACGTCTAATTGGCCATCGACTCGTTAAAACCGTTGTTTGGAACGCAAACGACGTGTAAAGGTATCAAGGACAGATGCTGGTCGTAGCGTTAATACACTCTATATACCCCAGTTATGACCCAAGAGTCCCACAGGGCTCTATAATAGGCGCCACCTGTTTTCGCTTTACACTATACATGTCTTCGCCGAGCTTGTAGATCTGATATTGTCACAGAATGATGAGCTCCAGAATAGGGATGCTAGGGTTCATGTGCTTAACCCATTGAATCCGGGAACGCGTGTCTGTCATTTCAGATTTCTTTGGCTATTCAAAAATAGCAGATATACAAGCTCATAGCGCGGCACCGAGTGCCGCGCTATGAGCTTGTAGATCTGCAATTTTTGAAAAAGTAGGCATTTGTGCAAATCTTTGAATATACATATATTTTTTTAAGCGAACATTTGTAACTCAAATCTTTGCTTCTGGCCGTCCCTGGAACAAAATATTTTACAAATGTTCGCTTTAAAATATATATATTTGCAAACATTTCAAAATGTTTCTAAAAATAGCAGATCTACAAGCTCATGTGCCGCGCTATGAGCTTGTATATCTGCTATTTTTGAAAAGCCAAATAAATCTAAAATGACAATGTGTTCCCAGCCGGATTGAATGGCTTAAGCAGTGCATATCAGTGATGTTTTCAGGTAGGAAAAGGTATTAGTTTGAGTTGTGAAATGACTTGAATGGAAGACTGAATGTTATGCCTACAAATGTTGTTATACCAAGACAGAGTAACAAAAAGGCATACAAGATCATACATACAATGTCAATGAAAAGCGCAACGTTGCATCGATAGGTGCGAACGAGGTGAACAGGGTACGCCTCGGTATCTTCGCTCCAGTTGGAAAACCCAAAGTGAGGCGATGGACGCTGACCAGCGAGATCAATTACTTTATAATATATTTTATTTTATTATTTTATTTGAAAAAACAAAAATATAAAAAAGACCTTTAAAAATAATGTGTAATTAAAAAATAAAAACACAGCCCCCTCACACATTGACAATATCAGTCACGAGTGTCGGATAAAATAAATATATTTAATATGATAATATATAAATATATATAAAATATCTAAATATCAAGCAACTTGGCTGGAGTGCACACAAAAGTAAAGTGAAATACCAGTTAGAGTACATTACTCAAGTAAATGTTCTAACAAAGTACCACCACTGCATACGACAAAGTAGAGTATCAGGTGTAAGCACTCAGGTGGTTGAGTGAGTGTGTCTCTGTGTGTGTGTGTGTGTGTGTGTGTGTGTGTGTGTGTGTGTGTGTGTGTGTGTGTGTGTGTGTGTGTGTGTGTGTGTGTGTGTGTGTGTGTGTGTGTGTGTGGAGTGTCGCTGAGGAGCGGACCCCGCCCACTCGTGTTCAGCCGGGCAGGACGACCTTTGACCCCCGTGGTTGTGCTGATGCTGACAGCTGGCTGAGGGATGGTCCAGGTCAGACGCCTCCCCCGACCCCCCGGCCGCCGCGGTTCACCGGCCACCAAAGGCGCGCCCCGAAAAGCCAGGGCGCACACGTGTGTACACAAACGCACGCCAGCAGCGTGAGGTATAAGCACAGGCGCGCGCACACACAAACGCTCGCACGCACGCACGCACGCACGCACGCACGCACGCACGCACACACACACACACACACACACACACACACACACACACACACACACTGCTGTATGTAGCAAGTGTAGACAAAAGCAAATTAACAATTGGAACAAAGCCATTTCCGGGTCAAGACCGAGTGTGAGTAAGCGAGTGGGTGAGATTTGGGGTATTGGAATTTGGCAATAGACAAGCGGCCTGGTTTTCAAAGACTGGTTTTCAAGATACTCAAGGGAACAGTGCCCATGTACCTGTCTAACTAACTACTTCAAAAGAGTGAGTAACGCTCACGGGCAAAACACCAGAGGGAGCTCCACTGATCTCATTCCCCCCAGATTCAGCACCAACATGAGGATGAATTAATTCTACTATTACAGTATGCCACAAAAATGTGGAATGCCCTACCAGCAGCCATCAAAACCGCCATAAAAGAGCACCTGTCTGCAATCACAACAAGTTGTCTCAAGACACTTTACATGTAGTAAAGTAGCAAAAAAACCTCCAAAAACTACCTGTCAAACTACTTCAAGAACGTCAATGACGTCCACAATCACAACACCGGAGGGAGCTTTACAAAACACGTTCAAGACAGATTTGGCTCTAACAAGGGTTTAAATATGTTCTACTGCTATGCCACCGAAATGCCCTACCAACAGACATAAAAAACATGTGAATCCTTACTCTACTTCAGAACCGAGCACTTACAGGTGGCTGCAATTCGGAACTGGCCCCAGTAAAAAGTCAAAGCCTAGCGCCCCCCCCCCCCCCCCCCCCCCGCGTACTGTTTATTGTACATATTTTTATTTGCGATTTGATGTTTACTGTACATATTTTTATTTTTGTTTATATGATGTATTTGCATAGTAATGTATATTTGTCTGTCATTACATGTTTCGATGAATTGAGTACAAAGGACCCCAATGGAAACAAGCCATAGTGCTTTCTTGGGTTTAAAATCCTCTTGAACTGTACTTCCCTGTGCTTGTCTTTGAAAACTGTTAATAAAGTATTCAATCAGTCAATCAATGTTACCGTTCAGTTGCTGCACCTTACTGGCAGTGCCAGACTAGTCTACACCATGTATTTCTATGGTTAATTCACGCTGGTGCGCTCCTCTTCCCAGCCCCCCCCCCCCCCCCCACCCCGAGCATCGCTCTTCAGCGCTCCCCGACGCCCGGCGTTTTATTTTTTTGGCACGGCGCCCTTGGCGCTTAAAGCTGGAAACGGTTCAACTTTTTAGAGAGGCGCGCCGGTCATTTGATCCTCCTGGTTGTGTCTGACATAGCCGGTAATTTACGACGTGGCGTTGAATCATTATCACAACCATGAGAAGTCCATGTTCACCGTTGTTTCAGCTATAATGTGCTGATAACACAGATGACAGGGTCCTTTTGGGTACATTTCGGTATTTTTGGGTACTTTTGGGTACTTTTGGGTACTTATGGGTAATTAGTATGACCCGATGAGGGCTGCACTGGTAGAGACAGTGCGGGCATCACGCTGTGTTGCGAGCACTATGGACACCATATCCAAAGCGCTCCTTAATTGGCTCAAAAGGCGTTCTCTACTTTTTTCAGGATTTAAATTCAAAAACAGCAAAAGTAGCAGATCCACAAGCTCAAAACGCGTCGCTTCGCGCTGCGTTTCGAGCTGCGTTTCGAGCTTGTAGATCTGCTACTTTTGCTGTTTTTTGTGTGACGCTGTCGTGAGATCAAGTAGGGCGTTAATTGACGAAAAAAACACGAAAAGTTACAATATAGAGATGAGAGGTTTCTGCCCGACAGCGACGATATGTAGTGATAGACACAAGCACTATATGTAGAGATACACACATGCACTATGGGTAATCAAAGCCATCCTCTTGATTCGTTCTCTTCTTCCCCCTTTTCTCTTCTTTCCTGAATGAGGCCTCACTCCTTCCTGCACAAATACACACAGCCACGCACACGCACACACACACACACACACACACACAAACACACACACACACACACACACACACACACACGTTTCTGTCCCCACTTGGAAAGCCTCTCAGCTTCTTTTCGCTTCATTCAGTACAAATAACTTCACGGTGTGTTTCCAGGGACCCCCCCCCCCTCTCTCTCTCTCTCTCGCTCCGTTTACCTCTCTCTCTCTTGGCTATATATTCACCTCATCCGTTGTCCTCCAAACTCTTCTCCGGCGCACTGTCCAACATTCTTATTTCATTAGACCGGGGGAGGGGGAGGGGGGGGGGGGGTTCTGGAGGCCAGTAGGGTAAACAAAAACCCTTCGCAATCAACAGCAAGACATATACAACGCATTAAAACCGGGCCAATCAGGGCCGGGTATAGGACCAGGTGGACCAGGGGTCCAAGGCGGACCAATCCGCTTCTCCGGTTCGTGTGGAATTTCGAAAACGCAGCCCCAGCAACTGATCACGAAGGCCGTCCATAGGATACAGCGAGAGGGGCGCGCACACGCAATAGGGAGAACCCCAGGGGTCCTTGAGCGAGTTCCAGGGGTCCCCCAGTGAAATTAGGATCAGTTTAAACACTTATATGAGCACTTTGCCCCATTTTCGACCTATCTTCATACAATTGGTCCTCACTAATGCTCAATATAAGATGCACCATTTTGGTCTATACTCTGTTCATCAGAGGAAGGCTGTGGACAGTTCAGAAACCTGCCCACCAGTGACATCATCGGTAGGCAGGTTTGTTCATTTCAAATGTCATGGTATCCAGACAGAAGTTACTTTTCACTTTAGTTACCAGTAACTTTCTAGATTTAGATTCTTATTGTAAAACATACATTAACCATTTAAATTAAGCCCTGCTTTATACTTTCGAAAATAGCCGACCTAAAAGCTCACAGCTATTTTTGGAAAATTTTGACACATTTTGATACATTAAAAAATCTAAATTGTGAAGTGTGCCAGTTCTATTGGACTTTTCCACTCACACACGTAAAGATTTATTTTTCCCGCTCTGGGCAGAAAACCAAAGTTTTTCCGTCTTCGTCGTTTTTCTCATTGAAAAGCATTGACCAGGCTGTGGTGAGAACAGTCGCGCACAAACCTCCGAGGCCGCGCAAAATTAAGCACGTGAGCGACGCCTTTTTTTCGGTGGGTTCCCGGCGTAACGGGGTATTTCTACTTCAACTTACTTAATTTTCCTTTCGACATAACTTGGACGGCGCTGAGTCGGCTCAAGCGAACTTCGCAAAGTTCGGCACGTCAACTCACTCGCTTTAGCTCGCTCGGCGGTGCCTCTCGTGGCTCAAGTTTGCTTGAGACGGCACGCCTCCGATGCGGTCCAAAATTGTACTTTATCGGCCAAAAAGAAAAAAGTCTGTGGTTGTCAGAAAAAGAGTGCCGGCAGCAGGATAGGAACACAGGGAGTTGGGGTCAGCAGCCCAATGCTTGACGAGGCAGGCCACCGGACCGGTTCAAAAATAGGGTTTTGGGCTGTATTAGAATGTGACAACGCCCCCACCGTCCCCACCGTCCCCCCTGGAGGCAGAGTCCTTTTTTCTCGTTTTTGCATTCAGCCAATCGCAAGGCAGGCAGGGCAGGGCTTGGTAGAATCTAGTTACCATTAAATAATACGCGTGGCAGCCATTCCATGCTGTCCCTCTCCAGACCAGATGACAGCACCCTTTTGCTTGTTTCCCTTCAGTTCCTTGTGATTGTGTTTAAACAATCACTACAGGAACACACACACAACATCCCACACTACATTGATCACACATCCACACACTGCTGACATCACTGATCTTAATGACTTGCACACCTGATACTTTTGTACGCTTTATTTAGTTACCTCTGTCAATGAATTAATGTAACTTTTTTGCACTACCACCGTGTCCTCCTCAATTTGTCATGGCTTCATGAGCCTGGTTGTGACAATAGCATAATACAACTCTACTACAGTACTTAAAAGGATCGTCTCTGTCGGGTGCAAACCTTATTATGTCTAAAACTGTTACTTTTCAGGATTCAAATTCAAAAATAGCAAAAGTAGCAGATCCACAAGCTCGAAACGCGTCCCGTTGTGGATCTGCTACTTTTGATACTTGTGTGTGGCTGTAGTATGATCAAGTAGGGCATTCATTTAGAACAAAAAAACACATACATTTAAAATATGGAGATAAGAGGTTTCTGCCCAACAGCGACAATATATTAAAATCTGTATGGTGCAATTCTCTGTGTATATATGCCAGTAGGCCTATATTTCTACATCGCGGTATCGACTACTTCTTCCAACCGCTAGCTCTCATGGATACACACACACACACACACACACACACACACACACACACACACACACACACACACACACACACACACACACACTCGCGCGTCTTTGCTATCGGCGCTGTCATCTCTGTTTGCTCATATTAGGGAAGGCTCACTCAGGGACAGGATATGAGGATTAGGTCCTGGGCCTTTAGCAGCGCTGCCGCTACACACCGCTAAATGGCTCCCATCTGTTCCGCCATAGAGGAGCGGCTAATAAACGCTAGCCACTCCTCGCGCCCAGCGAAGCCACCAGAATAACAGCAGCGGATAGATGAGCAGCGCTGATAGCGCTATGTAGCCGCTCATGCTACCCTCCGCTAAAAGGCTAATGTGCCTGGCTTATTCTATTAGAGCGGGATAAGAGGCGCACACGCACACGCACACACACAGATTACTGTATGTACAAACAAATAGACAAGCGTACGCAGTTTATCATACTTTTTTCATACATTAAATGCTGCAGAAAAATGCATCAAATGTGTTGGCACGCACACACACACACACACACACACACACACACACACACACACACACACACACACACACACACACACACACACACACACACACACACACACACACACACACACACACACACACACACACACACACACACACACACACACAGTATGTTAGTGTACTGGATGCTACAGAGCAGGGAGAAAGGTGGAAAAAGATGGAGAGAGAGACAGAGAGACAGAGAGACAGAGACAGAGAGAGAGAGAGAGAGAGAGAGAGAGAGAGAGAGAGAGAGAGAGAGAGAGAGAGAGAGAGAGGCAGTTAGGTTAGTTTCATTACGGTGAATCCTGACACTGCTGCATTCTCAGCACACATGGACTGGATTAGAGGCTATGTAGGCCGTCGGGTAGAAACCTTGTATGTCCAAAACCCTTCCTTGTTT
>NC_137614.1:9871348-9896348 GCF_963280865.1 Gymnoscopelus braueri
GTGCTCTTCAAGCCCAGGAGTTGGGTAATAGTGTGGTTATTGTGGGTACCCCGGCCGTCATTCCCGGCTAATGGGCTGATCTGAAGAGCTCTATTGTTTGGGACGACGGTGGAATTCTCTGGAGGAGATGCAGCAGCTTGACAGGGACCGTTTGAACTCTCTCTGCACGGCTGTAGAACTTGAGACCTGACCGTACGTACACACATATATATATATACGACTAGAAAAGTCTCCTGCGAGCGCAGATCTCTGCAGCCAGGCCGGGTTGCCTACCCAGGGCTGTGTCTGTCTATCTGTCTGTCAGTCGTGGGATGCAACCGTCAAGATATGAGGAAGCTGGGGGGGGGGGGTAAGAGTTTTTACAACAGACGGTGCAACTGCTCATGTTTGGTGCGTCCTATGGCGATTCCAATTTGGGTATTGGATGGTGCATTCATGATGTACTATGTCGTGTTTTTGTAAGAAATAGGCTCGGCCATCAAAGTTGTGAAGGCAATTATAGGCAAACGGTATTACATTACATTACATTACGGTCATTTAGCAGACGCTTTTATCCAAAGCGACTTACAATAAGTGCATTCAACATAGGTAGGGAACGAAACTACTAATCACCAGAAGTCTGAAGTGCATGCTCTTCTAAAACAAGCAACTAAGAGTATACCTAGTGCTAAGGTAAAACTGCAATATATCAGCTACCTACTGTCTTAAACAGATGAGACAAATAGGAAAATCAAATGATTAAGAGCTAAAACAAATAAGTGTATCGAATAAACAAGATCAAATAAAACAATAAAACAAGAGCTCGTACAACTAATTGACAACATGTAGGCAAGGCGAAGAGGAAGGGTAGTGTTTCCTGAAGAGGTGGGTTTTCAGCCTACGGCGAAAGATGGGCAGTGACTCTGCTGTCCTGACATCAGTGGAGAGTTCATTCCACCACTGTGGGGCCAGAGCAGAAAAAAGCCGTGACGGTGTAGATCGGCCAGAAGGACCACTGAGCAACGAGGCAACCAGTCGGCCCGAGGCGAGGAGGTATGGAGTATCATTCAAAACCCTGTTTGACAGCCATTGGCACATGACTCACGAGACCATTTTAAAGCTCCCTAGTGGGCGTGTGCATGCACACGTTTCACGCCGGGTCGATCCAACAGTGCCTGACTGTCGCGTTGACAGACATCCAGACACATGAGACACACACAAACAGACAGGGGTGAAAACGTAATCTCCGCCTCCCAGCCCGGAGGAGATAATAATAACACTCACTCTTTCAGCGATCTGGACCTCCGGTTCCCATGGCGACTGTCACGCCCATATCCCCTCTTCATCATCCTATGAGAGAGAGAAAAAGAGAGAAAAAAACAACAAAGCGTCAGTCATCTTTATATCGATCCAGCGCGGCTGAAATCTCTCCTCCCCCCGTTTTAAGCCATTCAATCTGGGAAAGCATCTGCGTCATTTTAGATTTTAGCTATATATATATAGCACATTGGTTCTCAAAGTGGGGTCGAGGGATCCCCAGGTTCCAGGGGGTCCCCAGCTAAAGTAGTTAATAGCGTCACAATCACTTTAACCACTTTAACCATTATTTTATACTTTGGTATATTTTCAGAATGTATAGGACTTTTACTTGTAACAGGAGTGCATGCAGTCGTGCAGAATAACACAACTACATCGTTATTGCTACTTTTACTTAAGCATAAACGTGAAAAATCTCAGTCCTTCTTCCTTCCGCCAGTGGTTTTAACCCTTTAAGGCCGCGAAGGGAACACATGCGTGTCATTTTAAGATTTATTTGGCTATTCAAAAATAGCAGATCTACAAGCTCATAGCGCGGCACTCTGTGCCACAGCTTGTAGATCTGCTATTAAAAAAAAAAAACGTGAACATTTGTGCAAATCTTTTATATACATTTTTAACTCAAATCTTTGCTTCTGGGGGTCCCTGGAACAAAATATTTTTAGATGGGAGGGGGTCAGCGGACAAATACATATTATTTTGGGGGTCCTTGACATGAAAAAAGTTTGAAAACCATTGATAATATAGCAAGTAAAAATCAAAATAAAATAAAACTTTAGGGACAAAAACCTGTTAGGATTTAGAAGACACCCCCAGAAGCAAAGATTTGAGTTAAAAACTTTCGCTTTAAAAAAGTATATATATATATTCAAACTAAAGATTTGCACAAATTTTCACGATTAAAAAAATATATAGCAGATCTACAAGCTCATAGCGCGGCACCGAGTGCCGTGCTATGAGCTTGTATATCTGCTATTTTTATATAGCCAAAGAAATCTTAAAATGGGTTAATCAGAACAAATGTACATGTTCCTCGTTGCGAGACACTGTGTACGTATGATATCATGAGATGTTTTTTCCCCCTCTAGTCTGATTGTTACAAAGCGATAACTAAACACACCAGGGCTTTTTCTGCAGGGCTGAAATAGTGCAGACAGCGGTCCTGCTAACGGGAAGGCTAATTCACTCAGACACCCACATTACCATGGTTAGCATGAGCTGGCAGCCGCGTGAGGCCAAGACGAATGCCTGTGCAATGCTAAGCAGAGGGGGAAACTAAGGGACCAAGTGCATTGCATTGAGAACTGTTTGAGTACGTTTTTTGTTTTTGGAGGGTATCGTTGCTGTCCGGCAGAAACCTCTTATCTCCATATTTTAACGAGACGATAAGTGCTTTATTTGAGTATTCTTTTTGCTGTTTTTGTTTTGGAAACTGACTTTCATTCCACTACATTTCCAAAAACAATATGTGTATACTTTTGACTCCACTACCTCCCGGGACCCAAACTTACAAAAAATACCTTGTGAATGAACCACTTAAGCCCTATAATTGAAAAATAGCCAATATTTGATGACACTTTGTGATCTCCTACCGGAACTGCTGCCGGTCATCAAATTATTGGTTTAGGAATGCGACAAAAACTTCATGAATTGAAGTCTCCATGGGGTGACTAATCGATAGAAAAAAAGTCCATTTGGGGTGAACTATCCCTTTAAGTACATTTTTAGCAAGTACTCTAACTCAGTACTCTAACTCAAGTACAACATTCTCTTGTAACTTGAGTAGCCTAATATTTGACCAGCTGTATCTACAGTATACTTTGACTCAAGTACTGGGGTAGAGGACTTTATCCACCAGTGATGCTAAGCTATAGGCTATAGTTAAGCAACGCCAATGGTGGAGCTATGTTAAGGCTAAAACGCATGCGCCTTGGCTGCGCTCCACAGTGGTGTTGGCCTGGTCTGAGTGGTTGTGACAGGCTCCGTAAACGCAGTGGAGCTGCAGCTAAAGCGGCTACGGCTACAGATATAATGGGATTTCAATAGAACACGCTACATGCTAAACGCTAGCATAGCAGTGAACGGCTGTGACAGGCCCTGTAAACAGAGCCAGACCCATGAGCGCTCGCCCTGCCAGGTTAAACATACATATACGAGCCTGCCCGCACGCACACGCACATGCAGACACGCAGACACGCAGACACACACACACACACACACACACACACACACACACACACACACACACACACACACACACACACACACACACACACACACACACACAAACAGATGCACGCACGGACGCACGCTCACACACATTTGTATTACTATACTTGTGAGGACATCAACATGTTGGTACAGCGATTGTTATAACTGCCATTTTTGGGCCATTTTTAAACATTAAACTAGAGCCGAAAATAGGCAATATATAAGCTCACAGCACGTATTTCCGGTGCGTGCATGTCAATGACGCGTAACTACCTACTGTATACGTATAAATCATGCACAACTCCAACCCTAACCCCTAACTTAACGTCTAAAATGTTTCAGCCTAACCCTCACCCCAACCTAAATCTTGTCTTAAGTGTAAGCGTATTAACACTCCATATCTATTTTTAACAATACAAATAACCATTTATCTTTGTGAGGACCAAGAAAATTGTCCTCACAATATCAAATGTATCAAATTCTACTATGTTTGTGAGGGACGTTTGGCCCTCAGAAGTATAGTAGCCTACTACTAGTGTAGTACTACTAGTGTGTGTGTGTGTGTGTGTGTGTGTGTGTGAGTGAGAGAGTGTGTGTGTGCTCGCACACGTATGTACACACACACACACACACACACACACACACACACACACACACACACACACACACACACACACACACACACACACACACTACACTAAGGGCTAAAACAGGCCAAATACCATGTGTTACATCTCATAAAGCTGAAGCAGGCAGCATGTTAGGGCAGGGCTAGGGGAGAGAGAGAGAGAGAGAGAGAGAGAGAGAGAGAGAGAGAGAAACCAACTAAATAAATAAATAAAAAAGAACAACAACCAAAGAGAAAATACCTTGTAATTCTGACTCTGATAAACACTTTGTGGCTGTTTTCTATTTCCTCTCTAGTCCAGGCTGGTGCCAAGCGTCTGGCACTGGTGGAAGAAGTAGTCAAGTAAAAGTAGCAATACCACAACATATAAAAATACTTTGTTACAAGTTGAAAAAGTCCTGTTTACATTCTGAGTGTTTTGAGCTTGTCGATCTGCTACTTTTGATACTTTTTAGATTATGAATCCTGAACAGTTTTGGATATATGAGGTTTCCTCCCGACAGAGAAGATAACTGAAGTTCCAATGTAAAAGTATACTGTAACGTTTAAAAAAATAACTGATCTACAAGCCTGCAGATTGGCTATTTTCAAATAACCAAAGTATAAAATAGGACTTAAAGGGCAAGACCACTTTGTTAGAGGTTTGGGTTGTGTAGTTACCTTGCCATTATGTAACTCCAAAGGTGGACAAGAAATATAAAATAATTGCTCCATTGATTAGTAATTGATAATTCAAAATATGCTCCTCATTGACTTACATTGTACGCTGAAACAGCTCTCAAAGTCACTCTTTTAGCACGTAAATGGACGCAAACAAAGTTTATTCAGACAATATAGAACCTCACCAAACCCAGTACTGTTTTTTTTTAAATAAAAATGTTAGCTTCCCGTTGATTTTGCTATTTTTATTTAGAAGAAAACCCGGACTGGATCCGCGGATCCGGATCCGGATCTTCAAATAGTAAAATCAACAGGAAGTTGACATTTGTATTAAAAAAACAAACAGTACTGGGTTTGGTGATGTTCTATATTCTCTGAATCAGCTTTGTTTGTGTTAGTTTATGTGCTAAAAGAGTGAATTTGAGAGCTGTTTCACCGTACAATGTAAGTCAATGAGGAGCTTATTTTGAATTATCAATTTCTAATCAATGGAGCAATTATTTTTGATTTGTTGTCCACCTTCGGAGTTACACCATGGCAAGGTAAATACACAACCCAAACCTCTACCAAAGTGGTCTTGCCCTTTAAGTGGTCAATCTATGTTTTGTAACAATCTTTTTGTAACAAGCCTTTTCACATCAAGGTCCATTATGAGCCACGGACCACCGTTTGATGAGATTTAGACTCTCAGACCCAAAACGTAGAATATTTTGTTATCGTTGGATAAGATTTTGTCCGCAATCCCATGCTGTATTGATGTTGGTACCATAGGCAGGGATTGACACTAACGCCTGCCCGACTGCCCGGGGCAGGTACATAAAACTTGCGGGCAGGTGGAGTTAGCTTTCAGCCTGCCCTACAGGGCAAGTGCTCGCTTGAGTGGCAGTGGGGACGCAACCATCTTTTGTTCACTATAAACACAACATGAGATATCTGTCTAAACACATGAACGTGGCCAGAGCACTCTGCCCCCCGCCCTCTTGTCTTCCCTCTCTGTCCTTCCCTCCCACGCACACACACTTTGTGTAACACACACACACACACACACACTTTACGTGCAGTGGCTCTTATGAGTAGAGCCAAACCGCAACGTCGGCCATTATTTCACCGATGTGGCCCGATTTTTTTTTTTTTTATCATCATTCATTTCCCCTACACTTGTCTTTTAGAATGTTGGAACTGCCATTCTACTAGAACTAACCAGTAGAGGTATAACACAAGTGAACTGCTTAGCAGCCATCTCATGGATTGTCAATGCCAGCGCATCTGTGCATATCAAACGGTAGGCTAAACAACCCGACGTTTTATCAACTGCCGCATATAGATTAATAAATGTGACGAAATACAGTCAAATCCCAAACTTATGAGAGATCCAGCCAGCAATAGAAATTAATTACTGGAAACAACTTCAAAGTTTATGGTATCATTCAAATAAGAAAGAAGCTGTGCCCTCACCGCTCTGACGGACAAGAAATAAATATAATCCTTTAAAAACAGCCATGTTCTGTTCCTTTTTTAAACGATAATCCAAAGAGGAAGGTTTCAACAGCTAGAATCATGACAGTTTGACATTGTTTGAGCAGTTTTTGGTGTGCAAAACTAGTCGCAAGCTCCCTCATTAAGTTAATTGTGTGCAGCTGCTGTGCTTGGTGCGCAGATCCCCGCCAGGCCAGGTTGTCTAACCAGGCCTGTGAAATTCATAGGCAGCCAATTGGAATGAAATCTGCTAAAACTGACTGATATACTGATACAGAACCATATATAGGCTATATAACGTTACTGTCAGGTGGAAACCTTGTATATCCTTAAAAAAAAGAACAAAAATTAAAATAGTGACAATAGCTGATCTGCAAGCTCACATTGTATCTCGACACGCTGGGAGCTTGTAGATCTGCTATTTTACTCTTATAGTGCGACACTCTTGAATGATGAAGTAGGGCATTTATGAACAAGCATATTTTTCCATATTACAAAACCATTGAAATATGGAAATACAAGGTTTCTGCCCGACAACGACAATATATGATTTCATCATTTGCATTTATCCATCAAAACATTATTTATGTTTATTTGTATGGACTTCAAAATGGTCTGTGGAATGTAAAATAAGAGCACTGTTGGCCTATAATGTGCTGTTTTCACTGTTGCTACAATTTAACCTTAGTCATATTCATAGCTATTTAGATACTTGGCATAAATATTGAGGTATGACATTTTTTATCGTGCAGCCCCATAATTCACAAGTAGAAAGTAAAAAATGTGTTAAATTGAACGGTAATTCTAATTTTACCATCATTTTATAAAGGACGATTTACTTTTCGGTCAAGTGGGCAAGACCTGTGGGCAAGTAGAACATGACCTGCACTTGCCCGACGGGCAAGTGCCTCTGAGACCTTAGTGTCAACCCCTGCCATAGGAGATATAACAGGCAAACGTTGATCAAAATAACAATTCTTTAATTAAGTAATGCAGATGTTTAACAATAATGGAGAGTGTAAAATGGTTCATTTAGTTTATTTTACAATCTCAGGTTAAGATCTACAAGGGTCCATTTGGTTATCAACTCTCCATCATTCAGCTGGGGACCACCTGGAACCCCCTCATGGGCCACTGGTGGTCCCCGGACCACTGGTTGAGAACCACTGGTATAAAGCATTGAAAAATGGGACATGCGTAAGTAAAGCCAAAGCACCTCAACATTGTACTGTACAGTATACTTGAGTAAAAATATACGTATAGTTCCTTTCCACCCCTGGCGTTTGGCAGCAGTGTACCCAATGTGCACGCTTTAAATGAGAACAACATGAAGGCAAACGTGCGCGGCGCGCCCGCCCGCCCGTCAAAGCCAACACGCTCCAACGCAGAGACATGGGCCTGGGGTGCGTCTCAACGTGCTTCCTACCCCGTGTCTCCTCCACTTACATTTCACCTGTTCCTCCCCCACATCACGTTGTCGTCGGGTTGAAACCTCACATGTTAAAAAAAAACTTCAGAATTCAAATTCAAAACTGGTAATAAAAAAAAAAAATAGCAGATCTACAAGCTCAAAGCGTGTGTGTATTAGCATTTTTAGCTAATAGATCGGCTTCTGTTCATCGGGCATTGATTTATGAAAAAAATACGTCTCTGTCAGATTGGAAAATACTGTATGTCCGAAGACTGTTACTTTTCAGGATTCAAATTCGTGAATAGCAAAAGTAGCAGATCTACAAGCTCGAAACGCGTGATCAAGTATAGGGCGTTAATTCACAAAAAACAAGACATGACTCAGTCATGTATACCAGCTTGCTTTCTGTTTTCTCTGATTTGTCTCGCAGAATCTGGCAAAACTGCTAGTGGCTCCCCATTGGCTTAAACCTGTTGCTTATTTCTCTCGCAGAATCTGGTAACACTGCCATAGAGGCGAGAGGCGGGTCTAGTACCATAGCTTGGGAGGACAAGACCGCCCGTTCAGAGTATGGGAAAGTATCCCCATTGGCCAGCCAATGATGAAAAAGTGTTGAGAAAGTGTTGACTAGACTCAGTCTCTTCTTAGACCAGCGTGCTTTGCAAGCTGGTAAAAACACAAAAAGTTAGAATATGGAGATAAGAGGTTTCTGCCCCGACAGCAACGATCAGCTCTATCACGGAGAGAGGAGTGGATAGGCGGTGCAGCTACAATTTGGGATTGGGATGGAGCCCTTCTGTAGCAACCAGTCCCGACTGATGTGTGGTTTGGCTCCGTATACACACACACACACACGCATGCACGCAGTGGTGGGAAAAGTATACTCAGATGTTATACTTAAGTAGAAGTATCAATACTGCAATGTAGAAATAACTCTGTTACAAGTGGAAGTCGGGAATTCAAAATTGACTTGAGTACAAAAGTATTGGTATCAAAATGTACTTAAAGTACCAAAAGTAGAAAGTGCTCATTATGCAAAATGTCCCATTTCACAAGATTTCAAACGCATAAAAAGGTGAGCTTGTAGATCTGCTATTTTCAAATGGACGAAATATATACAGAGCTGAAGTGGTTAAAGTATGTTTTGTAATAATAATCAAAATCTAAGTAACTGATAACTACTAAGGTTTTCAAATAGGTTTAAGTACAAAAGTAAAAGTACAATATTTGCCTCTGAGATGTAGTGGAGTAGTACAGACAATTGGGAATACTCCAGTAAAGTAAAAATACCTAAAATGTTTTACTTAAGTACAGTACTTGAGTACATGTACTTAGTTACTTCACACCACTGCATGCATGTACGTAACGCATGCACGCACGCACGCACGTTTGTATTACTATTTTGGTGAGGACATCTACGTTCCTTTTTAACCCTATAACCCTGAAGGCGAAAATAGCAGATCTACAAGAGCAAGACGCGCAACTGTAACCCTATAACCCCTAAACCTATTATAGGCCAAAACGTAAAGCACCACCATGAGGCCAGTTTAAAAAAATGTGGGGTGCTGGTTCCGCTGCTAACTGACACACACACACACACACACCCCCACCCACCCACCCACCCACCCACCCACACACACACACACACACACACACACACACACACACACACACACACACACACACACACACACACACACACACACACACACACACACGACAACATAATCTCCCCTTCCAGGCCGTTGAGGCCTGGCGGAGATTTAAAATAAAAAACCCTAAACAAGCCTGGCGTGCACGTTGCACATTGCATGCGGTCAGCGCTGTGTTATTGGTGGCCCCTGGCCGTATCTGTGGCCCCGGCAGGCCTCCGGAAAAGCCTCTGTGGTCAGCGGGGCGCTGTATGCCGCGACCTCTCTTCATCATCATCATCATCTTCATCATCATTATCCTCATCAATCATCCTTCCCCATGTGGCGTCAGATTGGACCCAACACACAACCCAACCACCGGGCCCGGACCACAACTTCACATTATTGGACCGGAGGGAGGAGGGAACGAAGGACAGGGAGAGAGAGAGAGAGAGCCCAGGGGAGGGAGGGAGGGATGGAAGAGAGACAAAATGTGGGATGGAAGTAAGAAAGAAAGAACGAAAGAAAGAAAGAAAGCGAGCAGCCAAAGCAGTGAAACAAAGAGAAGAAAAAGCGAAAGGCAGAAGGAGTCGTTGTTTTTAAAGTGGGGTCCGGGGACCCCCAGGGGTCCTTGAGGGGGATCCAGGGGGTCGCCAGCAAATCACGATCATTCATCATTTATATGTTGGCTATTCAGAAATAGCAGATCTATAAGCTCACAGCGCGTCACTTCGTGCAGCGCGAGGCGTTGTGAGCTTGTAGATCTGCTATTTTTGGCTAAAGTTCTCCTCAGAAAAGGGATGCTAGGGTTCAAGTCGTTAAGGTAAAAAAATAAATGATATCACAAAAAGATTTGGCGGACCCCCTGTAGTAACTCTGAGGACCCCTTAGGGGTCCCGGACCCCCTGTCGAAGACCCCTGATATAGAGTGATAACAGAAAAGTCACAAGTACAGAGCCCTCATAGGGACTCCGCTCAACAACGTATGGGTTGAAGTGGTCAGGGAGAAGACCAAGGAAGAACAGAAGGAAAAACAAGAGCAGAGAGGAGGAGAGGAGGACAGGACGAGGAGGAGGAGGAGGAGGAGGAGGAGGAGAGATGAAGGATGAAATCAGGATGGGATGCTGACCGGAGAGAGAGAGAGAGAGAGAGAGAGAGAGAGAGAGAGAGAGAGAGAGAGAGAGAGAGAGAGAGAGGTGGTGAGGAAAAACAAATAGTGTAATTAATCACGTTCAGATAAAAGAGGCAGATTAAAGGAGATGTGAAGTGCTCTGTTTGGAGGGAAAACAGTCTCGCCTCATGGGACTGACACTTGCGCGCACGCACACACACACACACACACACACACACACACACACACGTGTGTGCACACACCCCTCGGGGGCCCTGCCCTGACCTCTGCTGAACTTCCACACAGGGTCAGAGTTCTGATATGAAGGAAAAGCCGTGAGGTGATTGGATGACCTCTGTCAATGAGAATAAGTCTGTTTGTTGTTTCTGAACGAGTGTGTGTTTGACACCACGAGAGAGAGAGAGAGAGAGAGAGAGAGAGAGAGAGAGAGAGAGAGAGAGAGAGAGAGGGGGGGGGGGGGGTTGTATACCAAGTGACAGCAAAGTCTTGAAAAAGTGCTGCTATTGGTTTAAAAAACGTTATACCAAGCTATACCCTTGCCCTTAAGAACATTGTATTAATATAGCACTTCTCAAGTGCTTTACATACAGTATTGATTAAATATAATCTGCGCAATTATCTCAAAAACAAGACAGCGGACACATTACTCACATGGAGGACCAATCAAAGGCATTCAGCTAATGCCTGTTCAAACAGTAAGGTTTTAAAGGTTCTTAGAAATGTCCACAGAGACTGCAGCTCTCGGGACCCATTGGAAGGGCATTCCAACTGACTGCCTGAAAGGCTCTGTCACCTTGGTTATCAGTTTAGTACGGGGAACAATAGTAGACCCGGACACAGAGAGACCTATAGGAAGAGCGGTCACATCAAAGTTAAAATGGCAATTTTTTTCCCAAAACATAAAAACAATAAAGTATTTGGAAAATGGCAATCTGGGGGGGGGGTTGCCTTTTTCACCACCACGGTTCGGCTCCGAGCTAGTCCACTTCCTCCCAGGGTGCTTCTGTGTTTTATTCCGCGAACGGCGTTTTTCCTATCGCCTCGCAAGTAGCGGGAGGGCGGGGGGCCGGGTGTGGGGAGAGAGCCTGGCGCAGTCAGCGCACAGAAGTCAAGGCACAGGCGGGTGTGTTGTTGACGGACAACGGATGCACGCTTATGAGAAACAACAAAAATAAAACCTGGCGAAACAGTTTGTGTGCATTAGCGCAAGATGAGGATAAAGGATTGATGAGGTTTGATACTTTTGTGTGACACTGACTGTAGTATATGATCAAGTAGGGCGTTAATTTACGAAAAAACACAAAAAGTTAGAATATGGAGATACTGTAAGAGGTTTCTGCCCGACGGCAACGATATATAGTTTTCAAAGCAGTGGACAGTGGGGTTGTTAGCTGCTGTTCCAGATAGGCTAATACCTTGCATTTAGAAGTCCCTGGACACATCGGTAGATGGAAATCTCGGAAATCTGGCAATGGGATATTAGGATGCACCTGAACACCTGACACAAGGAAGCATTACACCCTGTCGGGTGATAAGAAGCAGCATGCTTGCTCCTCATGCATTGAAGGAGGCATGAGCTTCAGCTTGGGCTCTCCCTAGGCTGGCAGAGGGAGAGTAGCGCCAGGATTACATAGGCAATTGGCACTGGGTGAAAAGGAATATGGGTTACAAAATCGTTGGCAAAATTTTAAGGAAAAAAAAACAAGGAAGCATTACGTCCGATGTATACTTTGTCATGCGACGGTGTCATGCGCCGAAAAAATTGTCGACCCACAAACTCAAACGCATCGCGTTGTATGTATAAATCGGCTTAAATTGAGCACAAATTAGCCATCACTCACTGTTACTCATCATTTCACTGTGGTTCTGTTTTATCAGATAATATTACAGCAGGGGAGGGAGAGGAGAGAGAGAGAGAGAGAGAGAGAGAGAGAGAGAGAGAGAGAGAGAGAGAGAAGAGAGAGAGAGAGAGAGAGAGAGAAAAACAACAGCATCCCCAGTCAGAGAGAGGATGATATGATGCGTGTTTTAATGGCTTCCAGACGCTTTTCCACAAGCTTTATACCCTATAGAGAAACCTATCCTGAATGTTATAACAGCTACAACGTAACGTTATGAAGTGGCCAACTTTACATCTGAAACACTGGGGCTGACTTTACAAGGGCAAACTAATAAGTCTTGGCATTTTGTTGTGGGGCACCGTGCTGCCCGCAGCGCGCCACGTTACGCTAACCGTACTGTGAACTGTGGGGGGACACTTTTAGTGTGGCGCGACGCTCCCTTTTAATCCCTCGCATATAAATATCTTTTCCCCCTCAATATGGCCGCGCTGCACTGCTTTAACTGCGCCCGTGTTTATGGACTTGACATATGAAACGGTAGCTCCCCGCGAGCGATATTTCAGACTCGCAAGTCAAAAAAAAAAAAAAGAAGGGGACGGCAATGAAAGTATGATTAGGGTTGCCGGGAAATCTTGTTAAGTACGCGGAGAATAACAAAATAACTCATAAATCCGGGCCAATTGGCCAGATGAAATAGAATCTTTACAGTACAGCCTGTGGAACGAGGAGAAACTGCGGCGGCTGGCTGTAACGCGGCAGCTCTGGAAAACCAGGGCAGAATTAGGAACAGGTGGGATGAAGGGCGAAGAGAATGGGAATAAATTAGCAGCAGATTAGATCATAGGCAAACTCTGCATATAGAATTAATTGAATTTGCATTTGCGCTTTCTCACTTGTGTTCCTGCCATGAGAACGTTCCATTGATACTCTCTACAGCGCTGGTTTCTTATAGTGGGGTCCGGGGGACCCCCAGGGGGGGCTCCCAGAAAATTTTTTGGAACAGCTTATACGCTTAAGCCTTATTTTATTAGTCAGCCATTCGTGATGTGACGCCCTTTGTGAGCTTGTACATGTGCTATTTTTTTAAGATGTTGACAAACGTTGACGAATCTTGTCCAATGGGTATCCCTACCACAGACTCTTTACAAATGTGGTCCGTGGCCAAATACGCATCACATGAACACTGTTCAAGGTTCTCGTGCTCACATATAGGCCTATGGAGTTCTGCACGGTCAGGCCCCGGAATGCTGACCTGCTCCAACTCCAATGTAATGTGCCCTGCAGTACTTTAATGTCTGCTAACCAGGGTCTATGGTAACAGGAAGAGTGGTCTTAAGTAATGTAAAATTAAACAAAACTAACAATTCTACAAAACCTCATTTTGGGCATAAACAAGAAGTTGGAGGGTATAATTAGGCCAGATATCGACGTACCGTGCATGTTCAATTTGAGCAAGTGACTTGAGAGTCTAAGTTCATCCTCTTGTAGACACTAAACAGTAAAATGCACAGTGTTAATTTAACCCATTAAAACTGGGAAGGCATCTGTGTAACCACTTTAACCATTACCGGCCTCCAAATACATATCATTTTGGAGGTCCGTGACAAGAAAAGGTTTGAGAACGACTGATATAGAAACATACGTTTTTCAGAAAACATACATTTGTAGAATCCCCAGGAGCAAAGATTTGAGTTACAAATCCAAAAATGTTCACGATTTAAAAGAAAATAGCAAATCTCCAAGCTCGTATAAGCTTGGAGATCTGCTATTTTTGAATAGTCAAAGTATAAAATAATGGTTAAAGTGGTTACACAGATGCGTTCCCGGTCTTAATGGGTCAACTCAGAGAATGTACAAAAGGATCCATCATCACCCATTATGAGGATTCAGTCTACGGGAATGTTGTAAAACTCTCTGTCTCTCTCACTACAGCTCTGGTACAGTGTTGTACACAGTCAAAGTGGAACAGTCAAACGGTGAACAGTCCGCAGGCAAAAAGATGAGTTATATCCATGCAGTCAGCGTGTGAGTGAGGTGACCTGGACGGGTTACGGGGTCAAACCTCCAAGTGCGCTTGGGAACCGCCAACCAACACACACACCTGTGCCAGTCGCCTTAAGCCACGGTGATGTTTTTCTGAGTCAAAGGTAAAGAATCCAATTCTACAGCTAGGCCTCACCTGGGCCGTGAAGGACAACACTAAAGCACAATAAATCCACCCTGACACTCCCCTTACACGCTGCAAAGATGTGTGTGTGTGCGTGTGTGTGTGTGTGTGTGTGTGTGTGTGTGTGTGTGTGTGTGTGTGTGTGTGTGTGTGTGTGTGTGTGTGTGTGTGTGTGTGCGTGCGTGCGTGCGTGCGTGCGTGCGTGCGTGCGTGCGTGCGTGCGTGCGTGCGTGCGTGCGTGCGTGCGTGCGTGCGTGCGTGCGTGCGTGCGTGCGTGCGTGCGTGCGTGTGTGTGTGCTTGCATTGCTTTACTAAAAATGTCCTCACAGCTATAGTAGAATTTGAGAAACAAGACATTGTGAGGAAGGACACTCATTTCCCTAGTCTTCACAATCAACAAATTGTTGTTTTATGGTTAAAAAATAGATTTAAAGTAAGGCTTACAATTAGGAAAACATGCAGGTTGGGGTTATATCAATATAGGATGAGGCGTTTAGGGGTTGGGTTTAGAGTTGTACCTGGTGTGTGTGTGTGTGCGCGTGCGTGCATGTGCGTGTGCGGGTGGGAGGTTTTCATACTATAGGGGGATCCCCGATGCATGCTTGGCTCCTATTTAGACGGCAAGCAGCAGAAAGATGTAGCAGGGTTTAAGACATGTAATGGTGCATATCAGATAGAACAGACACGCCATTTGAGTGGAAATCCCCCCCTCTGACTTAACCCATTAAGACCGGGAACGTATCTGTGTGTCATTTTCGGATTTATTTGGGCTATTCAAAAATAGCAGATATAAAAGCTCATAGCTACGAGCTTGTAGATCTGCTATTTTTGAAAAATCTTGAAAATCGGTGCAAATCTTTGAATATATATTGTTTAAAGCAAACATTTTTAACTCAAATCTTTGCTTCTGGGGGGGGGGGTCCCTGGAACAAAATATTTTTAGATGGGGGTCCGCGGCCAAATATATATCATTTTGGGGGGATCCTTGACATGAAAATCTGAGGACCACTGACATAGAAACATACGTTTTTCAGAAAACTGTTAGGATTTAGAAGACATATTTTGTAGAATCGGCTTCAGGTCTTAATGGGTTAACCCCCCCACCCCTCCCTCGTACTGCAGGTAGAAAACAACACACACACACACACACACACACACACACACACACACACACACACACACACACACACACACACACACACACACACACACACACACACACACACACACACAGTGAGGAATTCCCCCAATCAGTACCTCTGGGGAGAACAATGGAGGAGTGATGACTTTATGGTGAATGTGAAAGAACAAGAAGCTGCATTGGCAGAACGGCAGAGAGGTGACGACATGATGAAGCCACATGACACTTTCTTTGAAGACATCTGCTGGCTGGGTAGGTGTTTCCATCTGCTGGAATTTGGTCTCCAGGCTATATAGAGCCCAGACTGATGCCGGGATTTTTGGGGTCCTCAACAGGGGGTCCGGGACCACTAGGAGGGGTCCTCAGAATTACTACAGATTTTCATTTCTTATTATTTTTTATTTTTTTATTAACCACTTGAACCAGGGGTCATCAATGTGTCCGTACAATTTTTTTTGCATTATTTTGACATTCAATTACTGAATGTCTCAGTCTCCAGGTTTTTGTCAGAATATGCATGACACTTTCTTTTAATGTATGACACATTAGGAGTCCACTGGTACAGTCAGTGGTTCTCTAACTTTTTATTTTCAAGGACCCCCATAACTCAGAGAGTGCACAAATGGAACCAAATGGACCCTATATGGGCTAAATGTCCACCACAAGCCAACATGGCAATGACCCCTGACTTGAACCCTATAGCATCCCTATTCTGGGGGGACCATTTTGCCAAAAATAGCAGATTTACAAGTTGTGAGCTTATAGATTTTTGGCAAAGAGGTTTGTTTTAGAGGGGGGGAAAGAGCAGACCAAGTACAGAGCCACACCTTGGCTCGAATCAGCAAGGAAACTTGGCACAAACACTGTACAGGGGTCTGCCATGAGAATAGTCACACCCAAAAACTTAAATTGCACACATATTGGGCATAACTCGGCGACCATTGCTCTGATCGGCACAATATAGGGCTGGATTTGAAGGCCTGAAAATCTTGTTTTTGAACTTTCCTGAAGAAATGTTCTGATATACTGACATGCCCAAAATAGGATGAAAGTGGTACAAAAATCAACAGCGTTGTAACTGGAACTGGGTACACCTTGGCTAGTATATACCTCGACTACAAACCTATGTCAGACATACAGCAACAACACACACAGACAAACCCACCTACAGTACACACACATACATGCACACAAACACGCTCTCCCTGGGACTGTGTTCAAACAAGGACACATTAAGTTTGGTTCCTGAGGGCTGGATTTTGGATCTGCTATTGAGACACTGAGAGACAGACGTGTGTATGAGGAGATGAACGCTAACATACACTAACCTCACACACAAATCACACCAATCAAAAACACTCCTTTGGCAGCTCTCTCCCCCAGGCCCCTTATCTAAATGATATGAATAACTCCAAGTTGGCAGGAAGTAAAAATGTGGTGGTGGGGGGGGGGGGGGGGGGGGTGGAGAGAGAGGAGAGGAGAGGAGAGGAGAGAATTTCTAGGGCTGTTGACAGTGGTGTAAAGTAACTAAGTACATATACTTAAGTACAATTATTAGGTATTCTTACTTTACTGGAGTATTTCCGATTTGCAATACTTCTACTCCACAACATCTCAGAGGCAAATATTGCACATTTAGTCCACTGTAATTGTTTGAAAACTTTAGTTAATTACTTTGAACATTTTGAATATTATTACAAAACATACATTAACCACTTCAACCCTATATATACTTTGGCTACTTGAAAATAGAAGATCTACAAGCTCACAATCGCGACACATTGTGAGCTTGTAAATCGGCTATTTTCAAGAGTTTTTATACATTTTGAACTTGTGAAATCGGACTTTTACTTTTGGTACTTTAAGTATATTTTGATAACAATGCTTTTTGTTCTGTTACACAAGTACATTTTGAACACCAGACGTTTACTTGTAACTTGTAACGTTTACTTGTAAGATTATGTGGGCCTGCATTACAGTTGATACTTTTACTTTTTTTTTACTTGTACAAAATGTGAGTACTTCTTCCACCACTGGCTGTTGATCAGTGTGTGTGTGTGTGTGTGTGTGTGTGTGTGTGTGTGTGTGTGTGTGTGTGTGTGTGTGTGTGTGTGTGTGTGTGTGTGTGTGTGTGTGTGTGTGTGTGTGTGTGTGTGTGTGTGTGTGTGTGTGTGTGTGTGTGTGTGTGTGTGTGTGTGCGTGCGTGCGTGCGTGCGTGCGTGCGTGCGTGCGTGCGTGCGTGCGTGCGTGCGTGCGTGCGTGCGTGCGTGCGTGCGTGCGTGCGTGCGTGCGTGCGTGCGTGCATGCATGCATGCATGCGCGCGTGTGTGTGTGTGTGTGTGTGTGTGTGTGTGTGTGTGCGTGTGTGTGCGTGTGTGTGCGCGTGCGGTGGTTTCAGCACAGCGGGGATGATAGATGTGTAATTGCGTCAGTTCAAGCACGGAGGAGAGACGGCCCATAGCACTGCAACCTGTGTAAACAATCGCGTCCGTGTGTGTACATCTGCATCGCATCGGTGTGTGTGTGCACTGTACGTGTGTGAGCGTGTGTGTGTGTGAGTGTGTGTGTGCGCGTGCGTGCGTGCGTGTGTGTGTGTGTGTGTCAGTTGTGTTTGGAGAGTTAATAGTTAATAGTTTTTGAATAGCCAAAGAAATCTAAAATGACACACATGCGTTCCCGGATGGAATGGGTTAATGTACCACGTGCTGTTTACATGTCTGAATGATAAAAGTATTCAATCAGTCAAAACAGACGTCTTACCTGCTCCAGGGCGGGCTGTCTGTGGTTGGCGTGGGGCGGGCTGTGGGCCGGCGGGGGGTGACCCCCCCTGCTGGGCAGGCTGCGGTGGTGGTGCTGCGCGGGGGGGTGCGGGTGGTGCTGGGGGTGGTGCTGCGCGGGGTGGTGCTGGGGGTGGTGTTGGGGGTGGTGCGGTTGGTGAGGAAGAGGAAGGTGGTCCGGGGCGAGGTGGTCTTCCTCCTCGTAGTTGTCGGCGATCAGCTTCATTCTGCTCTGCGTCTGCATTTGCATGGGAACAGACGACCAGGGCCAAGGAGGGGGGGAAAACAAAAACAAAGACCTCAGAGCAATAAACGAGAGAATTTACAACAAATAATTATGACTCTCACCAGGCCATTCATTCATTCATCCCCCCCTCCTCCCCCCACAGACTGCTTGTTTATTGTTTCCAGAGGAAACACGGGGTCATCGTCCAAAACTCGGGAAGGTTTTCTGAGGTTGAAAACGATTAACCCATTAAGACCGGGAACGCATTTTTAGATGTCTTTGGCTATTAAAAATAGCAGATCTACAAGTTTGTAGATCTGCTATTTTTTGAAAAACTCGTGAAAATGTATGAAAATATTTGAATATAATATATTTTTTTCAAGCGAACATCTTTAACTCACATTTTTGCTTCTGGCGGGGATCCCTGGAACTAAATATTTTCAGATGTGGGGGTCCGCGGCCAAATACATATCATTTTGGGTGGTCCTTGACATGATGAAAGTTTGAGCAGCACTGATATATACTGTAGCAACATTTTTTTTTTCTTCAAAAAAACTGTTAGAATTTTAGAAGACATTTGTAGAATCCCCCAGAAGCAAAGATTTGAGTTAAAATGTTCGCTTTAAAAATATATATATTTCAAAGATTTGCACAAATTCTCTCTCTCAAAAAAAAATTGCAGATCTACAAGCTCATAGCGCGGCACTCGGTGCCGCGATATGAGCTTGTATATCTGCTATTTTTGAACAGCTCAAAGAAGAATTGCGTTCCCGGTTTGAATGGGTTAAGCCCTAGCGAGGGCTGGGAGTTGTTTTTTTGTGTGCGATACGTGTTGAAAGCCGCGGAAGATTAAAAAAACCATGGAGCTAACGACTCCTGACAGGCCATAAATTTTAGTGAGTCAGAGCCGAGCCTAATGAAAATATCGTAACTCTGTCAGATGTCATCCATATTGCAGATTAACTTTTAATTGGATTAGACCAATTCTGTCTCGGAGAGAAGAGAACAGTTAGTGAAGTGTTTGTTTCACACAGGGCCCTCCGGGGGCCGGGGGGGGGGTGGGGGGTGGGAGGGTGGAGGTGGGGTTGGAGGTGGGGTTGGAGGTGCGGGAGGTGCGGGAGGGGCTGGGGGCGTTTTTGGACGGAGAAGCACACTCGTTTTAGGCATCATTGATTAAAATTGCACTCAAATATGCTGCTTCATCTTTCTGTGGGACTGAGTGCGCGTGTTATGTGTGCTCGTGTGTGTGCGTGCAGCGTGAGTGTGTGTGCGTGCATGTGTATGTGTGTGTGTACTTGTTTTACTATACTTGTGAGGGCCAAATCTCCCCACAAGTATGGTACCTTTTGAGCAAACCTACAGGAGTAAACGGAAATAAGACATTGCGTACCGTGTTCATTTGTAAAAATTGCATTCATAACAATTTCCAAACAAGTTTAGTTATACAACGTGTGTGTGTGTGTGTGTGTGTGTGTGTGTGTGTGTGTGTGTGTGTGTGTGTGTGTGTGTGTGTGTGTGTGTGTGTGTGTGTGAGAAGGCTGTCCTGCTGCCAACGTTGCTTGCGTACGTTGCATTGGAGATAGAGAGCAGCCTGGGCCAGCTAACATTAACAATCAGCCATACTCCAATGCAGCCAGCTGTCTGGGAGATCGACAGAGACAGAGTGGGTGCCGACATATTGACAACCCAGGCTTCATTCCCTTAGATTCCCTCAGCTCTGCAAGATACCTCCCCGGGGCGCACATAGCTAGCTCCATGAGAACGAGAGAGAGAGAGAGAGAGAGAGAGAGAGAGAGAGAGAGAGAGAGAGAGAGAGAGAGAGAGAGAGAGAGAGAGAGAGAGAGAGGGGAAGGGAGAGGGGAAGGGAGAGATAGGGGTTGTATACCAAGTAACAGCAAAATCTTGAAAAAGTGCTGCTATTGGTTATACCAAGCTACATGTATACCCTTGCCTACATGTATACTGTATATAACTGTTTCTAACAGCAAATGCATTATATTTCACATTTTCTTTGCCAATATAAACGTGTGTTTTCTCACGCCAATAAAGCTCCTTTGAATTGAATTGTGAGAGAAAGAGAGAGAGAGAGAGAGAGAGAGAAAGAGAGAGAGGGAGAGAGAGAGAGAGAGAGATTGTATACCAAGTGACTGCAACATCTTGAAAAAGTGCTGCTATTTGTTTCCAAAGCTACCCTTTGCCTACTTGTACATTGTTGCTGTCGGGCAGAAACCTCTTTCTCCATCTCTCCATATTCTAACCTTTTGTGTTTGTTTGTAAATGAACACCATACAGCGTCACACAAAAGCATCAAAAGCAGCAGATCCGCAAGCAAAGTGTCGATCTGCTACTTCTGCTGTTTTCAAATTTGAATCCTGAAAAGCAACAGTTTTGGACAACCCGACACAGACACATTGTGTATAACTGCACTTTCGGCTGCAGCTCTCAAGGTGTGTGTGTGTGTGTGTGTGTGTGTGTGTGTGTGTGTGTGTGTGTGTGTGTGTGTGTGTGT
The DNA here is from genome assembly GCF_963280865.1 of Gymnoscopelus braueri. Classification (NCBI taxonomy): domain Eukaryota; kingdom Metazoa; phylum Chordata; class Actinopteri; order Myctophiformes; family Myctophidae; genus Gymnoscopelus; species Gymnoscopelus braueri. The sequence continues at coordinate 9,892,455 of NC_137614.1, forward strand.
GTGTGTGTGTGTGTGTGTGTGTGTGTGTGTGTGTGTGTGTGCGTGCGTGCGTGCGTGCGTGCATGCGTGTGACCTGTCTCACACTATACTAAGAAGCCTTCATTTCCATCTGGAAATGTTTCAGAATGATCTGTTCCATTTTTTTTCTTTTTTTACCATGCATTTTATTTCACATTTACTTTGGCAATGTAAACGTATGTTTTCTCACGCCAATAAAGCTCCTTTGAATTGAGAGAGAGAGAGAGCGAGCGAGAGAGAGAGCGAGAGAGAGAGCGAGAGAGAGAGCGAGAGAGAGAGCGAGAGAGCGAGAGAGAGAGAGAGAGAGCGTGAGAGAGAAAGAGAGAGAGGATTGGGATGATTCAAAGGATAGATATCCACGTATCTCATCCAAAACGTTGCGGCTGCCCCTCCACTTCAGCTCAAATGAGAGACAGACAGCCATGGCAGGAAGCAGAGTGAAAAACCTTGACTCAGCTGTGAGACTATGGAGAGGTGGACCGGCATGTATACGTATACGTTCCAAGCACACATTCTTTGCTGTTTGATGGGCCTTTAGATCAAGTGGTTCTCAACGTTTTTCTGGATCAGGGCCCACTTGACGATCTCAAAAGTGTTCGCAGCCCGCCCGTCAGACCACTTAACATGTTCAGAGCATGATTGTTCATTTGACGATCGATGAAGCGGCTTGGATCAATATACATTAAAAGTTCCTGTTTATAACAATGAAAACCAGTGGTGGAAAAAGTACTCAAATTACTCAAAAGTACCAATACTGCAATATAGAAATACTCTGTTACAAGTAAAAGTCCAGAATTCTAAATTTACCTGAGTAAAAGTACAAAAGTATTGGCATCAAAATACACTTAAAGTACCAAAAGTAAAAGTACTCGAATGTTTGAAAATAGCAAATCTACAAGCTCACAACGCGTCGCGGTTTTCTCTGAGATCTCAGTTTTCTCTGAGATGTAGATGTAGTGGAGTATTGGAAATTGGAAATACTCAAGTAAAGTACAAATACCTCAAACTTGTACTTAAGTAAATGTACTTAGTTACTTTCCACCACTGATGAAAACTCATTTTCTCACGCGGTTTTACAGAAAACAACGTTATCTCTTTCTTTTTTTGCTCACATACACATATATGCTGTATTACCAATAAACTCTTATAGAGCTTTGTCAACTACTTTGGGGGACCCACTTGTGATATCCTCACGGCCCCGCCAGTGGGTCCCCTGGCCACAGTTTGAGAAGCACTGGCCCTAAACACTACAGCTTGCCTGGAGTCAAACCCCCCCCCACCCCCCCGTCAGATGAGCAGCTGAGATAAAGGGGGGTGAGGCCTAATGACGGAGGAAACGAGCCAGTCAGGATCACAGGAGAGGATGTGGCTGAAGATGACTCAGCCCACCAATTACATGTAGGTTCAATTGGAGAGGAGAGGAGCTTTAGATAAGGTGAGAACATTGACACCATGCAAGGAGAGAGAGAGGGGGGGGGCATGGGTAGACAGACAGACAGACAGACAGACAGACAGACAGTGGTGGAAAGTACAGTAACTAAAGTACATTTACTTAAAGTACTGCCAAGTACAATTTTGAAGGGACTTTTTCTTTACTTGTGTTTAATATGTCCGCTCTCTGCTCCACTACATCTCAGAGGCAAAATATTTGCTTTTTTACTGTATTACAATACATGCATGAACCAGTTAAGCCCCATTTTATACTTAGTCTATTATCAATTATATAATATAGGTGAGCTTGTATATCAGCTATTTCCAAAACAATTTGACAAATTTAGAAAAGAGAGGGAGAGAGAGAGAGAGAGAGAAAGAGAGAGAGAGGGGGGGGGGGGTCAGTCAGTCAGTCAGTCAGTCAGACAGACAGACAGACAGACAGACAGACAGACAGACAGACAGACAGACAGACAGACAGACAGACAGACAGACAGACAAAGAGAGAGAGAGAGAGAGGGAGGGAGATGAGAGGAGGGGGGACAGTCAGACACACCAGACTGGTGCTTAGCGTGGCGGATATAGCTAGAGATAAAGGCTAGTATTTTGAGGTTGTTGTACCTCGTCCCACATGACCTGAGGGGTTTGACACCAACAGGTGTGACTGTGTTATAAAGCTGACACCTGTCTTTATTGAGCCACAGCCTGCCTGGGCCAGTGACTGTCTGTCCCCTGACACACAGTCTGGGACGGTGGACAAACAGGTTCCCAAACAGATCTAGTGCCCAGCTGGCACGCTGCTGTGTCCTGAGACAAGCCCAGGTGTGCTTTTGGGATGTTGTGACAACCGCTCATTAGTATTGAACATACTATACAATACGTTTAATTTACTGTATCAGTGGTTCTTGAAACTTTTTCATGTCAAGGACCCCCAAAATTGACACTTAAAAGATATGCCAGGGACCCCCTAAGAGAAGATTTGTACGGCTCTAGCAGTGATTCTCAACCGTTATAATTTCAAGGACCCCCAGTTTGACATGCATTAGACCCAATGGACCCCATTCTAAACTTCCGGCAGACTTCCGGTTGCTTCAAACGCCACTGAGCAACTTTCACAGAAATGAATAGCTGGGGGCGGGGCAATCCGCCCTCTAGATATATTATAACTCTATGGCAGGAGCCTATCTCCTGTTTCTGTAGCGTGAGGTGGCTTGATGTACAAATACATCCCCTGAACATGACGCTAGTATGTTGCAGGGACATATCCAACCCTTGATGCTGAGTGCCAAGCAGGGAGGCTATTGGGTCCCATAGTGTCTGGTATGACCCGCCCGGGGAATCAAACCCCGGACCTCCTAGTCTCAGAGTAAACACTCTAACCTCAAGGCCACAGAGCTGACCTTGTGAATCTGGACATGACCATTGGTGTGCCTTGCCCTTGGGCACCAACGTTTGAAAAACACTGGTCTAGGACACTGACTGGTTTTCAACATCAGGTCCGGGGACCACACACCAGGGGTACAAATGGACCCGTTCCATTTGTACACTCTCAGAGTAAAATTGAGGATTCTACGATGCAGATTGGGGGCCCAGAGATCAAATGGAGGACTGTGGCCTATAATGTAGCCTGGCATGGCCAGACTAATATCACTGCGTAGATATTAGTCTGGAATCTCTGTGTGGAACCTGCATTTCCGAGGGGCAAATACAAAAAATGCCTCTGATGATAAACCCGCCCCATATTTGCATACTGGGCCCTGATTGGTCCCACACTACTTCGGAGGGAGAGAAATACAATCTCTATTGAGAGGGGCCAGACCTAATCTGCCGAGGGCAGTTTTTTTTTTTGCAATGGCAGATTCGTCTGGAACCAGGCTACCTATAATGCATATCAAACTGGGGGTCCTAAAATGTTTTAGTTTGAGAACAACTGGTCTAGATCAAGGTTATTATAGTTATAGAAATAATGAAAACTAAAATATAAAAAACTTTTTTCGTTAACTGAAATAAATAAAAACGTTAATTGCATTGTATTGTGCGTTTACAAAACTAACTGAAATTATAGTCAAAATGCCCTTAGTTTTTGTTTTTGTAAATGTAATTGTATAAGCCTTTTGGGTTGGTGTGAAATCTTGATGCAATTTTTTCCCAAATTTTGTTTAAACAATAGGCTACTTATTCTGACCCTTTTGAATCCTGCACCTGACAAATAAAGTATGAAAAAAATAAAACTAATACTATAACTAATAAAAACGAACAGAAGCTAAGCAGTTCAAATAAAATAAAAATACAAAATAGCAAATATGATTCTGAACAAATTAAAACTAACTGAAATAGAAAGAAATGTGTCAAAACAAACCAAAACTAAACTATGATGAAAAATCCAAAACTATTATAACCTCGGTCTATAACTATTGAGCTACCGTGCTGTGAACACACACACTT
>NC_137614.1:9898848-9900660 GCF_963280865.1 Gymnoscopelus braueri
ATTGGTTTCCACAGACCCGTTTTGAGGCCATTATTTCAGCGATTTCCGGTCCCCGAATGGAACCGGGGAATGCTATTGGGTGGAAGGGGAGCGAGGGCAGGTCTTCGATCAGAACCAGTGGGAGCATACCCTTCTTTATAATTAATCGAAAAAATTATGGACGCATAATTTAGAAGAAAAAAAACCGTATAACATGATGATTGAAATAGACTTTAAAGTACCGATTGAAAACATTAAGTATTCATGGAAAGTGTAAATTCCGATCAAATACCCATTGACTTTAATGGCAGGTAAATTATTTTGCAACCAGCAGGAAGGGAAATAGCAACGCCCTATAGGCCATTCATGAGAACTGCATTGTTTTCATTACTTCCTCACCACCCTGGGCAAGACCTGGGATGTTGGTTGTCTAGGAAGTTGACAACCGGAAATGGTTGAATTTGGCGGAAGTACCGCCCAAGGAAATGACGTTGATGTTTTACAAATCTGTTAACATTCTCCGTGAATGAAACGAGTGTTGTGATGGGTCAAAAAATATTGTTTCCGGGGGAAACGGAAATCCTGTCCACTCAGGACTTCCTAGACACTCGCTGCTTTAGGTCGTGACCAGGCTCTTCTTTTCGCAGATGAGTGAGGCTGGGACCGAGGTTACTTCCTCACTGGCTTCAAGGTGGATGCTTGCCGCCCATGGTCCTAATGCTCATTAGATGGCACCGTTTCCGTCTACTCACTCTGTCCCTCATTGGTGGACTGTGGACAGTCCAGAAACCTGCCTACCAGTGAAATCATCAGTAGGCAGGCTTGGTCATTTTAATCAAGATTTAAACCCTTTTTATCTATTGAATTTTTTTATTACCGATGGAAGAACGAGGGCTTCTGTTTCAGCATGCTAACTTTCCGGGAAGAGAAAGGCTGTATAGTTTCTATTAGCTTGTGGAATCCCCATCGATGACGTCACTGGTAGGCAGGTGGTCTCTGAACTGTCCACAGCCCACCAAATGAGACGCAAGTGTGAGTAGACGGAAATGGTGCCATCTTGAGCATTAGTGAGGACCGATTATATCATTGGTTCTCAAAGTGGGGTCCGGGGACCCCCAGGGGTCCTTAAGGGAGTTCCAGGGGGTCCCCAGCTAAATGATAGATTAGGCACCAAATGGACCCTTATGGGTCTGTAACTCTGAGAGTGTACAAATGGAACCAAATGAGACCCTAACGGGTCCATTTGGTTCCATTTGTACACTCTGAGTTAAATTAACATAGATCTTACAATATAAATTGGGGTCCAAGTGATAGAAATGCCATTAAATGGGGGTCCGTAGCCCTAATGCATGTCAAACTGGGGGTCCTTGAAATTAAAATGGTTGAGAATCACTGCTAGAGCCGTAAAAAAATCTTCTCTTATGGGGGTCCCTGGCATATCTTTTCAAATGGGGGTCCACGGGCTAATAAGTGTCAATTTGGGGGTCCTTGACATGAAAAAGTTTGACAACCACTGGATTACATGATGAAATGAAAGTTTGAAAATGGGAGGATTACTGCTTTAAGTGGTTAAATGTTATTTGAACCACTCTCTCCCCCGTCACTTTGCCTCTCTCATTAAAACCGGGAAAGCACCTGTGTCATTTTAGATGTTTGCGTTGGCTACCATGCAAGCTTGAACATCTGCTATTTTTGAACATTTTTGGAAAAATCTTGTAAGTGTGAGAACTAGATACTGATTTAGAAGGCATTTGTAGAATCGGTCTCGGGTCTTAATGGGTTAAAACCCTGAGTGATACTACGGGTCCATTTGGTTATACATGTTGTACACTA
>NC_137614.1:9903360-9910860 GCF_963280865.1 Gymnoscopelus braueri
TGACGCACTTTTACTTTACTGGAGTATTTCCAAATGTCAGTACTTTTACTTCTACTCCATCTCAGAGGCAAATATTATACTTTTACTCCCCTACAATTCTTTGACAACTTTAGTTACTAGTTACTTTATAGATTTTGATTATTATTACAAAACTTACATTAACCACATTAACACAGCTCTGTATGCATTTCCATTTGAAAATAGCCGATCTACAAGCTCACAATGCGTCGCGATGCGACGCATTGTGAACTTGTAGATCTGCTATTTTCAAAAGATTTGCATACATTTGAAAACTTGTGAAATGGGAAATTCTGCATAATGAGTACTTTCTACTTTCGGTACTTTAAGTACATTTTGATACCGACATTTTTGTACTTTTACTCAAGTACATTTTTTTATTCCAGACTTTTACTTGTAATAAAGTATTTCTACAAAATGTGAGTGCTTTTTCCACCACTGCACACACGCACAAGCAAACACACACACAGGGATCGTCCCAGAGTGGAGGAGGTATACGTACGTACGTACGTTAGGGGGGCGGGGGGGGGGAGGTCAGGGGGGGTCAGTGCTATCTGTAAATCTATCTGCTGTCCACAGATCAGTTTCCCCCCCTCAGAGACTCAGAGTCCCATAATTCTTTGGCATTTCCTGGTTCCGTTTCCTCCCGGGTGCTCGCTGCCCCTCTGCACTCAGGACCTGAGGAAAGCCGAGCGGCTCTGATATGTGTGTCAATGGGTCAGGAGACTAGAGAGGGTATAGGGCGGTGAGCCCCCAATATCAAACAGAGGAGCCCCCCCCCCCCAAACCCCCCAGGGACCCCCCCCCCCCACCCCTGTCTGTGGAACGGAGTCGATCCAAGTGGCGTTTCGTCGCTGTCGTTGCCGAAACCTTACTATCTAGATCAGGGGTCTTATGGCCAAGGACCTTTATTAGCTGAGAGAGAGATGAAGCAGGGACCCCCCACACCCACTACATTGTTTACAATTGTGTTGCAGATTCAACGTTTTTCATAGATTTCATAGATGGTTTCATTGTGAACGTGAAATTCGTCCTCTGCATTTACCCATCCTATAATGTTTTCGTGCCACGGACCCCCAAATTGCTATGTATTAGGCCACCGATCCCCGTCTGAAAATGGTTTGTGCCAGGGACCCCCCCAGAAGAGAAGATTTATGTCAAAAATAAAAAATTATTCAACATTTTCCAAATACTTAGAATAGATTTGTTTTTCCAAATATGTAAAAAAAATAGTGCTCAGATGTTTAAGCTCACAGCACGGCTGCCAAGGTAGCATATTTTGCTGGGGACCCCCTGGAACCCCTCCAAGGACCCCTTGGGGGTCCCCGGACCCCACTTTGAGAACCAATGCTATAAGAACTAGGAGCCATTCTACGGCGCTCGGGGAGCAATTAAGGGGCTAAGAGTCTTGCTCAGGGCATGGACACACATCGACACATTGCTGGCCTGGCCTAACTCTTGGGGCAACCAAGGGCTCTGGCTGCCCAGGCGGGCTCACTAACCACTCAGCTATGGCCACCCCAAGAGCTAAAACATGGATGAGATATGAGGCGCTCGGGTGGCGCAAAGTGGTAAAGTCCCTGCCCACCACCACAGAGGTTGTGGGTTCGAATCCACCGTGGTGCATCCGGCTTTGTCGGGTGTCTATACGAACACAATTGGTGTTCAGGGGAGGGGAAGCCGGGCGGGGAGGAGGGTGATATTGGTTATTGCACGTACTCCTACAAGGCTGGGGGGCGGCACCTGTCAGCAGGGAGTGTTGGGCGGGAGGAGTAGGGCGAAGGCTCTACTGTACGTCCTCCCGGTGGGGGCTCCTCACTGGCAGGCGAGTCAGTAGGATACAACAGCACTGACCACACAGAAATGTGTGTGGGGAGGCATTCATTGGCATAACGACATAGTTGGGGAGAAAAGGGGGTAAAAAATAATTGGCTACTCTAAATAGAAATTAAAACATTAAAAAAGTTTAAATGTGGAGATAAGAGGTTTCTGTTCGACAGCGGCGATATGTACTCCCTTGTAAGCAGCTGCTTTGGTTACAAATGGCAGAACATGAATGGAGGCTACACAACAAGCGCTTCCACAGAGGCTGGTATATATAGTATGTGTTTGTACTTAGCACACTGTGTGTTTACTCTGGGTTTACTGCCATGTGTGTCATGAGCCATGTTTAAGAGATCACATTTTTGTGTGTGTGAGAAAGAGAAAGAGAGAGAGAGAGAGAGAGGAGAGAGAGAGAGAGAGAGAGAGAGAGAGAGAGTACAGAGTGTGTGTGTGCGTGTGTGTGCGGTCACGTGCCTGCCTCGTAACAATCACAAGGCTTTCATTTTCCTATTTCAGATTATACATTGTGTTAAGTGTCTATAATATCCTCATGTTTCTTTTTTTCTCAGAGCCCTCGGGGAAAGCGAGCGGCGTTGGCAAAGCAAACCCGCCGTCAGATCATCATCGTCATCAGGTGGACCGTAACCGGCGGTTATACCCGCCCGGTGGTGGTGCATGGTGGGGGGAAACATGACGCATCCCATGGCGATAAACAGATAATAGGCCTTCCTTGAAATTCTTCGAATCGTACCCCCCATCCCAGGAACAGTTTACCATTTTACGAGACACGCGCACGCTCAAACACACACACACACACACACACACACACACACACACACACACACACACACACACACACACACACACACACACACACACACCGTCCCATCGACCATCTGTTGACTTTTAAACCCAATACGCTTCCCAGAAGCCCTCATGACTAAGTAGGCTGGATATTTGGACTCCCTGCCGCTACCTCGTTAGCGTTAGCATCCAGGCTATATGCTCACTCTCTGATGTGACCCCAGTGACACACATGTACCGGCATCCCATAGCCCGGGGTCGTCTATACTGTAGCGAAACGCATCTGGATGTCCGTGTGTGGGCGAGTGACTGTGCGACTATCTGTGTGTGTGTGTGGGTGTGTGTGTATGTATTACTATACTTGTGAGGGCCAAATGTCCCCACAAGTATAGTATTATTTGGGAAATAGGCATTGTGAGGACCTTTTTCCTGGTCCTCCCGGAAAAAACGCCAATGTACAAGCTCGCAACGCTTGTGAGTGTGTGCACTCCGATGTGTGGAACCGGCGCGCAAATAAGTACAACTTTTAGGGTTCAGTGTCCCCACAGGTATAGTAATCCCAACGCACGTGTGTGTGTGTGTGTGTGTGTGTGTGTGTGTGTGTGTGTGTGTGTGTGTGTGTGTGTGTAGATGTCAGACAGAAGAGGATCAACCGGGTGATTCAACAGTGATCCACATACCAGCGTGATCCGACGTCTGTTCCTCATTGCGTCTAATGGCAGTGATTGGATGGAGGCAGGCGAGGGAAGCAGCCCTCGCCATGTGTTTATGTCCCTCCGCTATTGAATCATGGCTTCTGCACCGCCGGCTTTGGCTTGGCCGATGACTAACTATTGTACCTGCGGTTTGAGGTAGGGGGGGCGGGGGCGGGCAATGGCGGTCTATTCTCTTTATTACCAGAAATGATTAACCTTTGGCTGTTGCCTGGTTTGGGAGTTCAAGCAGTCTGCCCAAGAGGCTGCACTTTAATGCAGACAAGGCCTGGTCGGTCTGCATCGGGTTTGCATTTGTGTGCTCTCTCTCTCTCTCTCTCTCTCCCTCGCTTTGATACACAAACCCACCCCGCCCCCCCCCAAGGACAACCGCACCGCACGGGAACCACGTGGGAACCAGCCAGGGCTGTGTGTTCCGATCATGTGTTAGCCATTCGACCTCTCAGACCCCCTCACCGGGGCGCCTGTCAAATAACTCGAACGTAAATATCTATACATAACGGTATATATGATACGAGGCCGTGTGTACCACAAAAGGGCTTTTGATGAGCGGAGGAGGAGTGCTTTTTGGATATCAAGTCTTTATTGATGTCCGCCAATGCTGGAAACCTATACGGTATCAACTGTTGCCGTGCTCGAATGTCCTGTCATCTACGTTGTTAGCAAACGTAAGTGAGCCTTTGGCCGAGTCATGATGAGACCCATAGGGCAGGAGCCTATCTCCTGTTTCTGTAGCGTGAGGCGGCTTGATGTATAAGTACAGTACACCCCCTGGACATGACGCTAGTATGTTACAGGGACGCGTTATTATGGATCCCACCGCAGCTCCAGGCAAACCCCGCTGTGATTGGTTAGTTGTCGCTGTGATTGAAAGTTCTTGTTTTTGCAACTATGCCTAAACCTAACCTTAACCCTAACCCTAACCTCAGTAAAACTATGCCCAAACCTAACCCTAACCCTAACTCTAACCTCAGTAAGACCATGCCTAAACCTAACCTTAACCCTAACTCTAACCTCAGTAAGACCATGCCTAAACCTAACCTTACCCCTATCTTGGATGATATTTTTGGGATCTGGGAGCACTCCAAGGAGGAACTTGGATGATATTTTTGGGATCTGGGAGCACTCCAAGGAGGAACTTGGATGATATTTTTGGGATCTGGGAGCACTCCAAGGAGGAATTTGAAGATTTTATTGAAGTTCTAAACACACATCACCGATCCATCACTATAAAGTTTGTAACAGACACAGACAAAATTGATTTTCTGGATGTAACCATTTTCAAAGGACCACTGTTTAACACCAGTGGAAAATTAGATCTCAAAGTCTACTTTAAGGAAACTGACACCCACGCTCTCTTACATAAAACGTCATTCCACCCACCACACTGTTACACAGGGATTGTTAAATCACAGCTACTAAGATTCCACAGAATTTGCACACAAGAACAGGATTTTAAGACAGCCTGCAAGATCTTATTCTGCGCCCTACGAAAAAGAGGGTACACAAGGACCTTCCTACGAAAGGCCCAAGACACCTTTCTGGAAGTAAAGGAAAAATACCAGGGCCCACAGCTGGCTCTGGTAACTACATACTCCTCACAAAGCAAATTGGCTAACACCAGGATAAAAAGGAATTTCCAGAACAGAGGAAACACTCTTTTAAATGGGTGTAAAATCATTTCAGCCTACAGAAAAAATAAGAATCTCAAAGATTATCTAGTCCACAGCACTCTTAAAGGAACGAATGGACCAACTAACAGGAGACCACATTACTTTAAAAGCACCCAAATGGTGACCAACAGACACAACAAAAGGGTGTTTGGCATTAAACAAAAAATACAAGCTAACACTAAAAACTGTATTTACTTAATCACCTGCACCAAATGTAACCTTCAATATGTGGGTGAAACACAAAACACAATCGCCACCAGATTAAACCAGCATAGATATAATATAAATAATGCCAAGAAGACCAATTTAATAATTGTTCAACACTTTATGACACATGGAATAAATTCCCTAAAAGTCTCTGGCCTAGAACATAACCCAAATTGGACACTAGGACAAAGGCAATATAACGAAAGACAATGGATAAACAGATTAGGTACAATTTTTCCAGAGGGACTTAATATGACAAACACTAGAAACACACAAAACAACCCTTCTTAATTCAATCAAACAAACTCACAGAAACACAAAGAGACCACCAGGTACTCAGAGAGAACTAAAAGAAGAAGGACCAACTCAGAGAAAGGAGGAGTAACACATGACCGGGATACTAGATTAAGGACAAACACAGAAGCATCAACGACCCTATGGGAAGACAAGGGGCTTCTTCCTGACCCATAGCTTAAAACCCAAATAGGTGTGAGGGTACTCAACCCAAATGCCCACTCAAACCTTCAAAAGGACTAAGTGGGTTAAGAACACACATAATCAAACAATGGACCTAGGAAGACTTAGATGAACAAATGTGAAATAATAAGGACCTTAAAATTAAATGTTTTAAGGTCCTCATTACTCTAAACCCTAACCCTTGTAGCAGAAATGGAGAAATGGTGTCAGTCCCAGCAAAGACGCACTAGAATTGACCAGTAGTCACTGGGAGGTTCAGTTGGGGCAAACGCAGTCCCCACAAACATCATTTACTATTCTGTGCCTATCGGTACATAATTCGGACGGGGCTGAGTAGGCTCAAAGCGAACTTCGCAACGTTCGGCACGGCAACTCGCGCGCCTTAGCGCGCTCGGTGGTGCCTCTCGTGGCTCAAGTTCGCTTGAGACTGCGCCCCTCCATCGCGGTTGGGTCCATAACTAAAAACACAGTCCCCAGTGAACATTCCTCACAAAGCTCACTGGCAATTTTATTTATAGTTTGTAAACATGCCTAAAAACCTAAACTTTGAAGAAAGGGAAAATGGTTAACCCTAATGGGGAATCCTTTCTTAGGAAAGGCGAAACAGCCAAAAAGAACTTAGGGCTAAGATTTAGAATTTAGATTAAAGACTTAGTAAACAGAATGTAAAAGTACAAGGACCTTAAAATTAAAGAGTAACGGGATCCCAAAAAGACTTTCTTTCAAAAACAAGATGGCGAGAGCAAAAATTCCTTGCTCTGCCTTTTTCGGAAAGGATGTCCTTTCTAAAAAAGGCTTAGCACTGAAGTCCAACCCAAACCATTCTCTAACCTCAGTAAGACCATGCCTAAACCTAACCTTAACCCTAACTCTAACCTCAGTAAGACCATGCCTAAACCTAACCTTAACCCTAACCCTAACCTCAGTAAAACTATGCCTGCCAGGGAGCCAATCAGACAGGTAAGGCGGGTCTATATCCTGGAGCGTAGGTGGGATCCATAATCACGCCGCAGGGACTTACCCCCAATACAACCTTTGATGCCGAGTGCCAAGCAGGGAGGCATTGGGTCCCAATTTTTCATAGTTTTTGGTATGACCCGGCCCGGGGGGGATTCAAACCCCCGACCTCCTATTCTCATGCAGGGCGGATGACACTCTAACCACAAGGCCACTGAGGCTAGGTTAGCAAAAGTATAGCCTAACAAGCTGAAACAACGTTAAACGTGGACTTCTTCTCACGGTTGTGGTAATGATGGGGGTCGGGGCTATATACCTGTTGTTTGAGCTGGTGCATGAGTCTGTCCTTCTCCCTCTTGAGCGCCATCACCTCCTCCTGGGCTTTCTTGCGATGGTTCGAGGACAGCTCCAGCAGGGCGATGTTGGCGTCCTTCTCACTGATGGCCGCCAGGAGAGATTGCTGCCTGTTATGGAAAGCAGGAGGGGGGGGGGCAGACAGGGTGCAAAACATTAGGAGGAACAGCACAATTGACTGATTAATTGAATACTTTATTAGTCAGAATGATGTGGTAGTCAGACATTAAGGCTAAAAGGATAACACAAAAAAGTCCTGGGGACTTCCATTGTGGTCCAATAAACAATGACTGCACACATTCTTAACCACTTAAAAACCCTCTATGGTCTTAGACAACCGGACATGTACTTTGACTCACAACAACGTGTCGCAATGGGTTGTGAGCTTGTACAGACTGGCTGTTTTCGCTGCTTTTGTGTGACAGTGTAATGCCACAAAGTGTAAAACGAGGCATTCATTCACAAAGAAACAA
>NC_137614.1:9915860-9955860 GCF_963280865.1 Gymnoscopelus braueri
ATATTTTATTCAAAAGACAAATGACTAAAGCTAAATCAAAATTTGCTGTCAAAATCAACACTGGATCGAGTAGGGCGTTAATTTACAAAAAAAAAACACAAAAAGTTAAATTATGGAGATAAGAGGTTTCTGACCCGACAGCGGCGAGAGGCAGTTTGATGCATGAGTGATGGAGGGTGCATGCAGCTGAGTGCTGCAGAGCCTTTATGAGACAGCTCAGAGGTGGCCCGCGGAGGAGAGATGGATCATTGTTTGTTCCATTTCAGATGGGTCCTCGGATAAAGATAAAAACCCTAAACCCCTTTAACATCTAGTCCGGGGAGTGGCGGGTGCCCCTGACCTTTGAACCCCATTCATTCCTCCCAGCCGCGTAAAGATCTGCACTTTAAAGCATGGAGCGCACGCACGCACGCACACGCACCGCAATCGTTCAAAGCTTCCGGACAATGTCCCCGCAAGGATACAAGTTCTCAGTCGCCATGCATGACCGATTTCACTTTTTTTTTTAAAGATAATTTTTACAACGGGTCGAACTAGCAATAGAATACATGCTCTATTGCAGTGGTTCTCAACCAGTGGTCCAGGGACCAGCAGTGGTCCTTGGGGGGGTTCCAGGTGGTCCCCATGCTAAATGATGGAGAGTAACTCTTAACTCTTGAGAGTGTAAAATGAAACCAAATGGACCCTTACGGGTCCATTTGGTTTCCTTTTACGCTCTCAAGAGTTAAATTATTGTTAAACATCTGCATTACTTACTTTACAAGAAGTCTACACAATTAGATAATGTAGAGGAATTGTTATTTTGATCAACGTTTGCCTGTTATCTCTCCTAATGGTACCAACATCGAAACGACAACGACATATTCTAAGTTTTGGGTCTAAATCTCATCAAACGGTGGTCCGCGACTCAAATGGCGAATAAATAATGGACCTCCTTGATATGAAAAAGGTTGAAAACCACTGCTCTGTTGCTTAAAGGTAGAGTAAGTGATATTTTTTGGTTAAAAGAAAACGTTTTTTTTGTTAAAAGGTTAAAGCTCTATATTCTGATAGTAATCATCCCTCCTGTTGTGACTGACTGACGGTGTGACTGAGTTCCTGCTCTTCATTTTTATAGTGTTCTAAGCAAGCGACTAGTCGATGATCTGAAGGGGCGGAGCGGCAAGCGGACGCGATCCCGTGAAATTGTCGCGCTCGTTTCACCTAAACACGCCCGCCGCCACCTGGAACAAGCTGGAATTGTGGTCAGTTTTCAAGCTGAACGCCCAGCGTTTATTCGCAGAGCGATGGTCTGTCTATGTTCACCAGGTAGCCTATACTCCCGCTGATCCGATGAGAACGCTGGCCTTGTGTTTGAAATGCCCTGGCCTGAGATGTATGGCAGGTTTGGTCATTTAAACGTGAGGGTGGCCTGAGGTGAAGATGGCCACCCATTGCTAGTCGGGACAGTGCTGTTAATCTGAAGGTTGTTTATGAAGAGCGTATTGGCTCCACATTCCATGCCCATTTAGGACCCTCTGCGTCACCCCGGGCCCTCCACTCCAACTCCAAAGCAGTCAGTGATAAAGTGATGGAACTTAAGCATTCCTACCGTACCCTAACTGTACTGTACACAGTTTCATCATCAAAGTTTCTCTTGCAGTGGCTGTAAATTTGGCTGAGTAACTATACTCTGGGATCAAACAGCCAATCCTAGCGCTCTCTAACCTGACTCAAGAGTGAGTGAGTGAGTGAGTGAGTGAGTGAGTGAGTGAGTGAGTGAGAGAGAAAGAGAGAGAGAGAGAGAGAGAGAGAGAGAGAGAGAGCGAGAGAGAGAGTGATTTTATGTGGAGAATTCTCTTTTGGGGAAAAGAGATCTTGTCTATTTGCATAACCAGTCTCGCAGAGTAAGCCATACACTTACTTGTGCTGGTTTAGTATGTAGGGGTGTGTGTGTGTGTGTGTGTGTGTGTGTGTGTGTGTGTGTGTGTGTGTGTAGGTGTGTGCAGGCATGCGTGCGTGCTATACTATATACGTGTGAGCCTCACAAGTGTAGATTTTTTTAAAAAACAATCTTCCTGGTCCTCTCAAGATAAATGGTTGTTTTATGGTTAAACAAATATTTTGAGTCAGGCTTACATAGTAAAAGATTCAGGTTGGAGTTAGGATTAGGCAGTTTTAGGTTTAGGGATTAGGCTTAGAGTTTTGCAACTGATATTAATGTATGTTCTGTTTAAATACAGTGCAGTATATAACATAGAAATATGTTGGCATTTTAAGACCAAAACTAATGCTGCCGTCATGTGGCAGAATGCCATGGCTGTGTCACATCTAGTTCGGCACTCATTCATTGGTGCAGAGATACCGATAATAGAACGGTCAACCCAACCCCGGGAAAAGTTCTGCCCACAGACTGAATTACGCTCCCGTTTTCCAAAATGGCCGCCACGCTTCAGCGCAAACTAAAACCACTTCCAGTCACTTCATTAACACAGCGGATTCCAGCCGTGTTTGACTCCCTGTGTGAACTCACTAAGGGGTATTGGATGACTCTGATTGCTGAGAGATGTCTTCCCAAAACCATAAAAAGGGGCATTATTATGATTAGCCAACCTATAAACCTCACTCGTTTCCTCAATCAGCGTGTGCGTGCATGTGTGCGTGCGTGTGCATACTTTCAGCTATGATCAAGGCTCTTTGGACAGGAAACACACAGGAGTATTTAAAACTCCCCTATAGATACAGTCAGTGGTGGAAAGTAACTAAGTACATTTACTTAAGTACTGTAATTAAGTTCAATTTTGAGGTATTTGTACTTTACTTGAGTATTTCCAATGTCCAATACTTTTACTTCAACTCCACTACATCTCAGAGGTAAATATTGTACTTTTACTCCACTACAATTATTTGAAAACCTTAGTTACTAGTTACTTTGCAGATATAAATTATTATAAAACATATATTAACCACTTCAGCCCTATTTTATACCTAAGCTATTTGAAAATAGCCGATCTACAAGCTCACAACGCGTCGCGTAGATCTGCTATTTTCAAACATTTTAGTACTTTTACTGTTGGTACTTTAAGTACATTTTGATACCAATACTTTTGTACTTTTACTCAAGTAAATTTGTAATTCCGTACTTTTACATTGCAGTATTGATACTTTTACTTAAGTAAAACATTTTAGTACTTTTTCCACCACTGGTTGTGAGCTTGTAGATTGGCTATTTCTTAGGGCTTAACCACGTGAACCCTGTAGGCTATAATTGTCCCCCAGAGATCTATACAAGGCCCCCTGCTTTCTTTCCCCCTTCTACACCAAATCTCTTCGCTGTAAATAGCCGATCTACAAGCTCACAACAACATGTTGCGTTGCGAAATGTTCGCCTCCCAGATTAGGGATGCTATGTGGAGATCATGTGGTGAAGTTGTTAAAGCAGTCATTTTGGCCATGAATCAACACATCGCCAATGTATACAAGATTCTACTAAAATAAGAGACTGAAAGTACACACACACACACACACACACACACACACGCACACACGCACGCACGCACGCACGCACGCACGCACGCACGCACGCACACAGGAATAATATAAAGACAAATTAAATGAGTGTATCTCCCGGGCTGAGCTCTCTCTCGCTCTCTCCTCCTCTCTTGTTTCTTGGCGTCTTCTGGACAAACAACGGATCACATTCATTTCCTGTACAGATTGCAACAGTGACACAGGGGATTCATGGAGACACAACCACGACGGCTCTTCATAAGAGGAGAAGACCCCCATGAACACAACTTATCAGTCAAGCAAGGAGACTATACTCAACTTCGTTGTAGGCCAGTGTCGCGATAATGTCAACATTATCGTTTTTCTTTGTTGTTCTTGTCTTATTTATATATATGTGTGTGTAATCTCGGCATCATTGTAAACGAGGGTCTCCCTCTATGATCTCTCAGAGAATCTTAAATAAAGTTTGAATGAATGAATCTGCAACTAAAGTGCATCTAAGTATATCGTCAATGTCGGCCAGAAACCTTGTATCTCCATATTCTAACTTATTGTGTTTTTTCGTAAATGAACGCCATACTCGATCATACTACAGCGTCACACAAAAGCATCAAAAGTAGCAGATCCACAAGCTCGAAAAGAGCTTCGAGCTTGTCGATCTGCTACTTTTGCTACTTTTGAATTTGAATCCTGAAAGTGGACATATGAGGTTTCCACCCGACAGAGACGATATTGTTATAACTCAAACTCTAACCCCAAGCCCTTAACCGCCCTTAACTTATGTTTTTGTTGTCGTATGATAAAGCATACATTAAGCATGACATCTTTTTACTGTGAGCACATTACAAGCAACACTTGAAGGCGAACAAACTCTCGACCATTGCTACAATATATACAACACATTCTGGGGAAGGTTACTATACTATAGGCCACCGTTGGGCCAATCGGAGCCTGAAGCAGGAGCCATTTTGATCACGCGAACTATGGGAGATGTTTCAGGGATCAGGACATTCTACGAACTAAGTTCAACTCATGAATGGATAAAATATATTTTTATGGAATATAAAATGAGCAGATTTATTTTGGTTTGGCGAAGAATTGGGTCTTCCTTTAGGTACCCTGAGAAAGCATGTTACATCTCCCTACCAATAGGGGCTCCGAATCCCCAGACCCCGGTACATAAAAGTAGATCCAAAACGACAGGTGGGAGCTAGGGTGGTGGAGGGTGAGCAGCAAGTGTTCAAGCAGAACAGACAGCAGTAGGCAGCAGCAAACGGCAAGCAAGGAATGTGCAATGCATCTTCCCCATTTAAATAGGGTGCTCCAGACCCGTTGAAGAGAGAGTTGCGTCACGATTTGATCTCGCCCCAAAAGCGGGATGTTGCCCGCTGTAGTTCCAAACGTTGGAACTTCCTCATCGAGATAGACAGAGCATTTCCGCATTCCATTCCATTCTTGGCAGTCTATGCTAGTGACGTAACTCTCTCCTCAACGGGTCTGGGGTGCTCTGTTATGAAGTGAGTATGTGATTGGTTGAGAATAGAAGCACGAAGCTTCCCTGACAGTCTGTGCCAAGCGCGACGCTCATTTGATAACGCGAGTTCAGGAGTAGAGCCACACTCCCCGTTCGCAATCACCACCGCATAAATACAATCCACCTGTGTGTTCTGATTGACATCCTCCAAGCAACCCCCTAAACCTCCACCTTTCTCCTCAGTCCCCTCACTCTCCATTTCTGTCTCTAGGCAAGGCAAGGCAAGGCAAGGCAAGGCAAGGCAAGGCAAGGCAAGGCAAGGCAAGGCAAGGCAAGGCAAGGCAAGGCAAGGCCCCAGGCAGAGCTACGACGAGGCAAGTCAGTTTTATCAAACCATGTGACTTCCATAGGGAATGAATTGAAATGGCCTTATGCCTCACGTAAGGCATAAGGCAGCCACAAAACACTTGTTTTAACTGTGTGAGGGAGGCCTTATTAGACTACAACCCCACCCTGTGAGTCTAGTCCACTCGTCGCCTCAACCTGCACTCCCTTTTATGCTTATAAATCATTTAAACCATGTTTTTCAATGTTTTTTTTTGGTTTGTTTTCTTTGCCCAAGGACCCCTGAGCTGAGAGAGAGATGAAATAGGGACCCTATACATATTGTATAAAATTGTGTTGAAGATTAAACTTTTTTTATAGACAGTTTCATAGACTTGTTGGACAGCACTATCATCAGTGTTGTGTCAATTAATGTTTTTTTTCTTCTTTTTTTGTCAGACATTTAACCACTTAAACCCTCAATACGTGAACTTGACCTTTGGCTCTGTATTTTGCTTGCTCTTTTTTCCCTCCACACCTAAATCTCTTTGCCAAAAATAGCCGATCTATAAGCTAGGTAAACGTATTTCTTGTTTAGTTTGTTCCAAGTTGTTTTGAGTCGACAGCTCATGTATATTTTGTATTAAATTGAGTTACACTTTACTCAGGTCAGTGCCTCTCCCACACACATGCTCTCTTTGCCTATATCCACACCCCCCCCCTCCAACTCTCTCTCCCCCCCCCCCCTCCTCCTCTCTCTCTCTCTCTCTCTCTCTCTCTCTCTCTCTCTCTCTCTCTCTCTCTCTCTCTCTCTCTCTCTCTCTCTCTCTCTCTCTATCTCTCTCTCTCTCTAGGAATGCACCGGTGGCGGTGGTCTGGTCCTGCTCATCTCTGGAAGCAGTCAGCCATCTCTCCTCTGTCCCTGCTCCCACTCTAAACATTTGGCTAGTTTTGGCAGATTTGTTGATTTTTGTCCCCTCGTATTTTTCCCTCTTGTTGCTGTAAAACTGATACATACTCTTTCAATTAGACCTCTCTCTCTCTTTCTCTCCCTCTCCCTCTCTCTCTCTCTCTCTCTCTCTTCCACCCCCCCCCCCCACCAGCCCAAGCACTAGTGTGGGAGTGGGGTGGGGAGGGGGTTTAGCTGAGTAAGTGGGTTGTATATTTTATTAGCAGAGTGAAAACACACACACAACCTATAGCCCTAGTTTCTGGGAGAGCCATCTGCTATCGGGAGGGCCTCTCGCTGGCTGGCTGGCTGAGGAGGAAGCACGGTTAGCATGTCGTTTAGCATATAGCTAGCATGAACCCTCAGGCGCTGCCTGCATGTGAAGCATGTGGTATAGTTCAATGCGAAGAGAAAGACTTGAATTAAGACATTTGAGTTGCTTTTGTAGCCCCCACCCTCCCACCCCTCCTTTCAAAGAATAAAAAAAAACACCCACAAAGTTTGAATCTGATACGTTTTGGTCAAAGAAACCGTCGGGCAGAAACCTCTTATCTCCATATTTCAACTTTAGTAGCAAAGTAGCAAAAGCAGCAGATCCAAAGGCTCGAAACGCTCTTGGAAGCGACGCGTTTCGAGCTTGACGATTTGCCACGTTTGCTGTTTTTGAATTTGAATCCTGAAAAGTGACAGCTTTGGACATATGAGGTATAGCCCCCCTTTACACAATGTGTGTGCAACTTAACCTCTCGTGTGCAGGAGGCAGTACTATAGCTTCTTAAGCATAATTTACGCCACGTCACACGAAAATAGCCGACATACAAGCTCACAATGCGTCGCATCTTTGTGAGCTTGTAGGTTGGCTATTTTCGGCCGCACAACGCCTATATTCTCATTGTATTGCTCTGCCAACAAAATGAGGAACGCCCTGACATCCATTAAAGGATGTATATCACTGGTGTCGTTAAAAATGTCCCTGAAAAAAACATCTTTCAGAGACCACAAGGGGAGGTAAAGGTCATTTCCCATCTCTTTTGTACGTACAGTGTTTGTATTTGTTGATGACATTCATTATTGTGTTAATTATTTTTGCTATGTTGATGAATTGAATACATAGGACCACAATGGAGTCCCCAGGACTAATAAAGTAGTCAATAAATCAATCAAAGTGCCACAAGGTATGGGTTACAGCAAAGGGAGCTTATAGCTGCTTAAGAGTTAGCATGTATAGCATGACGCATCCAGGCATAACTCCTCGACAAGGGCTTGTTGTAAGTCATTAAAACATGTTGGTGGGGTTGGGTGGGTTTTAAGGTTGAAAAACTGCTGTGGAGATTTACCATCTCAGCCGTGGCCTTGCTGTACGCAGAAAAAGCCCCCCAAGCTAAAAATGAAGCACGAGGCCAGAGCTAGCGTGTTTTATGTTTGGAAGTAGACGTTTCCCTTACCTCCTCAGCAGTAAATAACACTGGTGTAGTTCCCTTCCCCGGGGCTATAAATAATAGTGTCACTCAGCCATGCCCCCATTCTCATGTCCTGTGCTTTGCTCTCGCCACAGGGCCTCTCCTCCTATACTCTTTAGTATAGCGCTTGCCTGCATGCTATAGCCGGAGGGGGGCCCCCGGGCCGGGCCGGGCTAGGGCAGGGCCGGGACCTGGGACCGCACCTCCGACGCAATCAGGGAGCCGCCGTAAAAAGCTAGGCCCGTGGAATGTTTCAGAGCAGACTAGAGAGAGCTGGACAGTTAAGTGGCGGGACGGGACGCATGATCATCACAAACCAGGAGGAAAAAAACTCATAATAATGGATGTTCTGGGAACCTTAGTGTTATTAGGCTCCCCGGCGTGCCTCCCCTATATAACTTCGGTACATTGCATGTGTGTATCGTCGTCTCAGTCGGGTGGAAACCTCATATGTCCCGAAAACTGGTACTTTTCAGGATTCAAATTCGAAAATGGCAAAAGTAGCAGATCCGCTAAGCTCGAAACTCGCCGCGCCGCGTTTCGAGCTTCCGATCCGGATCCGCTACTTTTTTAGGCTAAAAAAATCACAAAAAGTTTAAATATGGAGATACGAGGTTTCTGCCCGGACAGCAACGATATGTACGTTCAGGGGGGTTACATTTGTGCGTCGCAGAATACAGACACACACACACACACACACACACACACACACACACACACACACACACACACACACACACACACACACACACACACACACACACACACACACACACACACACACACACACACACACACACACACACACACACACACACACGGACAGAGACAGACAAAAACACACTGCAGGGCAGAGAGACGGTATTGATGGCTCCCTCGGGCATCGCACGGACGCATCTGTTTCTGTCCCGCTGACTTTGCGCGCTCATAATTTCAAGTAAGTCATAACACAAATTATAAACACATATCCCTCAACCGTGACGCCTAGGAATAACAACATGGAGTGCGCTGAGCTGATTTAGGGCGGGCTGGGACTCTTAAATCTTATATACCTTCACCCTCTCTCCCCTCCTTCCTCCTCTTCCTCCTCGTCCCAGCTCTTCTCCTCTTGTCCCCTTGTTTATAGTTCCCCCCATCCTGCCTCGGCACACAGGGGTGGTGGTCGGTCTCGTCAGAATTACGCTACGTCCGATCCTTGCGCGATGGGCCCTCGTCTCTCTTCGCCGTCATCGCCCGTCTCCCCGTCCGTCCACCCACCCACCAAAACTCCCTCTCCCCTCTACCTCAGCTTGTTGTCCGATGTGCGATCCCTCTCTTCCTTCAGTTTCCTGTTCCTCTCTTTGACTTGGTGAATTACAGCTAAAATACAATCTCATGACTGAAAACATTTTGTTAACCCATTCAATCCGGGAACGCATCTACAAATGTCTTCTAAATCCTAACAGTGTTCTGAAAACCGTACGTATGTTGCTATATCAGTTTCTGCTCAATCTTTTTCATGTCAAGGACCCCCAAAGTTATTATGTATTTGGCCCCCCATCTGAACATATTTTGTTCCAGGGACCCCAAGAAGCAAAATGTGTAAAATGTGTACATGTGTGTGTGTGTGTGTGTGTGTGTGTGTGTGTGTGTGTGTGTGTGTGTGTGTGTGTGTGTGTGTGTGTGTGTAGTGTTGCTGTGTGCGTGCACTATGGGGTCACTGACCCCGGCCCTGAAACCTCGCCACCTTTACAAGATTCGCCTCGCTTTCGTCTCCCATCTGTCTCCCATTTTACACCAGATCTACACGCTCACACCATCAGACTATTTCCTGATAGCAGAAGTATCGATTGATCGATTGAATACTTTACTAACAGTTTGCAAGATAGTACAGTGGTATGATTGTACAAGGAAAACACAATGAGGCTTGTTTCCATTGTGGTCATAAATGACCACAATGATGGTTAAATGAAAAGTGCCCGAATCGCTCCCAAACTTTTTCTACCCCCCCTAAGTGGGGGTCTACGAACAAATACATCGGGCTCGGATTTTGGCTCCGCCCCCCGGAAGTGGGTGAAACAGGCACTTCAAACACTTTGTTGAATTGTTCAAAAACATTCCAAGTTTTTTTTTTGTGAATTTGTATTTTTCTAAGATGCTCCTTTTAACGCAGATTTTTTTAAAAAAAAATTTTTTTTTTTTATTGGTTACTTTTTTTTAAATATTTTTTTTCATTCTTTTTTTCTTTTTTTGCGTTCGCTTACCGCGTTCGCGCGTCTTACTTGTAGTAGTATACTCTCTCTCTCTCTCTCTCTCTCTCTCTCTCTCTTCACGGACCCCCCTCACCCCCTCTCTGGCCCCCACCTCGTCCCTCTCTGCAGCGCCGCCTCCTCCTCGACCCCTCCGGACCCCTCGCCTGGTCCTGGGCTCATGGTCATGTACGTTAGCCATCCATCTCCGAGGCCCTCCGTACTGTAGCTCTTAAAACATCTCAATCCGTCCAAAGAGAGAACCATGAAGGTTCAATTGGAATCACATGTTCAGCAGACGACGGCCCCAGAATTTCACCCCTAATATATAAGCCGTCAGTCCACCGTCAGTGTGTGTGTGTGTGTGTGTGTGTGTGTGTGTGTGTGTGTGTGTGTGTGTGTGTGTGTGTGTGTGTGTGTGTGTGTGTGTGTGCGTGTGTGTGTGTGTGCCCCATGCACTCACTGCTGCTGAGGGCCTCAAATGCAGATCAAATACATATCGTTGCTGTCGGTTGGAAACCTTGTACGTCCAAAACCGTTCCTTTTCTTATTATTATTTTCAAAACAGTGAAAATAGCTGATCTACAAGCTCACAGAGCTTTTAGATCTGCTATTTTCACTACTTTTGTGTGACACTTAAAGCGGCTATTGCCGCGCTATTTTTGAATGGCCAAAGAAATCATAAAAATGACACAGATGCTTTCCTGGTCTTAATGGGTTAAGTAGGAAATAACGTAAAAAGTAGAAAAATGGAGATACAAGTTTTCTTGCCCGACAGTGAGGATTATGTAAGATGTGAGTGTTTGTGTGAATTGGGGGCATGGAGCTTTATGCTCTCATAACATACTGAATCCATATCTGTGTGAATACAGAACACATGCAACGACTTCACTACTTTTCTTTTGGAAACTTTCACCAGTAATGACATGGGGATCCATAGGGGAGCGGTTGTTAATCAATTATTTGATTAAATTATCAATAATTGGTTGTTTGTAAATCTATTAGTGTCATTAGCTGTTAAATCCATGTATTAAACATAATACATGGATGGACAGGAAAAGGCATTCAGTTATTGTTTTCCTGACATTTTCAGAGCACCTTTATTTTTATGATCAGTCAATCCATTGTGAACGAATGAATATTACATCATCATTAAAATCTTTGCCAATTATTATTGTTTTTTGGGGGGGGGGGCATTTACAGTATCCTCACGGCCCACAGGTTGACAACCCTTGCTGTGTACTGTACGTGGTGTGATGTAACCTCTAAGAACACAGCCTCCAGATTGGTCAACGCGTCTGCCAATCAACACAACACAACACAGCTGTCTGGCTCGGCTCCTGGGTTATATACGTTTACATAAGTAAAAGTATTAATACCACAATGTAGAAATACTTACAAGTAAAAGACCGGTATTCAAAATTTACTTGAGTAAAAGTACAAAATATACTTAAAGTACCAAAAGCAAAAGTACTCATTACGCAGAATGTCCCATTTCACAAGTTTTCAAATGTGTAGAAATCTTGTGAAAATAGCAGATCTACAAGCTCACAACACGTTGCGATGTTGTGACGCTTTGTGAGCTTGTAGATCGGTCATTTTCAAATAGCCAAAGTATATATCGGGTTGTAGTGGTTAAAGCATGTTTTGTAATTAACTACTAAAGTTTTCAAATAATTGTAGTGGAGTAAAAGTACAACATTGGTCTCTGAGATGTAATGGAGTACAAAGTAAAATTAGATATACTTCAGTAAAGTAAAAGTACCTCAAAATTGTACTTAAGTACAGCACTTGAGTAAATGTACTCAGTTACTTTACACCACTGGCAGCCAATGAATGAGCTCAGCTCTGAAGCCCATTCTTAGAGGGGACCCCCTAACCCCCCCCCCCCCCCCTCACTCACAGAGCTGCAGGGTTTTCCATTCTGTCTTTTTAAAGGGGAGGATTGTTCCACCGTGCTGCCCCATCGTCATTCACCTGACTGACTGACAGCCCCCCCCCCACCCCCACTCCCACTCCCCCCAAGGCAAACGCCATGGAAGACTCTACTGTATACCACACATGTAGGGGTCTCCCCACACACACACACACACACACACAGGTTTGTATTACTATACTAGTGAGGACATGAAAAAAGTTCAGATGCCATTGAAAGTTGCCAAAAAAAGCTGCAAAAATAGCCGGAAAATAGCAGATCTACAAGCTAACAATGTGTCGTGCTGCAATGCGATGGCTTCTGTTTTTTTGTTGCACAACACTGGCACGAAACTTTAAAAAAAAAAAATCAGGTATAACTGATCTGGCTGATAATAGTAATAATAATAATAATCTGATCCCGAATGTTGACTGAATCTTTTTATAATTGTAAACCTATCTCTTTTTTTTATGTTTTTACCATGAACCAACCACTACGCTTGTGAGGACCAGGAAAATGTACAAGTATAGTAAAACACACACACACACAACACATACACACACACACACACACACACACACACACACACACACACACACACACACACAGCAGCAGCTGGGCTGTTTAAGGCACCCTGTCAGTTGACAGAGGTGAGGGTCATATTATGAGTAACACTGCTCTAGTCGCACTAGTCACTGCATCCACACACACACACACACACACACACACACACACACACACACACACACACACACACACACACACACACACACACACACACACAAATGAACACACACAGAAAAATAGAGCACTCTGGCCTCACTATAAACACAGATATGACTTATGTCCTTCCCGTCTGTCTCTGATCCAACTGGGGACGGTCCTAGTCTGTCGCACGCGCACACGCACACACGCACACACACACACACACACACACACACACACACACACACACACACACACACACACACACACACCTTAACGTCATGTCTTTGGTCTCGTTCACATCCTGTTAAATTAAAAGTCCTTTATTGGCCCGATAAGGACATTCCTTCATAATGTGCAACAGGAGTGATTTTCAACCCTTTTCATTTGGAGGACCACCAGGTTGATATGCAAATTAGGCCACAGTGGTTCTCAACCTTTTCAGGCCGTGACCCCCGAAAATAATCATATTTGAACTGAGGACCCCCCAAAATAATCATATTGAACTGGGGACCCCCCAAAATAATCATGTTTGAACTGGGGACCCCCCAAAATAATCATGTTTGAACTGGGGACCCCCCACCCTGACAAGCACTTGGAACGTATAGGAGTTGAGGCATTATATTTAGTTTGACTCGGTTCCCACAGATAAATATTGTGAAAATAGCCGATCTACAAGCTCACAACGCCTGTGGGGGGTCATTCTGTTTCTCTTTGAGAACTTGCGAGGGTCGTATTGAGACGGTTAAAAGGCCCGGTTCCGTATGTTTACCCAATGCCCATGTGTGAACGAATTAGAAGCTTCCTTTATTGGCACGATAAGCGGACATTCCTTCATAATGTGCTACAATGCAAAAAAAAAAAAAAAACACACTGCAGCCAAAACGCCGCGCCGATAAATCTCCATTCAGATCAAACAAACTCATTTAATTCATTTGCAAAAATAGTAGCGTTTGTTAACATCACATATATAAACATAATGACCCCATCTCCTCCCCTATGTCCTCAGGACTTTAGGAGCAGCTAAAGGCCTCCGTACATACCGCTGTAAATCACATGTACGTAACGTAAACAGCAAAATACCAGCGTTCATGCTAGAAGCGTTGCGTCACCCTCACAGCGGGGAGAGTTCCACAGTCTTAACGTAACGCCACACATCAAAGAGAGGCTTGCAAAGATGAACACATAATCACCCCCTCTCTCTCTCTGTCTCTCTCTCTCTCTTTCTCTCTCTCCTTCGCTATCCCTCCATTCCCCGCGTTCCTCCCTTTTCTTCCTCACTAATCAAAGAGAGGAGACACTCCTACTACCGGACAGGAGGATGGCATCATCTCATGACCTTATATCAGTCCTCCCTCCCTCTTCTCTTCTCTTCTCTTCTCTTCCCTCTCTATCATTCTCTACCTCTATCATTCCTCCCTCCTTCTTCTCTTCCCTCTCTATCATTCTCTACCTCTATCATTCCTCCCTCCTTCCCTCTCTATCATTCTCTACCTCTATCATTCCTCCCTCTCCATCATTCTCTCCCTCTCTCTCCCTCCTTCCCTCTCTATCATTCTTTCCTCCCTCTCTCTTCTCTTCCCTCTCTATCATTCTTTCCTCCCTCTCTCTTCTCTTCCCTCTCTATCATTCTTTCCTCCCTCTCTCTTCCCTCTTTATCATTCACTATTTTTTCCCAATATACTCAGCGGTGAAAAGTAAGTACTTGTACTCAAGTATTGCACACATTTGAGGTATTTTTCTTTTCACAAGAGTATTTCCACTTTTACTATTTCGATGCCAATACTTTTGTACTTTTGCTCAAACAACATTCTTAATATAGCCTTTTATACTTGTAACTGAGTATTTTTGATATTGCGTTATTGATACTTTTACTTTAAGTAAAACAAATTGTGGAGTGAGCCTTCTAACACTGGATGGGAGGATGGCATTACCTCCGCCTCGGACATGCCTCTCTATCATTCCTCCCTCTCTCTCTCTCTCTCTCTCCCCCCCCCCCCCCCCTCTATCATTCTCCACTTGGCTGGTTCTTTGTTCCCCGTGCTGGCTGCGGAGTGGAGGCTAAATATTAAGTTCAAGGAGGTTATGCAAACACTTTGAAACAGTCATCCTTGGCCCTTTAAGTATTACTCTGCAACCCTTCAATTACCCGCCTTGCTTTCCTCTCTCTTGTCCCGTTGCCTTTTGCCGCTCCTCTCCTCCGTTCGGCGGTGGAGAGTACTCAAGTACTGAACCTTTGTTTAGATCATTTTGTGGTACTTTTGCTTCACTTGAGTGTGTTTTTCCATTTTCAATACTTTATACCGCTGCTTCTCAAACGTTTTAATTTCAAGGACTCCCATAACTCTGAGAGTGTACAAATGGAACCAAATGGACCCTTACAAGTCTGTAACTCTGAGAGTGTACCCTTACAGGTCTGTAACTCTGAGCGTGTACAGATGGTACCAAATGGACCCTTACGGGTCTGTAACTCTGAGAGTGTACAAACAGAATCAAATGGACAAGAGTTCCATTTGTATACTCTCAGAGTTACAGACCCGTAAGGGTCCATTTGGTTCCATTTGTTACACTCTCAGAGTTACAGACATGTAAGGGTCCATTTGGTTACGTTTGTACACTCTCAGTTACAGACCCGTAAGGGTCCATTTGATTCTGTTTGTACACTCTCAGAGTTACAGACCCGTAAGGGTCCATTTGGTACCATCTGTACACGCTCAGGGTTACAGACCTGTAAGGGTACACTCTCAGAGTTACAGACCTGTAAGGGTCCATTTGGTTCCATTTGTACACTCTCAGAGTTACAGACCTGTAAGGGTACACTCTCAGAGTTACAGACCTGTAAGGGTCCATTTGGTTCCATCTGTACACTCTCAGAGTTACAGACCTGTAAGGGTCCATTTGGTTCCGTTTGTACACTCTCTGAGTTATAGACCTGTAAGGGTCCATTTGGTTCCGTTTGTACACTCTCAGAGTTACACACCCGTAAGGGTCCATTTGGTTCTGTCTGTACACTCTCAGAGTTACAGACCTGTAAGGGTCCATTTGGTTCCATTTGTACACTCTGAGTTACAGACCTGTAAGGGTCCTGCTCAAGGAACCCTGAGGGTCCCTGCACCCCACTTTGATTTATACTCTTTATACTCCTAACTACATCTCAGAGGCGGATATTGTACTTTTTATTTCAACTTTAGTTACTTGTTACTGAGATTATAGATTATTAACACAAAATCTCTCTCTCTCTCTCTCTCTCTCTCTCTCTCTCTCTCATCTCTCTCTCTCTCTCTCTCTCTCTCTCTCTCTCTCTCTCTCTCATCTCTCTCTCTCTCTCTCTCTCTCTCTCTCTCTCTCTCTCTCTGCTCTTGTCTAACTGTAGCCTGGAAATACAGCGCGCACTCATGACGCAGTGCCAGAAAAGCTTAAAATATCGAGGGCAAAGAGTACAACATAGTGGCCTTCCATAACACACACCCCCCCACATTCACACACACACACACACACACACGGCTGATGAAAGACGGGTCCAGACCAGCGCGGTACGGTATGGTAGTATATCCCTGGTGTATTTTCTCTGCGTTCCAAAAGCAGGGCCTGGCCTGGTGGACCACAGCTGCACCGCAGCCGACATGCGGTGGAGTGGGAGGTCCATCACCACGCTCCACTTCCACCCTTAAAGCACTGCTGCTTCCCCAAAACAGTGGCTCGGCCGTTTGTGGGTCGCGGACCCCTCTTTTTCTTTTTTACGGGCCGCGAGTAAATATCAGTCTTTTTTATTAGTATTGTTTCAAACTTTTTCAAACTTTCAAACTTTTTCAAAACATAAAGAAAATAATTTAAACATTTTTCAAAAGGATTTCATTAAAAAAAAAAAGAAGCTCACAACGTGTTGCAATCGCGACGCGTTGTGAGCTTGTAGATCGGCTTTTTTCACTAGTTTGGGTCCCCGGCGTAGACATTACATTTCTCTTTTGGGTCTCGAGCTAAAAAGGAAAACCACTGCCTTAAAGGAGCCATGGACACTCACACACACACACACACACTCTCACACACACACACACACACACAAACTCACACACAGACACACGCGCGCGTAACATTCGGCAATTTCCTGGATAGCATCGCCATGACGACGGGGGGAGAGTCGGGAGCCCGTGTTTAAAAGTGGTTTTGAGGTGGAAGGGACAGCTCTCTGGACCCGACTGCTTTCCCACAATGCAATGCCAGACAATTACACAACCCAATTAATGTGGTCTACTATAGCACACACAGGATTCTTTATTTTGTGCAAACGCGTGTGCTTTTGTGTGTGTGTGCGTGTGTGTGCACGTGTGTGTGTGTGTGTGTGTGTGTGTGTGCGTGCGTGCGTGTGTGAGTGTGTGTGTGTAAGCTCCTTTGGCCCTGTATTGCTCGCAGAATTATAGCTTTCCTTGGACGTAGAACTGCTTGATTTCCCGTCAGTTTTTGTAAAAAAGGACGTACAAGGTCAGACTATCGTTCACCCCACACCACCCGGCAGCCAATCACAGCTCAGTTTCCACTCGACAGTCGTTAGAGCTCCGCTTGTTATAGGAAGAAAAGAGAGAGCCAAAGAACTACATTATATCCACCATGTACCGTGTACATTACCAGGACTATAACCACTATATCATGGGTCTTCAACAGGGGGTCCTCAGAGTTACTACAGGGGAGGCCATCAAATCTTTGTGTGATAGGAACATTTGTTTACTTTATTTCTTCACCCCATTGAAACCGGGAAAACCTCTCTGTCATTTTAGATTGGCTATTCAAAAATAGCAGATGTACAAGCTTGTAGATCTGCTATTTTTGAACATTTTAGAAACTATTTTAAAGTGTGAGAACTACTGATTTAGAAGGCATTTGTAGAATCGGCCTCAGGCCTTAATGGGTTAAATCATGAAACGACCATTTCTGTTCAGAGGAAAAAAAAGATCTATTCCTGGGGACATTTGGGCCTCACAGGTATAGTAATACACACTCACACTCACTCACTCACTCACACACACACACACACAGGGTGCTGATTAGAGGCATTGTAGCCAGGTCAGGACAGGCTTGCTGTATATTTAGACAGATCAGTAGAAATCAGGGGGGATCAAAGACCAACATGATTACTACCTGAGCTTCTGATAAAATAACACACAGCAGTGTTATGGCCCTGTCAATACACACACACACACACACACACACACACACACACACACACACACACACACACACACACACACACACACACACACACACACACACACACACACACACACACACACACACACACACACACACACTCTCTCTCACAGTGCAGACAAACACACATGCACTCATAGAAAGGCAGTTAGACACACAGACGTAGATGTACACGCAGAAACACACTCTAACAGAGTGAAAAGACAGACACCACACACGCACACCATACACGCACGCGCCATACACACACACACACACACACACACACAGTATGCTGATTCTACCGGGGGCATGATCTGTCGGCGCTGGCTTCAACGTACAAATTACCCAGATTACAGAGTCATGTGTGTGTGTGTGTGTGTGTGTGTGTGTGTGTGTGTGTGTGTGTGTGTGTGTGTGTACATTCCCAACGGTAAACCCATACTGTACTTGTACTGTAAGATTGAGAGTCACAACTACTCATCCTCTGTGTCATAATGACACACTTGTCGTGTGTGTGTGTGTGTGTGTGTGTGTGTGTGTGTGTGTGTGTGTGTGTGTGTGTGTGTGTGTGTGTGTGTGTGTGTGTGTGTGTCACCTGTCATGAGCACACAGGAATGGAAGCAGCAACAAGTACCGACTCAAGCTGCACGTGCACACAATCGCGCGCGTGTGTGTGTGTGTGTGTGTGTGTGTGTGTGTGTGTGTGTGTGTGTGTGTGTGTGTGTGTGTGCACTCAGACATGAGCCATGATGCACAAAGCACTCTGCTCATGCTTGTAATCATTGTGTTTTAAGAGTACACTGGTTCATGCCCTGGCCGTTCCTATTAGGATGATTATGGCCTGTGTGTCATGTTCTGCACTTTTACATGCTGTACGACAAGCGTCTGTCTCTCTCTCTCTGTGTGTGTGTGTGTGTGTGTGTGTGTGTGTGTGTGTGTGTGTGTGTGTGTGTGTGTGTGTGTGTGTGTGTGTGTGTGTGTGTGTGTGTGTGTGTGTGTGTGTGTGTGTGTGTGTGTGTGTGTGTGTGTGTGTGTGCGTGCGTGCGTGCGTGCGTGTGTGTGTCAATTCTACCACCATCAGACACAAACAGAAGAGGGATACATACTCCAGTACAGTTAACACGTCCCGGGCATCTAACACAAAACGACATGCCTATATGGTGTGCACGGCACGCACACGCACGCACACAAAGCATCCGACATCCTGATATACCTGCCTAGATCACTGGATCTGGGCTCACTGCGCAGGCCATTTTTTAAACCGGGTGGTCACCAACCGTGGTGTCAAATTGGACAGTGATTTTAAGCTTGACAAACAGATTAACTCTGTTGTTAAATCCAGCTTTTATCAGCTGAGGCTTTTAGCCAAAGTCAAGTCTGCTCTAAACCTTTTTGATTTTGAACATCTTATCCATGCTTTTATCTCAACCCGACTCGACTACTGTGATGCACTTCCCCTTGTAGGGTCATAACCCTACAAGGGTATTGAGATCTACTGACCAGTCACTTCTTAAAGTCCCACAAACAAGGCTGAAGACCCGGGAGGGGGGGGGGGTAAATAATGTTCCACTGTAGCGCCCAAACTATGGAACGTTCTTCCACCCCATGTTTAGAGCATCTGAAACCTTGCCTGTGTTTAAATCACGCTTGGAACTTAATAAGAGTCTTAATGTGGCGAATCCATCCATCTTCATCCACTTATCCAGAGGGTCGTGGAGGTAACTTACCTCTGGGTATAATCTCCACTGGTCCTTGGTCTACACATGTCTCTGTGAACCATATTGTTTTTTTGTTTGTTTTTTATCCCACGGTTTTTGTAACCCATTTTCCCCCCAAGTGCCAATTGCCTAGGCTGTAATCCTGGGCGCTACTCTCCCTCTGCCAGCCCACATTACGTTTTTATGTTTCTTTTTCATCTGCATTTTCTCCTGAGAGCCATCATCTTTCTCTTCGTCATCTTTCTCTTCATCATCTTTCTCTTAACTCATTCACTGCCAATGATGTCTTTTGACGTATTTTCTTTTTTTTCTCCGCGGAAGCACAGTGAATCCCTTCGTGATTAGCAACCATCAGGGGATCGATCATACTGGAGATAAATATTCTCTGACTACTTGAAAAGGTAAGAAAATTGAAAAATCGCTGGCAGTCTGGGCTTTATTAGAGGATGTATTTACTCTGGCAGTGGATGATTTTATCATCATGTCATAATCTTCTTATATTATGCTTGGACCCCTTTGTTTAATTTATTTATTCATGCATTTGTTTATTTGTTTACTTGATTATTTGCTTATAGTGGGACCACAGTTTGTTTATCTTTTTATAGGGCTATGTTACGTTTTCAGTTATTGTTGGCAGTCATGACAGCCAGTTCCCACCTGATGTCATGTGGGAGTTCAGACTGCTCCACACCGTACTGAATAACTGCTAGTTTGCATAACATCTTCAGACTAGGACTTAAATCTAAGACGTACAGTACACTGTATCCTCCAAAGAGGATGATACGTTCTCCCACCATGGAACAATTCATCCAACCCATCCAACACAGGGCTTTCCCTTTGGGCTTGACCTTCTGCCAAGAGAAGGTCTGTGGATTGAATTTCCACAGATCATTAAAGATCTGCTTAACGTTGTTGCCACCAAATATGTACAGCTCTCCATTGTAAGGCAAAGGCTGAATGACCACAGCGTCCCTCTGGAAGAAGCCGTGCAGAAGGTGTGCTCAACCAGCAGTTGGTCTCTGTGTCAAACACTCTGATGTTGTTGTTGTAGAGGACACTCTGGTCCCCCCTTGTCCCCCTTCCCCCAAATACAAACATCTTTGTTCCGATGATGGTCGCAGAGTGACCTGATGCAACAGGTGATGGTGTGCCTATGGTGTTAATTAAAGACCCGACCATTGTTTTGGTGGTGTCCAAGACCCGACCATTGTGGTGGTGTCCAACTTGTAGATGTCATTGCATTCAGTCCGCTTGGTGGATCCTCCATAGATATACATGACCTTCCTCAAGACACAGGCTGTGTGGTGGCCCCTCTCCTCTGGAACAGTACCAGAAATAGTGGGTTTGGACCATCTGTGGATGTCAACATCAAATGAATAAAGCACGTTACAGTAAGGATATCCCCCCCAGATGTAGACTACATCTTCTACCAGAACAGCTGTGTGGCCCCAGCGCACACGCAGGGAACATCAAGGTCATGTTCTCCTCTTCCATTTGTCCATGGGGGCAACTTCCTCCAGCGTAGAGACACTGTGTTGAAGATGTGGACATCAATCTGATTACCTTTGTTCTCGTAAATGCATCCTCCAAATGTGTACAGCTTGTGTCCGACTTACCACAGCAGCTGGGCAGTATTTCGTATGTTCTCCTTTCAGATGTATCGTCCAGCGAAACATCTCACACACCAGCACCCACTGTGAATCAGTGCAACTAATTTACCAGAAGAGGTTGTTAGAAGGCAGAGCAATCTGTTTCTAAAAGTTCCTGAATGGTGTTGTGTTGGAAAATACGATAAAACATTTACAAGGACAATTATATTGATGGTGATGACGATGTTGTGATTGTCATTCCTTGATGACATCATTATATCTAATAGCTAATGACGTTACTTAAAATGCATGGCCATTTTAGCTAAATCTAAAATCTGTAAGTAGTATGATGCCAGTCATCCATATTTGGGCATATCGAGATAAAGACACATAGACAGACATGCAGAGATGTAGAAAGGCAACACCTTGGAAACAGAGTGTTTGTGGACTGGTAAGAGTTTGAGGCTCAATGCCTCAGGAAGAGCTTCTACACAGCAGCTGTTCGAGTTATATATGCACTGTGATTCTGACTACCTAGGGTAGGTACCCTCACAAAAACACGCAGTAATCCTAGTCTCTATACTGCCTCCCCCTGGTCAGCCGGGGCGCCTGATGGAGGGGAAAGGAAAAGGTTTGAATAGCGCGTTCCTTCGACACGCTACGTCTAACCAGGGAAACTCCCCTCCGCCGGGTGATAAAAAGGCTTGTTAGCTCTCATGCATTGAAGGAGGCATGAGCTCGGCACTGGGCTCTCCCTAGGTTGGCAGAGGGAGTGTAGCGCCCAGGATTACTTAGACAATTGGCACTGGGTGAAAAAAATGGGGTTACAAAATGAATCAAATATTTATAGACTGACAGGCACATATACTGTTTACGCTCTCGCTCTCTCTCTCTCTCTCTCTCTCTCTCTCTCTCTCCTCTCTCTCTCTCCCTCCTCTCTCTCTCTCTTCTCTCTCTCTCACTCACACACACTCCCTTGGCTTTCGATGATTCCGACTGAGAGTTGCTGTTTCCATTAGGCAATGTGTCTATATATTCCTCCCCTGTTCTATTGTGTATTGTTTTGCTCTTAGTATTTTTAGTAAACATTATATTTGTTACTGAGTGTAACAAATATATGGTTCAACTCACTTGTTATTGAATGTGCAGCATGAATAAAGTGGATTGGAAAAGAGCATTAAACATTTCCCATTTCTCAGTTTCTCTCACACACACAAACACACACACACACTCTTGTGTTAACATTGACTCACATAGCTGACATGTTCTCTAGTCCGTTCTAGACACAGGTCTCTGAGTTCAGACTTCATTGAACTCAAATGTATGTATTTGGCTTTGGGTTACACACTCCATTGAATTACACACACACACACACACACTACACACACACACACACACACACACACACACACACACACACACACACACACACACACACACACACACACACACACACACACACACACACACACACACGTTTGTATTACCATACTAGTGAGGACGCCCGTTTTATGAATGCCATGAAAAAAACAGCCTTTCTAACACTTATAGAACCCCGAGAGCCAAAAAATAGCCGATTCTACAAGCTCACAACGCATGGCCATTATGACGTGTTGTGAACTTGTAGAACGGCTATTTTCGGGGGTCCACGACACCGGCACGCTAGTAAGTACAATCAGGCATGACTCCCTATACACTAACCCCTATACTGTAAGTCTATAACTCCCACAAATCATTTTTTAACTATAAAAACAACCATTCCAGGAAAAAACTTGTATACAAAGTCGACTATACTTAAGGGGGACATGTGGCCCTCACAAGTATAGCACTACAAGTACACACACACACAGCTCCAGAGATCTCTATTAAGTTAAAGAAGAAGAGAGTGGAGTGTCTTCTTCCACGGCGAGGGCTTTTATGTGATAAGATCGGGGCCTCAGTTCTCTCTCTCTCTCTCTCTCTCTCTCTCTCTCTCTCTCATCTCTCTCTCTCTCTCTCTCTCTCTCTCTCTCTCTCTCTCTCTCTCTCTCTCTCTTCTCTCATCTCTCTCTCTCTCTCTCTTATATGCAGGATTCCTGGGCACATCAAACAACAGTAAAAAACCACATCACACAGGACAGGAAGAGCTCAGCTCCATTAGCCAGCCCCATAAAGACAGAAAGAACCTAACGTGCGCGGGCGCGCGCGTGCGTGTGTGTGTGTGTGTATTACTATACCTGTGAGGGCCCAATGTCCAGTGGTGTATAGTAACTAAGTACATTTACTCAAGTACTGTAATAAAGTACAATTTTGAGGTATTTTTTACTTTACTGGAGTATTTCCAATTTTCAATACTTTTACCTCTACTCCACTACATCTCAGAGGCCAATACTATACTTTTACTCCACTACTATTATTTGAAAACTGTGGTGTGTTTGTGTGCGTGCGTGCGTGCGTGCGTGCGTGCGTGCGTGCGTGCGTGCGTGCGTGCGTGCGTGCGTGCGTGCGTGCGTGGCGTGCGTGCGTGCGTGCGTGCGTGCGTGCGTGCGTGCGTGCGTGCGTGCGCGTGTTTTATAACTATAATTATACGGTGTTAAAAGCAGATTATAATGCATTATAAGTATGTTTACAATGCATTATAGACATGGGATGCATAGCAAGTGTCCGAATTGGACAACAGGATACTTTCCTGGACCTCATAACATAGATGGATGTTTAATGGCTGAATGATTTAGGGATTTAGGTTTGCTAGGGTTAGAGTTAGACATTTACAGGTTATGTTTTACGGGTTGGGGTTGGAATTATAACTGATTTATACCTGCCCGGTTACATGTTTCTGTCGTGCTCCGTCGCCGAATATAGCAGATCCACAAGATCGACAAATGTGTCGCGCTGTGACGTGTTGTGAGCTTGTAGATCTAAGCTATTTTTGGCTACGGTTTCAGGGTTAAAAATGGCACGCAAAAGAATGGCATTCTTAAAGTCGCCGTCCTAAAACGTTGATGTCCCCACAAGTATATAATACAAACGTGTGTGTGTGTGTGTGTGTGTGTGTGTGTGTGTGTGTGTGTGTGTGTGTGTGTCAGAGAGCTACACTATCCCACTACAAAAGGTTTACAAACACAGGAAAAACATACAGAGGTATGCTCCGGGCATGCAAAATAAAAGTCTCAATGCAAACACACACCCTCTTTTGATTTAACATCATCATCTGTGTTCAGCATTTCATTCATTCCAACTGGGTCTCAGAGCTGGCTGGAGTAATGGGGTCTGGTAAAAAAAAAAGGAAAAAGAAACACGCACGCACGCACGCACGCACACACACACACACACACACACACACACACACACACACACACACACACACACACACACACACACACACACACACACACACACACACACACACACACACACACACACACACACACACACACACACACACACAGTGTTGGGGTAATGGCCTGGTAAGTTAGTGACATGAAAAAGCAGGAATGCATGAATCAGCTTGCGGGCCAGATGGGAATCATTAGCTTTATTGGTACACAACTGGTACAGCCCCCCCCCTGCCCCCCGCGCCCCTCCTGCCCCCTCCTCCACTGCTCTCATCTATTGCTACAACACTCTCTCCCTCCCTATCTTCCATCCTTCCTCCATGTTTGCCAAAAGAGACCTCTCCCTCATGAGGTGTTCAGTGACAAAAGAGAGAGAGAGAGAGAGAAAGAGAGACACACACACACACACACACATATATTAGAGAGAGAGAGAGAGAGAGACAAACACACACAGATACTAGAGAGAGAGTGTGTGTGTGTGTGTGTGTGTGTGTGTGTGTGTGAGAGAGAGAGACACACACACGCACGCACGCACGCACGCACACATACACAGCATACAGAGAGACACACACACACACACACACACACACACACACACACACACACACACACACACACACACACACACACACACACACACACACACACACACACACACACACACACACACACACACACACACACACACACACACACACACAGAGAGATAAAGGGAGCGGGAGAGAGAGAGAGATAGATAGTAAGAGAGAGACTGACACAGATTGAGTTTGTGCTCTCTCTCTTTTCTTCCGTTGATTTGAAACAGAAATGCTCCATTCCTTTAGTGCAGCTCCATACAGGTACATAGGTGAGATGTCATGAGGACTGTAGTACACTGTAACATACATACAGTAGGTGAGATGTCATGAGGACTGTACACTGTAACATCCTGAAGAGTTGACACTCTCACAGTTATTTTAACCCATTAAAGACCGGGAACGCATCTGTGTGTCATTTTAGACTTGAGCTATAACCATTATTTTATACTTTGGCGATTCAAAAATAGCAGATCTACTACACCGCGGTGGATTGGAAACCCCCCAGACAGGTGGTGGGCATGCTACTGTACCACTGTACCACTGTACCACTGTGCCACTGTGCCACTGTACCACTGTACCACTGTACCACTGTGCCACCCGACCCGAGCGCTCATAAAATGTCACGTTTGTTTACTTTCTAAATAGTTGCACCGCCCTCTATTGTCTGTCTATAGCACAGTGGTTCTCAACCTGTGGGTCGGGACCACAACGGAGCTGCGTTGTGAGCTTGTAGATCTGCTATTTTCACAATATCTATCTGTGGAACCGAGTCAAACAAAATGGGGGTCCCCAGTTCAAATATGATTATTTTGGGGGGTCACGGTCACGGAGACTCATACTGGTACCACCACTAAAGCAGAGATGGGATTGGTAGGAGCAGGTTTTGCTGTATAGCAGCCCGGCTTATTTTAACGTAACTAGAAGAGCCCGCATACCAGTGGTGGAAAGTAACTAAGTATACGTACTTAAGTACTGTACTTAAGTACGATTTTGAGGTCTTTGTACTTTACTTGAGCATTTCCAATTTGCAATACTTTTACTTCTACTCCACTACATCTCAGAGGCAAATATTGTACTTTTACTCCACTACAATTATTTCAAAACTTTAGATACTAGTTACTTTGCAGATATACATTATTATATTATAAAACATACATTAACCACTTTAGCCCTATTTTATACATAGGCTATTTGAAAATAGCCGATCTACAAGCTCACAACATGTCGCGATGCGACGCGTTGTGGGCTTGTAGATCTGCTATTTTCAAACATTTTAGTACTTTTACTTTTGGTACTTTAAGCACATTTTGATGCCAATACTTTTGTACTTTTACTCAAGTGAATTTTGAATTCTGGACTTTTACTTGTAACAGAGTATTTCTATAAATTGCAGTATTGGTACTTTTACTTAAGTAAAGAACTTGAGTACGTTTTCCACCACTGCCCGCATACAGTATATGCCAGAATTTACAGAGAGGTTTAAACTCATGACACAGACTGCTGCATTTTGAAAGTATGATCGCCAGGGTAGATGACGTTTCAAGCAGAACTAGTGAAATATGGGAAATCTTTTTGGCCCACATTAGAGTCATAGAAGAGGAGGGGTGGGGGGCTGCCTGTTAAGTGGTGTTTTGTTTTTGTTCTGTTTGATGTTTATTTTTCAGAGAAAGATTTGGACGGTTTAGCATCGCCAGATAAGTAGACAAAATATACAAACATGCATAGACATAAACAGAAAGACGTGTAGACACAGACACGGTACAACATCTCTTAATTTAACTCTGAGAATGTACAAATTGACCCGTAAGGGTCAATTTCACTCTGTATATAGCATGCAGGCACTTCATTTTTATTGTATTTTGTAAAGGTTTAAATGTAGCAATTTTATGCTTTATGTCAGACGTAAAGGCGTAGAGAGACAGGAAACCAACAGCAGAGAGAGAGAGAGAGAGGACAGAGAGGCAAGAGACAAGATTCACGCTCATTAAAGGGATAGTTCACCCCCAAAAGGACTTTTTTCCTATCGAGTAGTCACCGGTAGGAGACACAAAGGCATTTTCTAGAGCATGTTTATTTTTTAACCTTGAGTCAATGGCGATGCGAGGCGTTGTGTGCTTGTAGATCGTTTTTGTCGCATTCCTAAGCCAATAATTTGATGACCGGACGAGTTTTCGGTCTCCTTTGTGTCTCCTACCGAATACATAAGCATCTTTATTATTATCATCACATTATTGACTTAGAAATGCGACAAAAACTAAGAAATATCCATGAATTCAATGCTTCATGGGGTGTGTAATTGTATATAATAATCTACTCCTTTAAATCATTTTAAAAATGATATGATGATGATTAATACATATTTATTAATAATTTGAACATTGTCTGTCCTGATGAAGGTCTAACGACCGAAACGTCGAATAAAGAGCTACTTTTTTTTTTGCAAGATTCTGACGGTGTGTGGGTCCTATTCTTTGGTTTAACTATCAGAAATCTCCTCCTAAATAATTTGAATCAAAAATAAAAGTTTTTCAGAAAACTTGGGTTAGTGTTTAGAAGGTGTTTTTTTTTAGTCTAGATGGGTTGATTGCACGGTGGTGACACACGGCCCACACAGCACCGTCTTGCTAAACGACCCTAATGTGTCTTAATCCGGCGGATTAGACTTGTCTGCTCAAATGACAGGACTTTCCCCTCCTCCGGCAGCACGGCTCTGCCCGCAGAGGTTAACACGCGATACCCAACGTGACACACGATACCCCCCGCAACACGGTGCCAGGGATGCCACTGATGCCACACAGGATGCCAACGTTGTGAGAGGGAGAGAGAGAGAAGGAGAGAGAGAGAGAGAGAGAGAGAGAGAGAGAGAGAGAGAGAGAGAGAGAGAGAGAGAGAGAGAGAAGGAGAGAGATGTTCCTGGTTCCTGCATAGTCGCCGGAATGTGACGTATTATGTGTGGCATATGGGAGAACTCGGCGGAAGAGAGAAGAGAGAAAAACATATAAAGGCAGCAGTGGTGGAAAGTAACTAAGTACATTTACTCAAGTACTGTACTTGAGTACAATTTTGAGGAGTCTTTACTTTACGTATTTCCAATTTTCTGTACTTTTACTCAATGCCGTCGCATTGATCTGCTGTTTTCAAAAGATTTTTTATACATTTTGAACTTGGGAAACGGTTGCACTTTTACTTTTGGTACTTTAAGTATGTTTTCATGCCAATACTTTTGTACTTTTACTCAAGTGCATTTTGAATACGGGACTTCTACTTGGATCAGAGTATTCCTACATTGCAGTATTGATACTTTTACATAAGTAAAAAATTTACTTTTTCCATCACTGATAGGCAGAGAGAAAGAGAGAGAGAGAGAGAGAGCGAGAGAGCGAGAGAGCGAGAGAGAGAGAGAGAGAGAGAGAGAGCGTTCAAAGAGCAGTTATGCAGTTTGGCAGCCCCCTAATTGCTTGCGGCTCCTGTTGTGTGTTTGGCTTTGTTTGAGCACGTCCAATATAACCAGGCACAGGGGAGCGCTCTGCCAGAGTAAACACGCACACGCTTGCGCTCATGCACACGCACACGCACACACACACACACACACACACACACACACAAGCCCCGACCATAGAAAATGCTTTTATGGCAGGGTATAGACGTTAGTAACTTGACACCCAGGACCAACAATGAGTAATAAAGCAATTGCGCCCCCCCCCCCCTGTGGAGAGACCCCCGTGTGTCTCTGGTTTCCTGACATCAGGGTCCTGACATGTCACTTTAGGAACAATGGTCTTGTGCCAGGCCTTACTTACTTACACACACACACACACACACACACACACACACACACACACACACACACACACACACACACACACACACACACACACACACACACACACACACACACACACACACACACACACACACACACACACACACACGCACACTGCTTTGAGCCAACCCAGCACCAGTGCTTGGAAAGTAACTACTAAGTACAATGTACTTTGTTACAAGTACTATAGCCTGACACTCAGCCTGAACTTTCATTCAGTTTCCCTCCATCATTCAGTCTGAAAGCCCTCCCTCTTCTGAGATGGGGGCGTGGCCAAAGCGGGACTCTTTGGGCGACCGGCGATTTTTCAACCGAGGAAACCCCCGCCTTCGCCAAGCCTCACCAGACACTGAATGCAAGGCTATAGCGATTATAGCCTCGCGCAATTATTTGAGGGCCCACTTGCAATATCCTCACGGGCCACCAGTGGGGCCCCGTTCCACAGGTTGAGACCCACTGCTTTTACTGTGTGATGTGTGTAGGACAGTGGTTGTCAACCAGTGGTCCGGGGACCACCAGTGGTGCGCTATGAGCTTGTAGATTTTTTATCTTGAAAATGGGTGCATATCTTTGAATACATGTATTTTTTAAAGCGATAATTTTTTACTCAAATATTTGCTTCTGGGGGTCCCTGGCACAACATTTTCAGATGGGGGTCCGCGGCCCAAATGTATATCAATTTAGGGGTCCTTGGCATGATAAAGGTTGAAAACCACTGGTGTAGGAGGCTCAGTCAATCAAACTGTCATGCTCGCAGACTGCAACGAGTGTACATCTATATAGACTACTGTATGTGGCGTGCGCATACACATTACTATGTCACTCAAACGTGTGTTTTCACTCGAGTGCTCAAGGCAGCTTCCCGGTATGTGTGACTGCATGACTGCAGATAAAAGAGAGACTATACACGTCTCTCTCTTTCCACGTTTTAGTCCTTTTGTCTCTCAGCACCCTCTTTTGAAGTTGCATGTATACTGTACAGTCACGTAGCCTCGCTGAAGATTTGAGATGTCAAGTGTGCGTGTGCGCACACAAGTGTGTATTTGACGTGTCTGGCTAAAGTGGGAGCAACATTTTTTTAGTTTTTGATGCTATTGCACTATCTAGTTGTATAATAATCATGACCAGATTTCCCAATGCAAGTACATTAAAAGTTCTATAGAAAAAGATAATACAAATAATTAACACATTGCGTGCCAATCGCGTAGTTCTATGCGAACCTAAATAAGCGAAGTGGTCTTTTTTTCTTTTTCTTTTTTTGCAGTGACACTTCATTGTAGGCCTCCCTCGCAGTGACATATTTCATTGTAGCACACCGGAAGAGTCACAGTTTTGGACATATGAGGTTTCCACCCGACAGAGACGATATATACAGTATACATATTCTCACACTGGAAAATCAGTGGCAACTTACGTATAAAGCGACGCATTTTGGATGAGTTTTACAGGCTGGGGTGATTTTCCAGTGCAAGCCGTCGTGGAACAACAGCATGCGTTGGGAAGTGTTTGTTGTCACATTCTCACTTGTGTCTCAGCATAACAAAATGATACAGCTGCATGTTCAATGTCGGCAAAGTCACCGTTTAACCCAATCGAGGAACGCTTCTGTGTCATTTTAGATTTCTTTGGCTATTCAAAAATATGAATCTTTTCCTAATTGTAACTCCCATAACTCCCCAAAGCTTTTTAACCATAAAACAACAAATTTTCTTGTGAGGACCAGGAAAATGGTCCACATACACGCACACACACACACACACACACACACACACACACACACACACACACACACACACACACACACACACACACACACACACACACATACACACACACACACGCCACCTGTATATAAGTGTAGCAGAGATGTGAGTGGAAAGTATTGTAATAAGAACTGTGATGTAATCTTACTGTACGCTATGACCCTTATCAGCCCAATGATCTGAGCTTCTGTCAGCAGTACTGGTCCCTTTATTAAAAACCATGCAGGTGTGTGTGTGTGTGTGTGTGTGTGTGTGTGTGTGTGTGTGTGTGTGTGTGTGTGTGTGTGTGTGTGTGTGTGTGTGTGTGTGTGTGTGTGTGTGCGCGCGCGCGCACACGCGTGTGCGTGCATATGCCTGCATAATGATGTGTGAATCAATGTCATATTTCATTGCTGTCGGGCAGAAACCTCTTATCTCCATATAACTTTTTGTGTTAGTTAACGCCCTACTTGCTCATAACTACAGTCACGTGTCACACAAAAGTATCAAAAGTAGCAGATCTGCAAGCTTCTACTGTAGATCTACTACTTTTGCTGTTTTTGAATTTGAATCCTGAAAGGTTTTGGACATGTGAGGTTTCTGACCGACAGAGACAATTTGCTGTCAGTAAGAATATCTGGTTAGAGCAGTGGTTCTCAAAATGCGATTTGGGGACCCCCAGGGGTCCCTCAGGGGGTTCCAGGG
Source organism: Gymnoscopelus braueri (assembly GCF_963280865.1). NCBI lineage: Eukaryota > Metazoa > Chordata > Actinopteri > Myctophiformes > Myctophidae > Gymnoscopelus > Gymnoscopelus braueri. The sequence goes on from NC_137614.1 coordinate 9,947,058, forward strand.
GGTCCCCAGTTTAATGTCACTGTTATTTCACAGCTATAGTCAATTGCTGGCACTTAGGCTCTAATGTAGCCTGACAGTGGGTTCGAGTCCCGTTACCGACAACCTTTGCTGCGTCTCCCCGTCTCTCTCTCCCTCTTTCCTGTCCATCTTCACTGAAAAACTATCAATAAAGGCAGAAAAGCCATTTTTTAAATAGGGAAGTCAGGGATAGTGTGTTTACTGACATGTTCACGTTCTGTTGACTTCTTCCGGACCGCAGCCAGATGGATTAACGTCATTTGGTATTCTCTGTAATGACATCATCAGTTGGAGTGATGTCATTGGGTATTATCTGTGGTGACATCATCAGTTGGAGCGACGCCATTGGGTAATCTCTGTAATGACATCATCGCGCAACGACATCACAATGTCGTCGTCACAACCATGTCCTTTAAAATGTCATTTAGCGACCTTTACAATTAAATCCTCTCGATTTCTTTCGTCGACACTACCGAGCTGACTGCCTGCTGTGTAGTGCGGGGATTCAATTTCGCTATATTATATATTAGCGAGTCATCGGCTTCCTTGATTGGCAAACCCAGCTCATCAGCTTTGTGGATTTGTCAAACTTTAGGATTCTATTCTTTTACAGAGCAAGATTCTACAAATCCAATTTGATCTACGGAGTGAGAAATGTCCTGCTGGACGGTACATCTGAATGGAGCGCCAAGCTATGCTGCTGTTACAGTGGAGCACAAGGTGTACTCGTTTGGGGACAACGCTGTTGTGCACGTTTTGGACACGGTGTCTTTGAGCTGGAGGAGGTTGCCCCCGGTGACACCTGGAAGAGGAGAACGAGAAGAACGCCCCCTTGGGGTTTACCCGGGCTGCACACCTGTGCTGATAGAAGATACCATCTACATCTGGGGAGGGAATACTTTCACATTTAAGAGCTGCAACGTGCTTTACGCATTTGATGTCGACACCCACAGATGGTCCATACCCAAGGTTTCCGGGACTGTCCCAGAGGGGAGGCAGGATGACTCAGTCTGTGTCTTGGGGAAGGTCATGTATATTATCCATGGAGGATGCAATACTTATGACATCTACAAGTTGGACACCACCACAATGGTCTGGTCATTCATTAACACCAGAGGCAGGCCTGGTTCACACCACTCTGCCACCATCATCGGGAAAAAGATGTTTGTATTTGGTACAAATTACACCAACTTCAACAACAACATCAGTGTGTTTGACACAGAGACTAACTGCTGGCTGAACAGGCCTTCTGCACCGCTTCTTCGAGAAGGATTCTTTCATTTAGCCTTTGCCTACAATGGAGAGCTGTACGTAAACAGAATCCCTGGTCCGTTTAGCAACAAGAGGTTCAATGATCTATGGAAATGCAATTCAGAGACCTTCTCCTTGAAGAAAGTTAAGCCCAAGGGGAAAGGCCCGTGTTCAGCATGGAAATATACATCATGCATGGTGGGAGATCGTATGATCGTCCTTAAAAAAAAAAAAAACAGCAACCTGTACATTTTGGACTTAAATCCTAGTCTGAAGACGTTATGCAAGCTAGCAGTTATTCAGTACAGACTGGAGAAGTCGGAACTCCCACACAACATCAGGTGGGAACTGGCTAGCCTGGTTCCAGACGATTCTGCCATTGCAACAAAACAAAAAATGCCCTCGGCAGATTAGGTCTGGCCCCTCTCAATAGAGATTTGATTTCTCTCCCTCCGATATTGTGAGGGACCAATCAGGGCCCAGCATGCAAATATGGGGCAGGTTTATCACCAAAGGTATTTTTTTTATTTACCCCTCGGAAATGCAGGTTCCACACAGAGATTCCAGACTAATATCTACACAGTGATATTAGTCTGGCCATGCCAGGCTAGGAACTGGCAGCCTTGACTACCAACAAGCAACAGAAAGAAAACAACAGACTAAACTCTCCAAACTAAAACTAGAAGATTCAAAAGACTTTAAAAAAAAATTGGGGGGTCCTGAAAGTGTTTGCAAACCACTGGGCTAGAGTGCTCTCTCATATGCTGTCTTGTGTATACAATACATGTGTGTATGTGTGTGGACGTTAGAGAGAGTGTGTGTGTGTGTGTGTGTGTGTGTGCGTGTGTGTGTGTGTGTGTGTGTGTGTGTGTGTGTGTGTGTGCGTACGTGTGGATCCCGTCCTGGAAGGCCTGGGAGTATGCATATCCGGTCTACATGTATTTTGTGGATTTGGAGAAGGCATATGACCGGGTTCCTCGGGAGATACTGTGGGAGGTGCTGCGGGGATATGGGGTGAGGGGGTCCTTGTTGAGGTTCATCCAATCCCTGTACGCCCAAAGCGACAGCTGTGTCCGCGTGCTGGGCAGTAAGTCGGATTCCAGTGGGGGTTGGCCTCCGCCAGGGCTGCGCATTGTGGTCGAGTGTTCGGCGGCTGGGATGAGGATCAGCATCTCCAAATCTGAGGCCATGGTTCTCAGCAGGATATCGATGGAGTGTGCACTCCGGGAAGGGAACGAGAATTTGCCCCAGGTGAAGGAGTTTAAGTATCTCGGGGGCTTGTTCACGAGTGAGGGGAGGACGGAGCAGGAGATCAGCCGGAGAATCGGAGCTGAGCCAGAAGGAAAAGCTCTCGATATACCGAGCAATCTTCATTCCTACTCTCACCTATGGTCATGAAGTGTGGGTCATGACCGAAGGAATTAGATCGTGGATGCAAGCGGCCGAAATGAGATTTCTCAGACGGGTGGTCTCAGAGATAGGGTGAGAAGTTCAGTCATCCGTGAGAGACTCGGAGTAGAACCGCTGCTCCTTGACTTGGAAAGGAGCCATTTTTCTCCACACTGGCCATGGAACGCCTCGGGATCCCCCAGGAGGAAGTTGCTAACGGTGCTGTGGAACGGGAGGTCTGGAAATCTCTGTTGGAACTGTTATCCCCGCGACCCGATTCCGGATAAGCGGCTGAAGATGGATGGATGGATGGATGGATGTGGCCTACAGCTTGTTTTAATAGACCTGGTTGCTTGTTTCTCTCGCAAAATCTGTCAACACTGGAGACCACCTCCAACCACTGCAGATGTACCAGTAATCAGTGTCGGGCAGCACATTTTTACTGAGTAATATTACCGTAATATTATTACTTTCCCCAGTAACCAGCAGTGTAAATGACAATGACAATTGCCCAAAACAGTAATAATATCACTGTTATTAATCCAGGTTAATAATGCATTACTGAGTTACAATGAATGTGATTTGTTTTAGCAAAAAAATCACTTTCGACTGCGACAAATTCAACATCTGCAACGACAGAAAGGCTGTGAAAGGATGTGCGTGCAGCACGGCTGTTTGAAGCCTATACAGTCAGTCAGTGGCAAAGAGACTAAGACCTTTTTAATACCTATAAAATTATTTGCCTGCCACCGACCAGATTTCTCATCAGATTATGCCAAGGCGCAGCCTGCCACTGATGAGAAAAATGATATTTGGTTTTCCACCAGATGGCACTGTTCGCTACCCGATGAATGATGTACTTTTTTTCCTGTTTATTTCCTGTGGGAAAATGGCTATATCTCCGTTCCTCTTGCTTTACGGCAAAAACAAGATACATTCAACTGGCCACAGCTCTGCAACGGATTACCGCGACTGTATAATTAATTTTTTTTGTTGACATTCCCGAGACCCCCGTGCGTGTGTAATGAGGCGATCTCCGTGAGGATGGCGATCACAGATTTTTTTTTTTCAAAGGTCAGTAAAATCACTCGTTTTCACTGGCAGTAGCGTCCCACTATTACACTATTACCCTGGCGGTTAAATAGATAAGACAATACAATACTGCATCAAAAGTAATCAACAAACTATACTATAAAAAATGTCAAATATTACCTAAGAAAGAGGCAAAAGTTTTGAAAATAGCTGATCTACATGCTCACAATGCCTCGATCAGCTATTTTCACAATATTGATCTGTGGAACTGAGTCAAAAAATATATAATGCCTCAACTCCTACAATTCGAAGTGATTGTCAGGGTCCCCAGTTCACATATGGTTATTTTGGGGGGATTGTGGCCTGAAAAGTTTGAGGACGAATGAAATACACCAATGCAGGTCTCTTCCGCACTGAACACAAGTGAAGACTGATGCTGGTCTGTATGTCTGTCTGTCTGTCTGTCTGTCTGTCTGTCTGTCTGTCTGTCTGTCTGTCTGTCTGTCTGGCTGGCTTTGGGCCTCATTCTTTCACCTCAGTCTCTTCGCCACGGACTGACTGCTGGGCAAAGTGTCTCTTCAAAGAGCCGAGCTGCACACATAGCAGCCTTTCTGCTGTCGCAGATGCTTCAGCAAATCAGATGTTGAATTTGTCGCAGTCGAAAGCGATTTGCTGCAAAACCAAATCTCGTTCATTGTAACTCAGTATTGCAGCATTAACCTGGATTAATAACAGTGATATTATTACTGTTTTGGGCAATTGTTATAATCTACACTGCTGGTTACTGGGGGAAAGTACGAATATTACAGTGATATTACCCCCTGGAACTCCCCGGAGTGGACCCCACTTTGAGAAGCAATGGTCTACTCTATCTACTGGTGGACAATGTCAGTATAGTTATTTGAAGTAGTGCACTCGATATCGGACACTATAGATCTGCTAGATCTTAGTTGTAGTTTGGACATGGTTGCGATCAGTGTTGGGCAATGTTACTCAGGAGAATAATATGTTACTTATTACATCCTGTAATCCCGGCTCCTCCTGTCCACATGTCGAAGTGTCCTTGGGCAAGACACTGAACCCTACATTGCCTCCAATGAGTCGGTCGGCACTAGCTTGCCACCATTGGTATGTGAATGTGGGAAAAGTGAGGACGCTGGTGTTGACTGTTCGCCGCTTCACCTCCCAATGTCCCCCCCTGTATGTATGTATGAATGAATGAACCATTGTAAAGCGTTTTGAGTAAGTTTGAGTACTTAGAAAAGCGCAATAAAATTGCAATTCATTATTATATATTACTCCTTAAAAAAGTAATAATATTATATTATGTATTACTTGGAATCAAGAGTAATATATAACGGGGGCGCGGTGGCGCAGTCCCGCCGGGGACGCTGTGGGCGCTGGGGGCGTGTCTTCTCCTCCGCGTCATCAGCGCCCATACCCTAGGTGGGGCTAGTGAAAGGGCCTACTCTGTGTGGAGTTTGCATGTTCTCCCCGTGTCTCCTAGGGTAGTTAATACCCTCACAAAAACATGTAGTAATCCTGGTCGCTATACCGCCTCCCCCATGACAGCCGGGGCGCCTGATGGAGGGGAAGGGAACTGGTTGGAATAACGTGTTCCTTCCACGCGTTACGTCCTACCAGGGAAACTCCCCCCTGTCAGGTGACAAGAAGGTCAGTTGGCTCTCAGGCATTGAAGGAAGCATGAGCTCGGCCCTGGCCTCCCTAGGCTGAGGGGGACTGGTGTAGCGCTGGTGTAGGGCTGGTGTAGCGCCCAGGATCACTTAGGAAATTGGCACCGGGTGAAAAAGAATGGGTTACAAAAATCGCGGGATAAAAAAAAAGAAGAAAAAAAAGAGTAATATATTACATATTATATTACATATTATATTACTTTTGTAATATGTTGCACTACTCGTTACTGGGTCAAATAATAATATTACAGTAATATATTAAAAGTAACTTATTACTGCCCATTGCGATTATTTATCCATCTATCTATCTATCCATCTATCCATCTACCTACCTATCTATGTCTCTCTCACAAACACACACAGGCAAAACAGACTTTGTTGTACATCAGTTTTTCGGCGAGGATTCATTACAATAAGTTCCAGATTGTAGCTTTAAACGGTATTTGCTGTGTATATAAACCCATACATGTGAGGAAGAACAACGACCTCCTGCTCTTGATTCCAACTGTGCATGTTGTTCATTCACATTCACATCAGCTTCCATTAATATTACAAACATTTCAGTTCCCATTTGAGCTGACATGTAGACACACATACACACACACACACTGTCTTGTTTAGACTTCGACTGTAGCGTGTCCCAATGACGCAACAAGGGATTCCAAATTCTCTGACTTAAATTAAACTGCACACACACACACACACACACACACACACACACACACACGCACACATGCACACGCGCACACACGCACACATGCACACGCGCACACACGCACACACGCACGCACGCACGCACGCACGCACGCACGCACGCACGCACGCACGGGAACACACTAACGATTAGGGCCAGCCTTCTCTCTGTGTCTAATCTTCAGCTCCGATGTCATACCATTGTCTTTCCTCGTAACCCCCTGTAGCCATTCGTGTCCCGTCCATGTTTGTGTGTAGTTTGTTTAGCGGTGGGCCCTGTGCTGTGTGTGTGTGTTAGCCCAGCCTGGCGGGCCCACATGAAGGCCCCGCGCTGTCCCAGTGACGCTATGGCTTTAAAGCGCTCGGCTGCGGTCCACATGCATCTTTAAAAGATGTGGACTGGCTTGCTACAAAATAAAACAACAACAACAAAAATATCGCTGTCGTCTGGGCAAAAACCTCTTATCTCCATAGTTTAACTTTTTGTGTTTAATTTGTAAATTAACGCCCTACATCAGTGGTTCTCAACCAGTGGTCCGGGGACCACCAGTGGTCCTTGAAGGGATTCCAGGTGGTCCCCAGCTAAATGATAGATAGTTAGGAACCAAATGGACCGATATGGGTCTGTAACTCAGAGAGTGTACAAATGGAACCAAATGCCATTAAATGGGGGTCCGTAGCCCTAATGCATGTCAAACTGGGGGTCCTTGAAATTTAAATGGTTGAAAATCACTGCTAGAGACATACAAATCTTCTCTTATGAGGGTCCCTGGCATATCTTTTCAAATGGGGGTCCGCGGGCTAATAAGTTTCAATTTGGGGGTCCTTGACATGAAAAAGGTTGAAAACCACTGCCCTACATGATCAAACTACAGCGTCCCCACAAAAGTAGCAAAAGCAGCAGATCCGCAAGCTAGTTTTGAGCTTGTAGATATGCTACTTTTGCTGGGTTTTTTTTTTTATCCTGAAAAGTTTTTGGACATATGAGGTTAGTCCATCCGACGGAAACGATATAAAAATAAAAACAGAACAAAACAACGACAACAAAACTCAGTTTGTGGGGGGGGTTTTCGGTTCCTTTCTTGTTCTTCTTTCTGACATCAGTTTTAGTCCCCTGCTTTGGACGCCGCCGACTCTTGATATCATATAAAAAAAAAACGAGACACGGTTTTACAGCCGTGTTGTGAAACTTAACAGCTTCAATGATGCTTGTGAACGGCAATTTCTCTCTGCAAACAAATGAGGTTTGGGCTTTAGTTTTGTTTTACGAGAATTGAAGTTTTAAGGGTTGATTTATACTTAGTTGCAACGCGGTGTGTCGCACACTGGAAATAGCGAACCGTCTCTGTCGGGTGGAAAACCTTGTATGTCCAAAACTGTTACTTTTCAGGAAAAAAGGAATAGGCTGAAGAACAATGCTTATTCTTTGTAAAGGATGTAGGCAAAGAATAAGCATTGTGCTTCAGCCTATTACTTTTTTCGGGTCATTGAATTTGGATTTTGTGCATGAGTTGGTTAGATTATGTACGTTTATGATGATGATTTTCTTGTTCACACAAGTGTGTTTTGATTCGTTGTACACAAAGACAAAAAAATAAACCATTCATTTATTCATTCAGGATTCAAATTCAAAAGTAACAAAAGCTTGAAGATCTGCTACGTTTGATACGTTTGTGTGACACTGTAGAATGATCAAGTAGGGTATTAATTTATGAAACAACACAAAAAGTTAGAATAGATAGGAGGTTTCTGCCCGACAGCAATGAAATCTGCAAGTTATAAAAGGGGCGGCAGTGGCTCAGGAGGAGGTAGAGCGGCCGCTTGGGAACCGGAACGTTCCCAGTTCGATCCCGGGCTCCCCCAGAGTTAGTGTCCTTGAGCAAGAAGCTGAACCCCTAAATGCTCCCACTAGATGAGCAGGTTGGTGCCTTGCATGGTTTCCTCCGCCATCGGTGTGTGAATGTGTGTGTGTGAATGGGTGGATGTAATGCAAAATCATTGTAACGCGCCGTGATATAAATGCACCATTTACCATTTACAATACAAGCTTGCAGTTTGGCTATTTTTGTTGTGCGATGCCTGTGTACTGTATACTGGTTTTATACTATTATTGGTGATTTATACTTCGTTGTATACCCGCTGTGACTCGTTGTGAACAGAGTAGTAGTATTAGGGTCCGGGTCCTCAGAAAATGTTTTATTTATTTGCTTTTTTTCCCCCCCTTCTTCCCCCAGTTTAGTCGTTATGCCAAGTAATTCCTCCCCACACACATTTATGTGTGTTGTCACTGCTGTTGTATCCTACTGGCTCACCTGCCAGTGAGGAGCCCTCACCGGGAGGACGTAGAAGAGCCTTCGGCCTACTACTTCCTCCCGCCCCAACACTCCCTGCTGACAGGTAGCGCCCCGACCCGTAGGAGTATGTTCAGTGACACATATAATGTTATATAAAACAAATTGTTAATATTGCGGCACAATCCTTTTAACCGCTTAAACCATGTTTTATACTTTGGCTATTCAAAATGTGAGCACATCTTTGAATATATGCATATTTATTTTAAAACATTTTTAACTCAAATCTTTGCTTCTGAAGGTCCTTGGCACAAAGTATTTGTGAGATGGGGATCCGCAGCCAAATACATATCATTTTTGGGCTTGACATGAAAAAGTTGGAGAACCATGCAGCACTTTAAAGATGGGTTGGAAATGGGTGAAGCGGTCCTTTTA
>NC_137614.1:9960860-9973360 GCF_963280865.1 Gymnoscopelus braueri
TCTCTTTCTCGCGGTCTCATTTAGACAGTTATCTTATCTCTAAGGGTGATTTGATGTATCTTGAATACCCAGGACCACAATGGAAACAAGCCCCTAGGGCTTTTCGTGATATCCTTTAAACAATCATTGTAAAATCCTACCACAAAGTATTCAATCAATCAATCTATCTCTTCTCATGTTCGAAGATCCAACCCTGCCTGAGTGTCTATCCATCTGCCTGCCTGTCTATCTGCCGGCCTGTCTGTCAGTCTTGCCTGTCTGTCCCTCCCTGTGTCCATTCCTGCAGTGACCCCGAGGGCAGACATACAGGCCAGTTGTTCAGAAGGCTGTAAGTGGTCAGCTCCGGGGTCCCACGTCCTGCACGGCAGGTTTACGACTGCAGGGCCCACCTAATCAATTACCCACCTACACAAACACACACACACACACGCGCGCGCACACACACACACACACACACACACACACACACACACACACACACACACACACACACACACACGTACGCACGCACGTGCACGCAAACACATACACACACACGCACAGTGGTGGAAAGTAACTAAGTACATTTATTTAAGTACAATTTTGAGGAATTTGTACTTTACTTTACAATTTCCAATACTTTTACTTCTACTCCACTACATCTCGGATCCAAATATTGTTCTTTTACTCCACATTTATTTGAAAACTTTAGTTGCTAGTTACTTTGCAGATATAAATTATTACGTTATAAAACATACATTAACCACTTAAGCCATATTTTATACCTGGGCTATTTGAAAATAGCCCGGGTCACAACGCGTCGCATCGCGACGCGTTGTGAGCTTGTAGATTGTCTATTTTCAAACATTTTAGAACTTTTACTTTTGGTACTTTAAGCACATTTTGATACCAATACTTTTGTATTCATATGGTTTATATGACGGGGGGGTTAAAGCCTGCTTCAGGCCAATCACATTGGGCCTGTCCAGGACTTCCACACCAGCCAAATGACATTAATTAGCTACGTGCGTTACGTGCATGTCGGTAGGCAGGAGTGTGCATGTGCGTGCACGTGCGTGTGAATGACACTAATTATCAAGGCTAGTGCAACCCACTTCCTCGAGACCATTTCCTGTGATAGTAATTATTAGGTACGTGTGATAAATTCCAGGCCCTCCCCACCCGTCCTGGACAAAGAGAAGGGGGGGAGGGGGGTTAGAATGGAGGAGAGAGTGTGTGTGTGTGTGTGTGTGTGTGTGTGTGTGTGTGTGTGTGTGTGTGTGTGTGTGTGTGTGTGTGTGTGTGTGTGTGTGTGTGTGTGTGTGTGTGTGTGTGTGTGTGTGTGTGTGTGTGTGCTTTACTTAGTTATTTAACTCTTAATTTATTTTATTTTAATGTTAGTCTTTAACCTACTACACTTCACAAGTCCTCACACTGCAAAGTTGAAATGTTACACTGCTCTGTTTATACATGTCCTTACTCTAGAATTGCTGTATCATATTAACTGTACATACATTTGTTTTTCTCTGTGTTGTATTTGACACCTGCTTTGGCAATGAAACTCACGGTATGTTTCCACTGTCGCAAAACTTGCTTGCTCAGGGCGGTACGATGTCATATGTGCCTTGAGACAACTTGAACTGATTTGGCACTATAATACAAATGGGACTGATTTGAATATCCCATGACAACAAAGGCCCCTTGAATTGAATTGAATTGAGCGAGAAAGAAGGTGTGAGGGATGGGTATTGGCAAGAACCTCACGATACGATACGTATCACGATACTTGGGTCACGATACGATTGTATCATGATATATTGCGATGCGATACATATTGCGATATATTGCGATATATTGCGATATATATTGCGATATTTTGCAATTTATATTGAGATGAATCACTGGAAGGTGAACTAGCTATAGTACAGCGACATCTACAGGAGCAGAATGTCACGACCGGACTTCTACCATTGGTTTCTATGCATGGGAACAGATTGTTTTTCTCTCCAAAAGTATCGCAATACTATGACCTGGAGTATCGATACAGTATTGGGAAATAAAATATCGCGAAATATTGCGATATCGATAATATTGCCCATCTCTAGTTGACAGGAGAAGGTTGTCCATCATATGTGCACGCCTACACTATCTGCACCGAGTTGATCTCGGTACATAGAACTACTGTACAGTATATGACTAACTACCTTTAAATTCATTTGAAATGATTGCTGATATTTTAAATGGGCTACAAACAATTCTGATATTTGCTAAAAGAGTTTCATACCAAGTGACTGCAAAATGTTGGAAAATTGTCTGTTTCAAAAGCTCGCCTACATGTATAATAAGGATTTCTAAAAGCAGATGCACGTGTTCATGGTTTCCTCCGCTAGTTTTTCTAAGCTACAAGTGTGCCACATCTTTATTCCCTTTCAATTGCACATACATTTCTTTTGTTTTGACTTGTCTTGTTTCACACTTTGCTTTGTAAACGTATGTTTTCTCATGCCATAAAAGCCGCCTTTGAATTGAGTCGGGGGGAGGTGAGGGGGGGGAGGTGAGGGGGGGTAAAACCAACGTTGTGAAGTGCACCGGGGTCCTGTGTGACGGGAAGATGGGGGTCAAGGGGTGCTAAAGTAGAGTCGTATAAATACCAGGAGAAGAACAAACAGAGACAAGGTTGCCGCTCCAAACAAAAGAGGAGCCCTAAGTGAGTTTCCATACGCTTTTCATCTGTCCTCCATTTGTGTCTTTCATTCTTTTCTCTCTTTTTTTTTTGTTGCCATCTTTTGATGAGGAGGAGGACAAGTTCCTCTGAGAAGACTTTTCCATCTATGTCGGTGTGACCGAACACACACGAACACACACACACACACACACACACACACACACACACACACACACACACACACACACACACACACACACACACACACACACAGACACACACACACACACACACACACGTTTGTATCACTATACTAGTGAGGACATCAACATTTTATGCTGATTTTATGAATGTCATTTTTATTTTATTTTTGCCATTTTCAACCTTATAGCCAAAAAACTACGGGTCACAGTGCGTCGTCGTCAGCTTGCAGATCGCCTACTCCGGCATGCAGCCAAGTATATATATATATCAGGCATAACCCTAACCCTAACAACACCTAAACCCTCTAACATCTAAATACCAGTCCCGACCCTCAGCCCAACCTGAATCTTCTCCTATAATTATAAGCCTATAAACTCCATAAAACAACCATCTATCTTGTGTGGACCAGGAAAATTGTCCTCACATTCTATTTCTACGATTGTACCAGTGGTGGAAAAAATACTCACATTTTTTACTTAAGTGAAAGTAGCAATACCACATTATAAAAATACTCTGTTACAAGTAAAAGGCCTGTGTTCAAAATGCTACTTGAGTAAAAGTACAAAAGCATTGGCATCAAAATATACTTAAAGTACCAAAAGTAAAAGTACAAAAATGTCTGAAAATAGCAGATCTACAAGCTCACAACGCGTCGCGGTGCGACGCGTTGTGAGCTTGTAGATCGGCTATTTTCAAATAGCCTATGTGTAAAATAGGGCTAAAGTGCTTAATGTATGTTTTATAATATAATAATTTATATCTGCAAAGTAACTAGTAACTTAAGTTTCAAATAATTGCAGTGGAGTAAAAGTACAATATTTGACTCTGAGATAGTGGAGTAGAAGTAAAAGTATTGAAAATTGGAAATACTCCAGTAAAGTAAAAATACCTCAAAATTGTACTTACGTACAGTACTTGAGTAAATATACTTAGTTACTTTACACCAATGGATTGTACTACACTGTACGGCCCTCACAAGCATAGTAATGCAAACCCACACACGCATACACACACACACACACACACACACACGCACACGTCTCTGTATTTGCCTGCGGTGTCCTCTGAGCCTCTCTGCAGCATGTCTGTCAGTCACGCATCATCATTATGAGACAGCTGGCTCTCAGCCGTCACTCACGCATCATCTTTATGGGACGATGCCACTTCACTTAAAAGACAGACAGACAGGCAGTGACTCACAGGCCTGACTTCAACGAGGCATAGTGTCTCCGTGCTTTTCCATAGGAAACAGAGGGTGACAGAGGGTGACATGTACGGCACATGATGTAACACTCTGGAATGAGTTACCCAGGAAGTGGGTTAGCTCAGTGGTTCCCAGACAATGGGTCTGACCAATGACCCATTTGTATGGGTCACGAGTAAATGCAACTGATACTCTTATTAACACATTGAGTGCCAAAAATGTAATATTACGTTTTTTTGCAAATACACCCGTGGAGTGCCATAAACGTAATATTACGTTTTTATTTTATTTATTTATATATTTATTATTTTTTTTCCACAAGGGGGCGCTCTAACGCAACCTAGGAATGATCCTAGGACCCTTTAAAAGGGAATGGACGGATGTGGCGTTGTCCCCAAAAAACAGACGTGCATCCGCCCCAATGATGGGATCTTGAGAAAAAGGTCCATATCTCCATATCTTTTTTTTGTGGTCAAAACAAGCCATTTTTGACATTCCAGTCATTAGACGGGACCCTTGGCCATCACGCAGACACCTTTTGTTTTCATCCGGGTCCTCGTTGTGGCTTCTGCAGCTCTAAAAAGATCGCCAATAAACGGTAAAAAAAAAAACGCTGGCACTGGCTGTATGTACCCTGTTTTTAAAAACCTCTGGCACTCAATGTGTTAAAGTGGTATGAACTGATCCTTTGATTACATGGAGGTACGGTTTGATTAGCTCTGAAACACATCTGGCAGCCTGGCACACAAGTGCAGCTCAACTTTGTTTCCTCCTTATTTTTTTCACTGCAGTAATCTGATTCCAGATCAGTGTAAATCATTCATTTTCTCCCCTTATCAGCGCTTAGTAGGCCTACAGGTCTTCTCGGATCCCACTCGGGTATTACACATAATGATAATCAGACGCACAAGTCTTGGGCATTGTTGGGTATTTTGTTGGGACCCCCAGAATCGGGATGCCAGGGTTCAAGTACGATGACGATGCTGGATGGTCGGGACAGAGCTCAACGTCATTAATACATCTCAGTCTGAGTCCTGAGCCCCATTAGAAGTCACGCTAATTAGGGGGTTAGCTAACACCACATTACACCGCAACATCCCACATAGTCCACATGAAATATTATTATTAATGAATCATTTAAATGTATGTATCAAATGTGACTGCTATTTACCGTAATGACCCTGGAGAGCTGTTAGCGGACGGTAGCGAGCGCCCGCTCACGTCTGAGGGCTGCCAAGTACAACCACAGCCTCCACTCTCACACACACACACACACACACACACACACACACACACACACACACACACACACACACACACACACACACACACACACACACACACACACACACACACACACACACACACACACACAGGCACACGCACGCACGGCACCACACACACAACCTCAACTCAAAACTCAATGGGACACTGAGCAGCACCACGCCAGCACATGGGGGGTTAAATGTGTTGTACAAAGGCACTTCACTGATAATTGTCTCCGCCAGGCCTAAGGCGTGGCCGAGACTATGTTTTGTACCCTGTCCATCCGTCCGTCTGTGTGTTTGTCCTTCTGTGAACAGCTAATCTCCGGCACCATTGGCCTGATCGACGTAAAACTCTGCACACACCCTCCCTGGATGCCAGAGCAGAATCTCTGACCCACATGTTTCACATCGGTTTGTTATAGCGCCACCAGGAGGCCTATTTTTGCTATAATTTTTTTTAAATATTACGATACAGATTTTGTCCAAACATCACACAAATCGATTCACAGTATCTGTATGGTCATGTGATCAATACGTATCTGTCCGGTTTTTCATATTCCATCCTGATTGGCTAAGATTGGCTTCCAAAGTTTGCAGGAGTGGTCCTTTTTGAACAAAATGCCTCAAATCATGAACACAGCATGCGATTGCCGTGAAAGTTTGCACGCACATTGCCACTAGGCCGAGGAAGAAATGCCACCCTAACTGTTTTCAAATCAGCCTCATGGTGGCCAATTTGCGTTTTTGCCTATAACTGGACTGATCGCCGTGCACACACACTCCCTAAAGGCCAAGGAAAAGCCTCTGCCCTGCATTTTTCACATCAGCCTTTCATAGCGCCACCAGGAGGCAGATTTTTGCAAAACACATTGTTTCATATTACTCATAGGTAATAGTACACATTAGCTCTATAGTCATGTGATCAAGATGGATCTGTGCTCCGAGGAGCACTTTTTCTAGTACATACTCTGTGGTACATTGGTATTGTGCAACAACAAAATGGATCTATTCATTACAGTTCTTAAGATTGACAATGATTGATGCAATACTATACTTTAGGGGGTTAATTTTAAGTATTTTCAGGATAAGAAGTTTCAGCATTATTGGCTCTATCTCAGATACTACTATACACATTTAGCAAAAATAATAGTAATACTATTTCAGTTAATGCTTAAAACAATGAAGATATTTTTCTTATCTAAACATTTGACCTCTGTATTTATTTATTTTTTACAAATTTGGAGAATCGTAATCGATAAGCAGAATTATAATTGAACTGATGATGATGAAGTCTTAAAGATACAATACTCATCCCTAACCCCAGGGGTTTATACTTGGTCTCCTCCTTTTTTCCCCCCTACACAAAATCTCTTTTCCGAAAATTGCAGATCCACAAGCTCACAAAGCGTGGCGACATTCTTGATCTACACAACTATTTCTGTTTTCCCCAGGATACAGATGCTGGGGTTTAAGTGATTTTTTTTGTCTCGTCGCAACTCTTTAGTCTGTACTGTACTGTACTGTACTGTACTGTACTGTACTGTACTGTACTGTACTGTACTGTACTGTACTGTACTGTACTGCAGTGGTTCCCAAACCTTTTCATGTCAAGGAGTGGACCCCCAAACCCCCAATTGAAAAGGTTTTGTGCCAGGGACCCCCAGAAAAGAAGATTTATGTTAAAACAAAAATAAAAAATTATTGTGAACAATTCCCACTCGGAATGTGAACAATTTTATTTTATAATTTTCAATTTTTTCCCCAAAAACAAAAATAGCAGATGTACAAAGCTCACTTGTACATCTGCTATTTTTGAATAGCCAACATATAAATAGATGAAGTGGTTCGGACCCCACTTTGAGAACCACTATACTGTACTGTGTTGTTCTGTACTGTATAGCCTTTGTACAGTGTCATTAGCTTAGTGAGTGACGTTTCGGGGGGGGGGGCTATTACCCGCGATGAAGCCGTCCATTGACGGCGGCGGCGAGGCGAGGCGAAGCGAAGGCGACGGGCCCTGACACATAACAACACAACGCACGACGACCCCCACGGTCGACTCGACACACACGTGGAGGGTAAACAACACGCGTGTCAGAGGGCACGGGAGGCACAGACAGTCATGATGAATGGCCCCGCGAGTCCCACGAGGAGTGACACACACACACACACACACACACACACACACACACACACTTGCTATAGGAGGAGAGAGAGGAGAGGAAGGTGAGGTGTGGTTTGACCCCCCCCCGCCCCCCTTCCTCCTCCTCCTCATCAGTGAAGCACAGAGAATCTCATTCACACCCTCGACCCCCCCACCCACTACCCCCCCCCCACCCCGACGTCCCATCATTACCTATCACAACACACCTTTAGTGTGTGTGTGTGTAAGCCTTACACTCGCATGTCTCGCGTGTGTGCATAGTGACGCGCACGTGTGTGTGTGTGTGTGTGTGTGTGTGTGTGTGTGTGTGTGTGTGTGTGTGTGTGTGTGTGTGTGTGTGTGAGAGAGAGAGTGTGTGTGACTGTGAAATGGTGTGTGTGTGTGTGTGTGTGTGTGTGTGTGTGTGTGTGTGTGTGTGTGTGTGTGTGTGTGTGTGTGTGTGTGTGTGTGTGTGTGTGTACGTGACTGCATCACACGTCGCCAACATAGGTTTTTCAGAATCAGAATCAGAATCAGTTTTATTGTCACATCACAGGTTTACAAGGTAAAAAAGTGGGTGAAATTCTTTTTTGTACATCGTTCCCATCGCAACGTTAGTTTCCATAGAAAGAAGAGGGGGGGGGGAGAAGAAGAGGGTGGGGGGCAGGTGGGAAGGAGATCAAAAACAAGAGAGCAACAGAAGGCCAGACAAGTTATCTACATATTTACAAATTACCTGAGATAATAAATAAAACTAAAAAAACTAAACTAAGGTGCCTGAGCATAGCAGCAATGTATTGTACTGTGCATGTTATACTTATACTGTGCATGATAGACAAGGACGTTAAGGTGCTTAAGGAGCACAATAAAAAGACCCAAAAAAAGTCAGTGCGTTATACAAGGGATTAAGGTGCAAAAGGTCAGTGCGTGTCCACCTAGAGTGGACTGACCCTAGTATAATCCGCATGTAGCTCCATGAGGGAGTGCAACAAAAAGTCATTTGTACCTGGTGTAGTCCACAGGTGTGTCCGAGGGGGGGGCTAAAGTCCAAGTCATTGTCCCTGGTATAATCCACAGGTGTGTTCAGGAAGAGCCAGAAAAGTCTGCGCCGCCTGCTGTCAGGCTGCTGAACTCATCCAGGCTTATGCCCCATTCAGCATTCTGACAGCGGCTGGATTGAAACTACACCAAAATCTGGTGGTGGAACTCTTGATACTGCGGTAGAGCCCCTTGCCCGGTCGCGGTCGTTGTAGGGGGTTGAACAGTCTATGACTTGGGTGGTGCTTGTCCTTGATGATGCGCTTGGCTTTGACCACGCACCGCTTTTTGTACAGTTCCTGGAGCGCTGGGAGCTCGATTCCCATTATCCGCTCTGCCGATCGCACTACTCGTTGTAGGCTGACCTTTTCTCGGGCAGTGCAGTTCCCGTACCAGGCCGTGACACAGCCTGTTAGGATGCCTTCGACAGAACTGTTGTAGTACAGCCTGAGGATGCGACGTCCTACTCCGAGCTTCTTCAGGCGGCGGAGCCAGTACAGTCGCTGCTGAGCCTTTTTCCTCACGTGTGTGGAGTGCGTCTCCCATTTGAGGTCCTCCTCGATGTGTACTCCGAGGAACTTGAACTCGCTGACCCTTTCCACTGCAGCACCGTCGATGAGGATGGGCGCATGGTCTCTCCGCGGCCTCCTGAAGTCCACGATCAGTTCTTTGGTCTTGTCGACGTTAAGAGAGAGGTTGTTCTCACGGCACCAGTGTGCCAGTGATTTGATCTCCTCTCTGTAGTCAGACTCGTCGTTGTTGACGATTCGGCCTATCACTGTCGTGTCGTCCGCGTACTTTATGATGGTGTTGGAGACATGTGTGGCTATGCAGTCATACGTGTACAGGGAGTAGAGGAGAGGGCTCAGCACGCATCCCTGGGGTGCTCCGGTGTTGAGGGTCAGGGGGTCGGATGTGATGCTGCCCATTCTCACCACCTGATGTCGGTTGGACAAGAAGTCCTGTATCCAGTCGCACATGCTTGGGTGTAGCCCTAGGTGTCTGAGCTTTTTGTCAAGTATTGCTGGGACAATGGTGTTGAATGCTGAGCTGTAGTCCACGAACAGCATACGTACATATTTGTCCTTCAGCAGCTTGTTGTCCATGTGCGAGAGGACGGTGTGGAGAGCCATGGCAATAGCGTCGTCGGTGGATCTGTTTTTGCGGTATGCATACTGCCACGGATCCAGCGAGGCAGGTAGCGTGGAGCTGATGTATTCCCTCACCAGTTTCTCGAAACACTTGCTGACGATCGGGGTGAGAGCAACAGGTCTCCAGTCGTTCAGGCATGTCACTTTGGCCTTTTTGGGAATGGGCACAATGGTTGACATTTTGAACCCTGCAGGGACCACAGCCAGGGAGAGGGAGAGGTTAAAGATGTCAGCGAAGACACCCGCCAGCTGGTCTGCACATGTCTTAAGGACCCGGCCTGGAATCCCATCAGGTCCGGCTGCCTTGTGGATGTTGACCCGTGTGAAGGCTGTACGCACTTCTCTCTCCGAGATGGTTAGAGGAGGGTTCTCCTCTGCTGGTGCTGCTGATGGCCCCGCTTGGCTGCCGCGGTTGGAGCTGATCTCAAACCGGCCGTAGAAAGTGTTCAGTTCGTTGGGGAGGGAGGCAGGCGGGTTCACCTCGCTTCTGGTTCTTGTTTTGCAGTCTGTCAAGGTGTGTACTGCCTGCCATGTGCTCCTGATGTCGCCACTGCTGAGTTTGTCTTGCATCTTTTTTGTGTAGGCCTTTTTCGCCTTCCTGATGGCGCTGTTTAGGGCCGCGCGCGTCGTGTTGCGCGTTTCCACGTCGCCAGATTTGAAACCAGCGTCCCGTTCATGCAGATGTGCACGTACTCCGCTGTCCATCCATGGTTTCTGATTGGGATAGATCCGAACTGTCTTTTTTGGGACTATGTCATCTATGCACTTGCTGATAAAGCCAGTGACTGAGTCTGAGAGTTCGTTGATGTTATTCCCAGCGGCGTTCTTAAACATCCCCCAGTCAGTCTGGTAGAAGCAGGATTGTAGCATAGCGTCTGTGTCCTCAGACCAGATTCGGATTTCCTTCTCAACGACCGGCTCCCTTTTTAGCCTCTGTTTGTAGGCAGGTAGCAGCTGGATGGCGTCGTGGTCAGAGCTTCCTAGCGGTGGGCGGCGGAGAGCTTTGTATCCATCCTTGAAGGGCGTGTAGCAGTGGTCAAGAATATTGTCACCACGGGTACTGCAGGCGACATGCTGGTGGAATTTGGGAAAGACCTTTTTTAAGTCTGTCCGGTTGAAGTCGCCTAGGCAGATGACTGCGCAGTCCGGGTGGCGATTTTCTTGTGCACTGATCGCCTGGTGTAATTCCCTCATAGCTGTGTCCTTATTAGCTCCAGGATGAATGTAAACAACGGCTACAATCACGATGCTGAAGTCGCGTGGTAGGTAGAAAGGACGGCAGGCTATGATTAAAAGTTCAAGGTCTGGTGAGCAGTGACTGTCTAGGATTTTAACATCTTTGCACCAGTTGTTGTTGATCAAGGCACAAACTCCCCCCCCACGTTGCTTTTGCACACATGCTTGCGTGTGTGTATTATCGTCTGTCGGGTGGAAACCTCATAATTATGTCCAAAACTGTTACTTTTCAGGATTCAAATGCGAAAGCATCAAAAGTGTTAATTTTGATGCTTTTGTGTGACGCTGTAGTATGATCAAGTACGGCGTTAATTAACGAAAAAAACACAAAAAGTTAAGTATGGAGATATGAGGTTTCTGCCTGACAGCAACGATACAGTATGTAGGTGTACATGTGTTTATATGTCTATGTGTGTGTGTGTGTGTGTGTGTGTGTGTGTGTGTGTGTGTGTGTGTGTGTGCACGTATGTGACCTTGCCAGTACAGCTGTGCTCTCTCGCCCTCTCTCTCTCTCTCTGTGTGTGTTTAGGCACGGTAACCATGGCAACGGCAGCGGGCAGACAGGATGTCTACGTCAGGGATCTTAAAGTCATAACGCGGGCTGCTGCCCCCAGCTTCATTTATGACCGCTGGTTACTGTAACCAGCCAATACACCAACACAATGCATGGACACCGTTCAGAACACACAATATACGCATGGCTGCACGCGCACGTGCATGTGTGTTGCGTGTTGTGTGTTGCGTGCGTGTGCGTGTGCGTGTGCGTGTGCGTGTGTGCCATTTAGACGTTTCGGGGCGGTGGAATTGTGACTGAATGTGTCGTTCTTGGTTGGTTTAACGCTCAATTGATGACGTGGGTATATGTGCATGGGGGGGAGAGAGAGGGAGAGAGAGAGAGACACAGAGAGAGAGACAGAGAGAGAGAGACAGACAGACAGTGAGAGAATGATAGAAACAGACAGAGAGAGAGATTCTTTGAACTCTGTCACTCTCACACCCTCAGTTCCCTCTCTCTCTCTCTCTCTTGCCCTTTCCTGCCACTCCCTCTATCCTTGCCTTTTCTGTACTCCTCCATTCATCCTCCCCTCCCTCTATCCCTCCATCTATCCTCCCTCCATTCTGTCTATCCTCCCTCCATCCGCCCATCAAGCATTCCCTTCACTCCATCTCCATCCAACCCACTCAATGTCTCCTTCTCTCTCCAATGTATGCTCTCCTCCCTTCCTCCATACCTCCTCCCTGCCTCCCTTCATTCTATCCCTCCTCCCTTCCTGCATCCATCTTTCCATCCATTATAAATACAGTTTTTCGCGTCAAGCCAAATTGACACATGTTAGCCCAAGGAACCCCATTTGAAAAGACATGCCAGGGACTCAACCATTTTAATTTATTGGGGGTCCCAATCTACACTATATTATCAGTGTTAATTTAACTCTGAGAGTTTAACTCTGAGAGTGTACAAATGTACATTTGTACACTCTAAGAGTTATAGACACATAAGGGCAGAGCCGTGCGGGAGAAATGCGGGGCCCTGTGCGAACCCGTCCCCGCGCGCGCGCGCTTCGTTTTTTGGCGGTTTTGGGCGGATATTTCCGAGTTTTTGGTGGTTATT
>NC_137614.1:9978360-9995860 GCF_963280865.1 Gymnoscopelus braueri
CACACACACACACACACACACACACACACACACACACAGAAATATGCATGAGCATGCATAAAGAGAGTATGCATACAGACGTAGTGTTGTAGCAACGGAGCTGCTGTAATGTGTTTGACTTGTATGTACATTATTGAGTTAGCTCCACTGGAGCCTTTTCCTCAGTGACCAGAGACTGTTGTACACAGGAACATTGGTACCTCTGAGAGGGTACAAACTGTAACCAAATGGGCCCGTAAAAGTCTTAATGATTTCACTGTCTGTGCACGTGACACACTGCACTATACTGTATCTGCGATTGGAGCGAACAATCCGATATTAAAATTGCCTAATGGGTTGGCCGATGACAACCGTGGCCCATGCCCCCCCCCAGTCACTATGACTCAGAAATAACCATATACACTTATAGAGTTCACTATGACTCAGATATAACCATATATAGAGTTCACTATGACTCAGACATAACCATGTATATAGTTCACTATGACTCAGACATAACCATATATAGAGTTCACTATGACTCAGACATAACCATGTATATAGTTCACTATGACTCAGACATAACCATATATAGAGTTCACTATGACTCAGACATAACCATATATAGAGTTCACTATGACTCAGACATAACCATGTAGAGTTCACTATGACTCAGACATAACCATATATAGAGTTCACTATGACTCAGACATAACCATATATAGAGTTCACTATGACTCAGACATAACCATGTAGAGTTCACTATGACTCAGACATAACCATATATAGAGTTCACTATGACTCAGACATAACCATATATAGAGTTCACTATGACTCAGACATAACCATGTAGAGTTCACTATGACTCAGACATAACCATATATAGAGTTCACTATGACTCAGACATAACCATATATAGAGTTCACTATGACTCAGACATAACCATATATAGAGTTCACTATGACTCAGACATAACCATATATAGAGTTCACTATGACTCAGACATAACCATGTAGAGTTCACTATGACTCAGACATAACCATATATAGAGTTCACTATGACTCAGACATAACCATATATAGAGTTCACTATGACTCAGACATAACCATATATAGAGTTCCAACTGCAGCTAAACCCAAATATGGTGAGTCATGCTGACTGTGACAGCATGAAATCAAACCCAAACAAACCGTGTCGTCATGACATCAGACTCAAACAAATCATCATGCAATCAAATACACATGTATAGACTCAAACATGCACTGATGGTATATACCATACACAACATAAGCCAAATGCAATATATGGAGATCAATGCACTGATGTCATACACAAACCAAACGCAACATATGCAATAAGATTCGATTTTCAACATGCACTGATTATTAGATGGGTCGTTTTTTAATTCATCCAATGAAAATGATGATGATGATGATGAACAACACCGATTTGCGCTCGTGTCCCCTGGGTGCCTCTAATACGCCCATATATGGGCATATCGGTCAGATCGGTGGTGCGATGTAGGTGTGAGGGCCGTGTAGCAGGCCGAACTCTAGAGGTGAGGGCCGCGGATAGTGGCCCGAACCTCTAGCACGAGAAAAAAGGCCTTGGCAAGGCAGAGCGACAGACAGAAGATCGGACTGGAAGACAGACAGCCAGCCAGCCAGGCAGACAGACAGGCAGACAGAGGTACTGACTTCATCTCCAGGATCTCCTCCAGCTGTTTGCGTCGGTCCTGCCGCAGCATGCAGAGGTGTCCGTCCCGCTCGTGCAGGCTCTGTTGGGTGGAGGACAGGCGCTGCTTGGTGGCGTCCAGCTCCATGCGCGTCTTCTCCAGCGCCCCCATCAGCTCCTCCAGCTACACACACACACACACACACACACACACACACACACACACACACACACACACACACACACACACACACACACACACACACACACACACACACACACACACACACACACACACACACACACACACACACACACAGGACATGGCCTTAATATCACTTAAACCCTATATGGTTGTCCGGAGTCCCTCAGGGCTTCATACTAGTGAATTTTCAGTTTTCAATCACTGCTCGATCGTCAATTTTCAGCAAAGGTTTTTCCCAAGTGGTTAATAACACACATACACACACGGTAAATTATACTGCTGGTCAGCAGTACTGTATGCAGTGGTGTAAAAAGTACTCAAATGTTTTACTTAAGTAAAAGTATCAATCACCTTTTGTCATTGAACACAAGTGTACAACAAAATTATCTTAATGGCATTACTATTTGTACAGAAAGAGGGTGCAAAACATGATGATGCATGTAAAATGTGTGGCAGAAGAAGAAGAAGAAGAAGAAGAAGAAGAAGAAGAAGAAGAAGAAGAAGAAGAAGAACACACACACAAACACACACACACACACACACACACACACACACACACACAAACACTTGTGCAAAGTTATCAGACACGTGCTTCTATGCACTGCTGAATTTGTGTAACAAAGTGCTACAGAGAGGACAGGTGTTTGTGTTTGTGTGTGTGTGTGTGTGTGTGTGTGTGTGTGTGTGTGTGTGTGTGTGTGTGTGTGTGTGTGTGTGTGTGTGTGTGTGTGTGTGTGTGATTGTATTACTGTACTTGGGAGGGCCAAATGTCCTTACAAGTATAGAAACATGTTAGATGTAGACATATTTTTAGAGATAGGTAGAGTTAGGGAACATGGTATATAAATTAGGTTTACAATTAGGAAAGGGTTCAAGTAGAGTAGAGCGTGCGTGCGTGTCTCCTGTGGTGCTGGCATGCTCCATGAGGGAGAACAAACTAAAAGGACTTGCCCCATAATAATGGCGGCCATTATTAACCCTGAGAGGGGGGGGGGGAAAATTACAGTGGGGTCAGAGGTCAGCAGAGTAACATGGCTGCTGACCTTGGCACTGGAAACGAGGGTCGCATGCCCTCAACCCTCCTTTATCCAACTGCTGACCCCCAGGGGTCCATTGGGGGAGGGGGGGGGTGTTCCAGGGGGAAGAACACTTTTAAGCACTGTGTTATTTTTCGGCTTTTCGAAAAGTAGCCTATCAATGCGTCGCCAAGCGCATTGTGACCTTGTAGATTGGCTACTTTTGAATAGCCGAGAAAAAAAAACCTCTTATGAAGGGGGGCACAAAAACCTTTACAGATGGGGGGGGGGGGGGTCCACGGTCCAAGTACAGAACAATTTGGGGGTCCTTCACATGAAAACGTTTTGAGGACCACGCTTTATCCTGCTCTTCATTCATTCGTCTCCCCACCGCACCCCCACACTCTCTCTGCTCATGCCCTGCGGCCGTGCACCTTCTGTGGTCTCAATCTGAGAGGGTTGTTGGACTGACAGACAGGATGTGACCTCGGGGCTTCATTATCCCAACACAGGAAAGGGTGTAATTGTCTGTCAATAGGATGCAGCTAGAGCAGAAAGCCTCGTGAACCATCATTCCACCGTCATTTATCTGAAACGACGTTTCTGGAGGTTCCTTTACTTCTCTGCTGGTTTGAGACATGATGAGCCGATCAAAATGACAAAGACTATACGGTATACGCAAAGGACAGGATGGATGAAAGATCTGTGAACGAATGAAGGGCGGGGCTCTCTCTTTGCTTGGTGCGAGAAAAGAGAGAGTTTGTGAGTGTGTGGGGGGGGGGGGGGAGAATAGGCATAGGCGCTCCATGGGGTAGGATGTGAATAAAAGGGAACTGGCCCCTTTTATGAAGGGGCCAAATCGTTCACACATTTTCAACACACCCGCCTCTCACTCTCTCTCTCTCTCTCTCTCTCTCCGTTAGCTCTCTAGGTGTGTTTCACAGATGTCAGATAGTGTGCTTTCTCAGTGATCATGAATATCAGATATACGAGGGAGAGAGAGAGAGAGAGAGAGAGAGAGAGAGAGACAGAGACAGAGACAGAGACAGAGACAGAGAGACAGAGAGAAGGAAATAATCACAACGAGAAATGAAACAGGGGGTGCACATAATAGAATCAAATAAAATAAAATAAAATACATAGCATGTTGTTCAGACAGATGCTACTGTATAGGTTCATTGTTTACCTGGTATCCTAGTTTCTTTGAGGCCCTACATTGTTCTCTCTGCAGCATTTTACCTGCGTGACTAATTGATCTCACATTGTCTTGTAAGTTGCTCTGGATAAAGAGCGCCTGCAAAATGCGTACATTGTAAAATTGTATTTGTAAAACAATTGTGCAACAACAACTCTATATGTATCAACTTCCAATAAGCCCATGGATGAATGCTTTTAAATACAGTAGGCACCTATCTCTTCAAGTGTACACACACACACACACACACACACACACACACACACACACACACACACACACACACACACACACACACACACACACACACACCTGTTGACACCCACCATATTTCTATAAACCACTGCGCCCCCCCCCCCCCCTCGCTCAAACGACCACGTATACAAACACAACAGTTATACAGCCCTCCCCAACAACAGCCCAATAACTCCTACCACCCAGGACCCAGGCCTGTGGCCTCACAATCACGTCGTTAATAATGAATACAATGCATTTTAGGGCCTAATCAGGGCCATTTTAGGGGCCTAATCAGCTTAGGGGTGAGCCCTGTGCGTGCTAATTTAGCTCAACTTCAAGGCAAAGCTCCGTGGCCAGGCTAAAAGGCCTGGCTAAGACCGGCCCAAAGCCCCTTATAGTCGCTAAGCTGATTGGGGGCCTCCAGAGACAAGGGCCAAATCCCCTCTTGTCCGTTCGTGTCGGTGTTGCTAGTTCAAAGGCCTAGTTCAAAGCGCGCGAGAGAGAGAGGAAGAGAGAGAGAGGGAGGGGAAGAGAGAGAGGGAGGGGAAGAGAGAGAGAGAGAGAGAGAGAGAGAGAGAGAGAGAGAGAGAGAGAAAACCCCAAAAATAGTTTGAAAACGTCAGTGGTGGAAAGTAACTAAGTACATTTACTTAAGTACTGTACTTAAGTACAATTTTGAGGTGTTTTTACTTTAGGGGTATTTCCAAATACTTTTACTTCTACTCCACTGCATCTCAGAGGCAAATATTATACTTTTACTCCACTACAATTATTTGAAAACTTTAGTTACTAGTTACTTTGCAGATATAAATGATTACATTATAGAACATACATTAACCACTTTAGCCCTATTTCATACATAGGCTGTTATAAACATTATAAAAATTTTAGTACTTTTACTTTTGGTACTTTAAGTACATTTTGATACCAATACTTTTGTACATTTACTCAAGTAAAGTTTTTATTCCGGACTTTTACTTTGTAACAGAGTACTTCTACATTGCAGTATTGATACTTTTACTTAAGTAAAACATTTGAGTACTTTTTCCACCACTGGAAAACGTGAAAAACTCCCATATTTACTGGGTGAAGTGCAAACACTGTGCAAACACAGCAGCAAAATGTGTGAGAGCTGTTGTGACAGCAGACGGATGTCCGATGGAATACAATCACCATAAGAGACCGTTTATTTTATTAGCTTATTATTTTAGTTTTGTGTCGGCTACGCTTCACTATGTGAGGTTGAAATATGACCCTGCTCTTCTGTTTTCTACAGGAATATTATCATTAACTGTGCATACATTTGTTTTGGTTTGTTTTATTGTTTGTTTTTTATAACAAAAAATCCACTTTGAATTGAATTGGGAATGACAGAGAGAGAGAGAGAGAGAGAGAGAGAGAGAGAGAGAGAGAGAGAGAGAGAGAGAGAGAGAGAGAGAGAGAGAGACCGGTTGGGGACAAGGAAGGGACAATTGGGGGGTTCAACAGGAGGAAAGAAAAGAAAAGAGGAGAGGAGAGAGAGAGAGAGAGAGAGAGAGAGAGAGAGAGAGAGAGAGAGAGAGAGCTAGAGGATTGGGGGTGAGAGTGTCTGAGCGCTGAGCAGACAGAGGTGTGAGGGAGCAGTGACCCGGGGCATTAGCCATGCTCTACTTTAGCGGGTCAGGCCGATGGGAGGAGGTATCGGGGCATTACACATCATGAGACTGATTACTGTGGGTCACAGGGCTAGAGAGCGGGGGCAGCCAACCGGAGAACAGCAGGAAATTATGTGAGAATAATATGACGCTGGCAGGGAAATAACTCTGAAACTGTGCCAGGGTCAGGTGATGTTTTATTAAGCCATTCAATCCGGGAACGCATCTAGTGTCATTTTAGGTTTTTTTACAAGCTCGTAGCATGACGTAGCATTTTGAAAAATCTTGCAAATTTGTGCAAATCTTTGAATATACATACTGTATTTTTTTTAAAGCGATTTTTTTTACTCAAATCTTTGCTTCTGGGGATTCTATAAATGTCTTCTAAATCCTAATTTATTTATTTTTACTTATTTAATTATGTTGCTATATCAGTGGTATAAAAATGTATGTGTCCACCCCATCTCAAAATATTTTGTTCCAGGGACCCCGAGAACCAAAGACTTGAGTTAAACATGTGTATACAGTATATATATTCAAAGATTTGCAAACATTTTCATGTTTTCCCCCCCCAAAAAATAGCAGATCTACAAGCTCATAGCGCGGCACTCGGTGCCGTGCTATAAGCTTGTAGATCTGCTATTTTTGAATAGCCAAAAGACATCTAAAGTGACACAGATGCGTTCCCGGCCTGAATGGGTTAAAGACCTGGCTGGTTCCCTCTCTCCTCCTTATTCCCTCTCAATGCAGTTCATTTCAGTTCAATTCAAAAGGGGATTTTTTTGGGTATATTATGGGAAAGCATTTGTTTACAAATAAAACAATCAAAACTAATACATGTATATACAATTAGAATTGAAAAAATAAATGTGTTAAAAAGTCCACAGTAAGTGATTAAGTGATTTTCTTTGTTTTGTTTAGTCAAAAGAAATAACTTAAATAGCCTACCTCTAGATTCTGATAGTGATCATTGCTATAGAGCAGGGGTCTTCAACAGGGGGCAAAGTCTTTGTGTGATAGGAACTTCTTTTTACATGAACAACTTGAACCCTAGAATCCCTATTCTGAGGGGAACATTCGCCGAAAATAGCAGATCCACAAGCTCACAACGACTCGCAACGCCTCGCTTGTAGATCGGCTATTTTCGGTCAAGAGGTTTGGTGTAGAGGGGGGAAAAGAGCAGACCAAGTATAGAGCCAAAGTTCAAGTTTACTAAGTATTGACGGTTTAAGTGGTTAATGTCTTGAAAATACAGTATATGAAGCTATCTATGAAATCTAACAAGAATTTTTATCTGCAACACAATTGTATACAATATAGTGGGGGTCCCTGCTTCATCTCTCTCTCAGCTAAGGGGTCCTTGGCCTGAAAACGTTGAAGACCCCTGGTATAGAGTGTTGGGGTCTCCCTGTCTCTCCAGCTCTTTAGTAAACAGAAAATACATGTTCAGGTCGTAATACCAGTTTCATTCAATCAGGAGGGAGAACTAATACAGGATACATACAGGATAAAACAAGTGAGATTGGAAGTGACGAAACAAAAAATTATTGGATCTGGAACACTATGGAATTGAAGCTGATGGATGTGTTCTCTGTGCATATAATGCAAATAGTCATCTTTAACCATTTAAAACTGTGAACGCATCTGTGTAACCACTTAAACCCTTATTTTATACTTTGGCTATTCAAAAATAGCAGATCTACAAGCTCATAGCGTGGCACCGCGTGCTGCGCTACGAGCTTGTAGATCTGCTATTTTTGAAAAATCGCGTGCAAATCTTTGAATATTTTTTTTAAAGCAAACATTTTAACTCAAATCTTTGCTTCTGGGGGTCCCTGGAACAAAACATTTTCAGATGGGGGTCTGCGGCCAAATACAGATAATTTTGGAGGTCCTTGACATGAAAAAGTTTGAGAACCACTGATATACAGTAGCAACATAGGTTTTTCAGAAAACTGTTAAGGATTTAGAAAACATTTTGTAGAATCGGGATCTCAGGCCTTAATGTATTAAGGCAGAGACCCCTGTCACAACAGCTCACAAATCTCTCATCCACTTCCCACTCTGTCATTGTGGGGGGAAAATACAGCAGCAGCAGCAGCAGCCATAGAGCTGTTGTTAGCTGTTAGCGGTCGTTAGCTGACTATAGCGCTGTGCGTTGTTGACTGTGCGTGTTGGTACAATGCGCTGACAGCTTAGCTGTGAGCGTCGCCACTGTGGAGTGGCCCCGCGAGTGCCAGGCCCAACAACACAGCGTTTTATTTCGTTTCATATTTTCCCGTGTCGACAAGCGTGACTGTGACTTTTGTTCGAGTGCTTTTGAAGGTCGAACCGCATATGCCTGGATAGTTACAAGTGTCCCTGTATTGGATTAGAATATAGGGCTGAAATCTTTGCATGTGGACAAAATGACTTCTCGGGGAGTGTTTGCAGAATGTGAACCTTTGAGCCGTTGGTGTAGCCTATTCACACGTGCAATTTGTCTCACATAATAGGGATTTTTCTGCCTTTCTTGATGGATACAGTAGACTGACAGGAAATGGGGAGAGAGAGATGGGGAGTGACACGCAGCAAAAGGTCGTCGGGATTGGGATTTGAACCCACGGCACGCGTGCCCGGACCGCTACGCCAGCCCTCCGGGTCATACATGTATCGTTTAACCCATTAAGACCTGGGACGCATCTGTGTCATTTTTTGGATTTGAGCTAAAAAGCATTGTTTTACACTTTGGCTATTCGAAAATAGAAGATATACAAGCTCATGTGCCGCGCTATGAGCTTGTAGATCTACTATTTTTGAAAAATCGAAAAAAAAAAAAGCGAACATTTGTAACTCAAATCTTTATTTCTGGGGGTCCCTGGAACAAAATATTTTGAGATGGGGGTCCGCGGCCAAATACATTTTGGGGTCCTTGACATGAAAATGTAGGTGTCCGTGAACGCAGCAGTAGGCCGTTTTATGATATACTGTATAATCCATAGTTTTATATCGTCCAAAAAAACTGTTACTTTTCATCATTCAAATTCAAAAATAGAAAAAATTGTGGATCTGCTACTTTTGATGCTTTTTGACGCTGTAGTTATGATCAAGAAGGGCGTTAACACATTGCCTGCCAAGAACACATATATGCGTTCTTAACACATTGACTGCCAGAGTTTATTCATAATGTACTCACCCCTGTGCCAGCAATTTGCGTGTTTTTTAATTTTTTAATTTTGTAATTTTTCATTCAAATAAATTCTCTGATTGTGGTGTTAAGCACATATGACAGTTCCACCAGTAGAGAGCAGCAAATCCACACATTGATCACCTCGCTCGCCCCCTCCCAAACAGGCCCACGTCACATCCGGTCATTCACCGGATGTTATGTTTTCAACAATCCCTGGTCCGCTGATCGGCCTGAAAATGATGTGATACACGACGACGATGACTGTTAGTCACCCGGACCAAAGAAAATAGAAGTTGAGCTGTCCGTTCGTTTTTTATACCGTGTGAAAAACCGTGTTTTTCCCTATTCTGGCCGAAAATGACCGGAGAAAAACAATGTGACCCGGAAATGAAATCTGCGTTATACATCCGGCTCCGGGTGAGTGTGACGTAAGTGGAAAACGAAAGTGCTGATGAGAAATAAACAGAGCTGTGCGATCACAGATTAAACAATGAAAATTCAAAAGAACGCATCAATGCGTTCTTTTGAATTGCTGGCATGCAAGCGATGGATTTGAAAGAACGCATCAATGCGATCTTGGCAATCAATGTGTTAAGTGATTAAGTGATTACGCTAGAGGGCGCTCGTCGGCAACCTACTGTATGAATGATCCCTTGACTGCGAGAAATTGATAGAAGCAGAAATTACGTGACGTCATCCCCAAAAAAAGACTGTTCACTCCCATTTTATGAGATTTACAAAAACACATTTCTTTTCTTTATTTTTTTGAGAAAACGAGCCTTATTCAACTGCCAATAACAACAGAACGGACGATCGCGGTTAAAATGTTTTTGTTCCGGTGGATAAGCAGAGACCCTCCCCCTCCCCCCGGACATGTTGCCTTTGTTTACATCCGTGTCCACATCGTGGCTTTCCGTGGGTCTCCATGGATCGTCAAAATAAGGTAAAAACACTGGCAAGGATGATGAATGAATTAATGAATTCCTGGCAGTCAATGTATTAATTTCCCCAAAAAACAACACAAGAAGTTACAGAATACGGGAGATAAGAGGTTTCTGCCCCCCCGACAGCGACAACGGCAATATATCCTTATGGTCGTAACCTCACGGAGCGCCACCGTGCGTGGGACTATTGTTTGATAAACACGGTCGTTCACGCTGCATAATAAAAGTACACACAGCACGCCATAAACGAGGGGGCCTTGTAGCTTTATGAGCCGTGCCAGTATAATCAGAAGAAGCAGATTAGGAAAACAAGCTAGCGGTTAGCGTTGGCTCCCATCGAACCATGTTCTCACACACACACCGACCCGCCCGCCTCGTCTCAAACTGTGTATATTTAGCTAGGTTTCATCCACTGTGGTCTGATAGACCCTCTCCTTTCATCCCCTCTCCTCTGACTCTTGTTTCCGCTGCTGCTCTGGTCCGCTGCGGCGGCCAGGGGGCCCCACCGCCGCACCCATGCCAGAGTTTTTGGGGGTTTGGTGCCGATCACGATTTGGGAGAGAGTCCTAGACCCCCCCCCCCCCCCCGCCCCCGCCCCCGATTACCCATGTTTTTTTGACCGATAATTTGTATTAACACATTAAAGCCGGGAACGCATCTGTGTCATTTTTAGATTTCTTTGGCTATTCAAAAATAGCAGATCTACAAGCTCATAGCGGGGCACAGAGCGGTGCCGTGCTATGAGCTTGTAGATCTGCTATTTTTTTTAAATCTTGAACATTTGTGCAAATCTATGAATATTATATATATATGTTTAAAGGTAACATTTTTGACTCAAATCTTTGCTTCTGGGGGTCCCCTGGAACAAAAATATTTTCAGATGGGGGTCATGGGGGTAGAAGTTATATGCCAAATGCATATCACTTTTGGAGTCCTTCACATGAAAAAGTCTGAGAACCACTGATATAGCCACATACGTTTTTTTCAGAAAACTGATGTGGTGACTGATGAAGACTATGTAGATGTGTTCCCGGATTGAATGGGTTAAAAAAATACATTAACTCTATAACTGCCAAAGACGTTTATAAACGTCTTTGAGAAATTAGCTGTTGCCTGCCAAAGACGTATAAAAACGTCTTGGAAAAAAAAAAAAAAAAAAAAACTTTTTTCAAAAAAAAAAAATTTCTAAAAAGATTCTCTAATTATTTAGTATTGACACCTTTTCGATATTCCAAACGAATAAGGAGATAACAATTTCCAAAGATTTGCTGCTCCATCCACTTCAATGTTAAAATTGAAACGGACAAACAATTCACAATGTTTTTTGGTTTGAAACCACTGGTTTTGAGCTATTTTCAAACATCAAACAACACATGACAACAAGGTCAAATTGACCTCGTTGACATTTGTGAAACCACACCTGAATCTCATCTGTGATTAGAAATTTTCTGGGGATCAATCATACTTGAGAAAAATATTTTGTGGCTATGCGAAAAGGTACCAAAATCGGTCAAAACCCTGGCAGAGGCTACAGACTGTTCTGAAAAAACTCTGGCAGGGTAAGAGTTAAGAACTCCTTTTTTTTTTAAGAAAGAAAGAAAGAAAGAAAGAAAGAAAGAAAGAAAGAAAGAAAGAAAGAAAGAACAAAATCTTCAAATTAATTTGAAAAACTATTTGAGAACATTTAACTTAACTCATTGAGTGCCAATGACGTCGCAGACGTCACGTTTTTCATAAGCCCAGAGTGCCAATGACGTCTGAGACGTCATGGAAAAAAAAAAAAAAAAAAAAAAAAAAAAACTCAAAAAAATATCTTTTTTTTTTTTTTTTTTTTTTTTTTGAAAAAAAAGGTTCAGAACCCAAGATATGATGATTTGAAGATTTGCTGCTCCATTCACTTCTTGTTTAACTTTTTAACTGAAAAGGCTGTATCTCGGCTCCAAAGCACTTTTTTTTTACAATGTATTTTTGGCCTTGGCACAGGGGTGATATAGCCAGAAATATTTTTGGCACTGAATGAGTTCTTAATAAGAACACAAAATAAATAGAAAATGTTTTGAACATTTGTATTTAACCACTTAAACATTTAGCCCTATTCAAACAAAACATAGCCGATC
The DNA here is from genome assembly GCF_963280865.1 of Gymnoscopelus braueri. Lineage (NCBI taxonomy): Eukaryota > Metazoa > Chordata > Actinopteri > Myctophiformes > Myctophidae > Gymnoscopelus > Gymnoscopelus braueri. The sequence goes on from NC_137614.1 coordinate 9,990,531, forward strand.
TACAAGCGCAAAACAAAGCTACATGATGTGAGCTTGTAGATCTGCTATTTTGGAAAGAAAAAAATCTAAAGGTTGAAAATCGGGGGGACGTAATTGCAGATACTGATACCAAAAAGTAAAACAATGTCTGATATATCGGCCAAACCGATATACATATATAGCCTATATTTCGGTCAGGCTCTAGCTGTGGTCGCTTTCTTTGTCTTCATCCAAACGGGTGCGAGACAGAATGATCGAGAAAGAGCAGTGGTGGAAAAAGTACTCAAATGTTTTATTAAGTAAAAGTATCAATACTGCAATGTAGAAATCCATTCAAAATGTACCTGAGTAAAAGTATAAAAGTATTGGCATCAAAATGTACTCAAAGTACCAAAAGTAAAAGTACTCATTATGCAAAATGTCCCATTTCAAGTTTTCAAATGTATACAAATCTTTTGAAAATAGCAGATCTACAAGCTTGTAGATCGGCTATTTTCAAATGGCCAAAATGTATGGGGCTGAAGTGGTTAATGTATGTTTTGTAATAATAATCAAATCTACAAACTAACTAACTAAAGTTTTCAAATAATTGTAGTGGAGTAAAAGTACAATATTTGCCTCTGAGATGTAGTGGAGTAGAAGTAAAAGTATTGGAAAATTTAAATACTAAAGTAAAGTACAAATTCCATCAAAATTGTACTTAAATTCAGTACTTGAGTACATGTACTTAATTACTTTCCACCACTGATAAAGAGACTAACAGAGAGAGAGAGACAGAGAGAGACAGAGAGAGACATAGAGAAAGAGAGAGTGTATGAGGCAAAACAGCCACCGTTCTGCCTCAGAACGTCCATACTGGCTGTAACCGCTGATTGCTCTCATGTTACCGGTGTCAGTCATAAGTAATGCAGGGTCATTCTCATTCAGATGCACGCTCACACTGGGAGGAAACACACTCCCTGGTTCTGTTGCTCTTTCCCACCGCCGGGAGACACACACTCGCATGCACAAGCACACACACACTTATAATTTGGACCGCTAAATGAGGCCGGCATGCAGACCATCAGTCAGACAGACAGACAGACAGACAGACAGACAGTGTTGATTTCGTCGACTAAAACTATGACGAAAAATGTTCGTCAACTACCTTTTTTCACTGACGAAAACGAAATAAAAACTAAGCTATGATGACTAAAACTAAGACTAAATATATTGGCAATTTCGTCAACAAATAAAAACTAGACTAAAATGTTAGGGAGGGACTAGTGGAGAAGAGATCCAGTAGAACTAAAAGACACGTAATTTTATGTTTGGTTGCGCTCAGGTCTCAGCAGATCTACAAGCTCACAACACGTCGCATCGGCTATTTTCAACATGCAACCCAGTGTAAAATCAGCCATTACGACGCTATCAAGGCACCGCCAACATACATTTTAGTCGACTAAATCAACTGTAGATTTAGTCGACTAAAACTAGACTAACAGTAAAACATTTCAGATGACTAAAATATGACTAAAACTAAATGGAATTTGATTCAAAAGACTATGACTAAAACCAAATCAAAATTTTCTGTCAAAGTCAACACTGACAGACAGACAGACAGACAGACAGAGACCAGTTAGGCAAAACTGGGTTGTCTGAACAGTGAAAACTAGAGACAATGGACTCAACAGGTATGTGCACCCGTACACAGTGATGGAAGAGGTACTCAAATGTTTTACTTAAGTAAAAGTATTCAATACCCTATTGTAGAAATACTCTGTTACAAGTAAAATTCCGGTATTCAAAATGTACTTGAGTACCAAAAGTAAAAATTACTCATTATGCAGAATGTCCCATTTCACAAGTTTTCAAATGTATAAAAATCTTTTGAAAATAGCAGATCTACAAGCTCACAATGCGCTGCGTACAATGCGTTGTTGCGTACAATGCGTTGCGACTATTTTCGGCTATTTTCAAATGGCCAAAATATAGGGCTGAAGTAGTTAATGTATGTTTTGTAATAATAATCAAAATCTACAAACTAGTAACTAAAGCTTTCAAATAAATGTAGTGGAGTAAAAAGAACAATATTTGGCTCTAAGATGTAGTGGAGTAGAAGTAAAAGTATTAGAAATTGGAAATGCTGAAGAAAGTAAAAATACTGGCGAAAGACCAGTTAGGCAAAACGGGGTTGTCTGAACAGTGAAAACTAGAGACAATGGACTCAACGAGTATGTGCACCCGACCCTTACATGAATCAATTTTGATCAGGCATCCACGTGTACACACATGTACATGTACTGTACGCACGCACGCACGCACGTCACACACACACACACACACACACACACACACACACACACACACACACACACACACACACACACACACACACACACACACACACACACACACACACACACACACACACACACACACACACACACAATTGTTACACACAATATAGTTGGCATACAGACACCAAATCATGGATAAAGGAAACAACGCCTTCTCCAAATTGAGCGGCTTCCTATAATAACTGATTCTGACTGAGCAGCACCTTGCTGACTGCATGGCCCTCCTTTTGGGGCGAGCGTGCACGCACGCACACACGCACACACGCACACACGCACACATATTTTCAAAGACGGGCTCGAAGTGCCGACAGCAAAGTGACAAGAGAGACAGGAAATCCTGGAAGACATCCAACTTTATAAGACTGGGTTTAAAGTTTCACTCTATAGGAAGAGAAAGGAGAACCATAGGTTTGGAGAAAAATGCAGGAGGAAGGTCAGACAGATAAGACAGAAAGGAAGTCCTCCATTTCCATTGTTAGTCGTCACCTGCCTGTAGTTACACCTTTAACCACATGGAGGTGCAATTTTTGACATAGTGTAGCGAACCTGAGGTGAGTGGGTTAGCAAGGTGGAGGTTACTGCTGTTTCTCAACGTGGGGTCTGGGGACCCCCCAGGGGTCCTCGAAAGGGTTCCAGGGGGTCTCCCCCGCTAAATTAATGATAGTTTGGAATGAAATGGACCCTTCCAGGGCTGTAGCTCTGTGAAGGACCCTTATACGGGTCCATTTGGTTCCATTATACACTCCCACTTGCGCAGCAAAATTACCACTAAGGGGTTTACAGTATATATTGGTCTAATGCATATCAAACTGTTGGTCCTTCAATTTAAAGGCATTGTACGTAACTTTTTCCTGTGTCAAAACAATATTTAGCACCACACCACAGGGAAATAATGGGTAAAAAAAAGCGTATTTAGGCTTTTGTTTTGCTATGTAAACACAGGCCTACCGGCGTATATTTGTTTGTTTGCTTGTGTGCATGTGGCAGCTCATCTGTCGTGTTTCTGCGTGTGTGTGTCTGTGTGTGTGTGTGTGTGTGTGTGTGTGTGTGTGTGTGTGTGTGTGTGTGCGCGTGTGCGCGCGTGTGTACGCGTGTGCCTATGCGTGTGCGCATGCGTGCAACGTGTTACGTCATATGAACCTCTATCTGGGCCTCGGAGCGAGCTGCCTCCTCCTGAGCCCACAGCGCCTCCCTGTGGGCGGAGGTGTTCATGCTCTCCCTCAGCGCGCGCTCCAGCTCCTTGATCCGCTCCGTGGTCTCCCACATGGCATCCTGGGAAGATGAGGGGGGGGGGAGCTAAGTGTGGGGAGGGGGAGGGGGGGCACAGGAGCGTTCGTAGGGGGGGGGGTAGAGGGCATGGGGGGGGAGGGGGAGGGGGTGAAGGAGAGCAGAAAGCCAGGGGGAGAGGGAGAGAACGTCTGCCTTTGAGTACATTGGTATTTGGGGTGGTGGGGGGGGGTGAGAGGACACAACTCCACACTCAAAGGAAACTTTCTGGGGAAGTTTGGGAGAATGATGTGGAGTTAAGTGAGCAGCGTGTGCATGTGTGTGTGTGTGTGTGTGTGTGTGTGTGTGTGTGTGTGTGTGTGTGTGTGTGTGTGTGTGTGTGTGTGTGACTGTGTGTGTGTGTGTGTGTGTGTGTGTGTGTGTGTGTGTGTGTGTGTGTGTGTGTGTGTGTGTGTGTGTGTGTGTGTGTGTGTGTGTGTGTGTGTGTGTGTGTTATTGTATTACTGTACTTGTGAGGGCCAAATGTCCTTACAAGTATAGAAACATTTTAGATGTAGACAGATTTTTAGAGATAGGTTAGAGTTAGGGAACATGGTATATACAGTAGGTTTACAATGAACCCATTAAGACCTGAAGCCGATTCTACTAATGTCTACTAAATCCCAACAGTTGTCTAAACAAATTATGTTGCTATAATATCAGTGGTTCTCAAACTTTTTCATAATTATCAAGGACCCCCAAAATGATATGTATTTGGCCGTGGACCCCCATCTCAAAATATTTGGTTCCAGGGAGGGACCCCCCAAAAGCAAAGATTTGAGTTAAAAAAAATGTTCGCTTTAAAAGAATACATATATTCACAGATTGGCCCACATTTTCTAAACTATTCAAAAATAGCAGATCTACAAGCTCATAGCGCGGCACTCGGTGCCGCGCTATGAGCTTGTATATCTGCTATTTTTGATTAGCCAAAGTGTAAAATAATGCTTTTTTTAAGCTGAAATCAAAAAATTACACAGATGCGTCCCAGGTATTAATGGGTTAAGAAAGGATTCAGGTAGAGTAGAGGTTAGGATTAGGTATTTATTTAGAGGTTATAGGTTTAGGTGTTAGGAGGGGGGTTAGATGCGACAATGCGTCGCAAAGTGTCCCCCCCATAGAACATGGACGCTGGGCTCAGAGCATGTGTACAGAATGCTCGTTTGAGTTAAATTAACTGCGATTATTTGACGGTGAAGGAACACAGACCTGCGCCGGAGAGAAGAGAGATAAGCGGCAGAAAGTGTGAGTAAGTGCTATGACCTCACTGACGTGTGTGTGTGTGTGTGTGTGTGTGTGTGTGTGTGTGTGTGTGTGTGTGTGTGTGTGTGTGTGTGTGTGTGTGTGTGTGTGTGTGTGTGTGTGTGTGTGTGTGTGTGTGTGGCCTCTCTGTCACCTACAGCGAAAAAGGATCTTTCTCCTCACCGGACTGATGGAGCTGTGAAAGAAAACATTGGACTGAAATAATAAACCCTCCCATCCCATTTCTCTCTCTCTCTCTCTCTCTCTCTCCCTCTCCCTCTCACCTTCCCTCTCTCTCCCTCAATCTCTCCCTCTCTCTCTCTCCCACTCCTTCCTCAGCTCACTCGGCCCACACGAGTTCACACGTTCACACTTTTCTCGGGCTGTACAGGTCGGCGTTTGTGCGTGGGCTCACACAAAAAGTTCCCCCCGTTTTCAACAGCGGGACGAGGAAACATTAAACACACATTTTGAGTTCCTTCTCATCGTAAGAATCAAAATACA
>NC_137614.1:9999993-10032493 GCF_963280865.1 Gymnoscopelus braueri
TCATAACATGTCTCTACGGTGGATTTTTACGAAACAAAAACTTGGCAGATACAAAGAGGATAATCCAAGCTTTCCGTACAGCTGCAATGTTGGTTTAGTTTAACGTCGCTTAATACAATCAGATCGGACTCTTCTGTTTGGATGGGCGGTCAAGGGTTGGTATTGCAACTCTGGACGCCAGATAGCAAAAATAGCATGTAAAGAGTTGCTTGCGGCTAGGGGGGGGCGGGGGGGTTGTGTGTGAAGGTTTGGAGTGAACGTTTCCGATGTGCATTTTCTCTGTGTTTGTGAAGTGCAGCGTGGCGCGATGGAGACGATAGGGAGGCGATGCTATCTCTCTCTCTCTCCGCCCTCTCTCTCTCTTCACTCTCTCATCCTCCTCTCTCTCTCTCTCTCTCTCTCTCATCTCTCTCTCTCCTCCTCTCTCTCTCTCTCTCTCTCTCTCTCATCTCTCTCTCTTCTCTCTCTCTCTCTCTCTCTCTCTCTCTCTCTCTCTCTCTCTCTCTCTCTCTCTCCCCCCCCCATATAAACTCAGTGGGATGGAGGGAGAGAGAAGTAATCGAGCGAAGGAAGGGGGCCAGTGAGAAAAAGTGGTGAAAGAAGGACCCGCGTTTGTTTGTGTTTACACCTCGGAGCGTGCTATGTTCCCGATGCTCTCTGAGATAAAAGGAGGAGAAAGAATTAAGAGATGGTTGCTCAACAATACTGCTGAGCAAAAAAAACTAAAAACCATTACACTAACACCGCTACACACCAGCGCCTGTGTCTGTGCTCCCAAGTTACGCTGCATTCACTTTGCCAAATATAGTATGCTTAATATGGAGATTTGCTTATAGCGTAGGATTAATGCTATAGGCACGAGTCAAGCGTATTTACAATTAAGCCCCTTCTTGAATGTTTCCATAGAGTCCATTGGGTGGACTTCACCTTACAGTGAAGGGATTTCATGGAGGATTTCAAGGCCATGGCTGCTGTTGCCCCTTCAGTTTGGCCTTATGCCAAGAAGTACAAAGTTCAATTCCTTATTTATGTGGACATAAAATCATTGTTTTTTTGTATGGTCCTGCTGCTGCCGTGGTGTTTGGCCTTTGTGACCTCAAGATTTCACACCCACCATGAGGCCAAGTGAAATTGCCCCAAAAATGACGAAACACCAGGTCATGCTCACATCTATCAGCCTACTCGCCCCTCCCGTTCTCTCTCTCTCTGTCTGTCTGTCTGTCTATCTATCTCTCTCTCTCTCTCTGTCTCCTCTCCTCTCTCTCTACCAACACTGCAATATAGAAGTAAAAGTACTGAAACATGGAAATACTCCAGTAAAGTAAAAACACCTCAAAATTTTACTCTTAAGTACAGCACTTGAGTAAATGTACTGTACTTAGTTACTTTCACCACTGCCGTTCTCTCTCTCTGTCTCTGTCTCTGTCTCTCTCTCCGTCTCTCTCCGTCTCTGGCAACCCCTTCCGTGTTTGTCTCTGGGCTCGTGGCAATATAAATGTGTCCGACCTTCTGCACAGGAACTGTTTAGAAGAGGAAATGGGGATGTTGGATGCAGCCTGCCAGCACTGCCGTTCCAAGAACACACATAAATAACCTAACCTAACAGTTCCACACACACACACACAAAATAAAACCCAGACTGGACACAGAGAGAGATGAGAGAGAGAGAGAGAGATATTAAACACTACTGGCTGGCAGAGAGAGGTAGTCTTGCTTCTCTACATGTGTCCTGTGGGAATAGCCTGGCACGGCTGGCGCTCTGAACATATTAACACCTTAGTACGACTCTGCAGGCGCTCTGAAAGACGCACGCACACACGCATGCACACACACACACTACACACACACACACACACACACACACACACACACACACACACACACACACACACACACACAACACACACACACACACACACACACACACACACACACACACACACACACCTGAGCGAATGCAAAATGTCAGGCAGGAACCTCTTATCTCATATTTAAACTTTTTGTGTTTTTTTTTTCATAAATTAACGCCCTACTTGATCATAATACGGCGTCATTCAAAAGCATCAAAAGCAGCAGATCTGCAGAGCTTGTAGATCTGTTACTTTTGCTATTTTTGAATTTGAATCCTGAGAAGTAACCGTTTTGGACTTTTGAGGTTTCCACCCGACAGAGACTGTATACACAATCTACACATACACGTGAAATACACATTATGTACACACATGGAGAAACATACGTACTGTACACACACACACACACACACACACACACAGAGAGACATAATCAAACAAAGAAACGGCAAGCAACTAGAACACTCATGCATGTGCACACACAAACACATGCACGCACACACCTAAGCGGGTATACATCTACTGTACAAACACCATATCACTTGTGGATAATATGGCAGCAGAAATCTCTCTCTCTCTCTCTCTCTCTCTCTCTCTCTCTCTCTCTCTCTCTCTCTCTCTCTCTCTCTCTCTCTCATCTCTCTCTCTCCTCTCTCTCTCTCTCTCTCTCTCTCTCTCTCTCTCTCTCTCTCTCTCTCTCTCTCTCTCTCTCCTGCCGAATAGTCTCTCACTATTCCCATCTGAGCCATTATGCCCTTCGCTGCTGGCTGGGCGTATGGAGCTGATTTCTGCTGGACTAAATGCCTGTCTCTTCCACTTAGGACTGACTCTGAGATGCACCGAGGGAGAGAGGGAGGGGGGAGGGAAGAGGGGGGGGGGGAGAGGGAGGGGGGAGGCCAGGAGGAGTGGAATAGGACGGAAGAACAGAACAATATGGAAAAATGCGTAGACTGGAGGAGAACAGAAATGCAGTGCAAGGAAAGATGGAAAGGATAAAGAAAAATATATAGACGGTTGATGGGTGACATATGGCCTGCTTGAGATGGCAAAGGAGAGAGGAGAGGAGAGGAGAGGAGAGGAGAGGAGAGGAGAGGAGAGGAGAGGAGAGGAGAGGAGAGGAGAGGAGAGGAGAGGTTGATCCAATCTGCACTCTCCGATGAGAAGGTGATTTAGACATACATTATGGGATGAGAAATGTGCGCACGCACACACGCACGCACACACACACACACACACAACACACACCTGTGATGGAGAGTGTGGATGTCCATCGGTCCATCTCTTCTGATCTCTCCCGGTACCATCTGCTTCTGGACGTTAGGCGACTTGATTTGCCTTCAGATCGGAGAGATAGAGATAGAGATAGAGAGAGAGAGAGAGAGAGAGAGAGAGAGAGAGAGAGAGAGAGATCAGTATCAATCATTATCTAAAGCCTGATTTATACACTTAGTTGTGCATCTTGTCTTGTAATGGAAACAGCAGAGCTCACAACCCAAGCTCACAGTACGAGCTACAATATACGCTGTGACATTTTGTTGGCTTGTAGATTATTTTCTGTGTGAGACACTGGCGCACAACTATAGCTACAAATCATGTGTTAATACGGCTTACCTCCTGTGCACCATGTCTTGTACTGAAAATAGTAGATCTACAAGCTCACAATGTGAGAACGTTGATAGCTTGTGCATTGGGCTATTTTGGTTATGAGACACCGCCACGTAACTAACTAGTATACATCAGGCGTTAACCACTTGAACCCTAGTGTCCCGATTCTAGGGAGAATATTCAGGGAAAATCTACAAGCTCACAATGTGTTGCATTGCAACGCGTTGTGAGCTTGTAGATCAGCTATTTTTTGCAAATAAGAGATTTGGTGTAGAGGGATATACTAGCAGAGCTAGTATACAGAGCCTTGGGGTATCCTGGTTAACTAAGTATACTGCACACTGGTTAATTATATGGCTTAGATATGTATTGATATAAAAAAGCATGCTCAAAGCGTGCATTAAAATGTATGCTCCACCATCACAATGGCCCCTTTATTTAACTGCCTTTCTGCAACTGCTGTTTTAGCTCTAGTTTTGGATCAGTGTTAATTTTGTTGACTAAGACTAAATGACTACGAAATTTTTATTTATTTATATTTAGTCGACTAATACTAGTGGTGTATATTTACTCAAGTACTGTACTTAAGTACAATGTTGAGGGTACTTTTACTTTACTGGAGTATTTCCAATTGTCTATACAGTATACTGTACTTTTACTTCTACTCCACTACATCTCAGAGGCAAATATTGTACTTTTACTCCACTACAATTATTTGAAAACTTTGCAGATATAAATTATTACATTATAAAACATACATTAACCACTTTAGCCCTATTTTATATACCTAGGCTATTTGAAAATAGCCGATCTACAAGCCCACAGCGCGTCGCGATGCGTTGTGGGCTTGTAGATCTGCTATTTTCTTGTAGATCTGCTATTTTTTATTTTTGTAGAACTGCTATTTTCTTGTAGATCTGCTATTTTCAAACATGACCAAGACTAAGACAATTTCAGATGACTAAAATGGGACTGAAACTAAAAGGTGTGTTATTCAAAAGACTAAATCAGAATTTGCTGTCAAAATGAACACTGTTTTGGATTCTTTCTTATTTTAGGGGGTAAACTTTGCGTCACTGTGGAGGAGAGCGACTTGTTCAAGCTGAACTGTTCAAACAGCTCAGTAACAGAACAGAGCTGTTTGCAGCTCAAAAAAACATTTGGATGGTTCCACAAGCGGTTGCAGCAAAGCTTCAGCTGAAACGGGCCGTGTGTACGCTATGTTGGTGTTTTGAATATTGCCAATATGGTACACACACACACACACACACACACACACACACACACACACACACACACACACACACACACACACACACACACACACACACACACACACACACACACACACACACACACACACACACACACACACACACATTTGTATTACTATACTTGTGAGGACATAACATTTTAGGACAGCATCGAAAATGGCAGAAAACAGCTATTTTCCGCTGCACGACACTGGCATGCAACTCGTGTAAATCGTCTCTGTCGGGTGGAAACCTCACATGTCCAAAACTGTTACTTTTCAGGATTCAAATGCAAAAGTATGAAAAGCAGCAGATCTTCAAGCTCGAAATGCATGGCTTTAGCGTGACGCTGTGGTGTGATCAAGTAGGACGTTAATTTACCGAAAAAACTGAAAAAGTTAAAATATGGTTTCTGTCCCAAGAGCAACGAAATGTAATGTCTATTTCTCTAATTCTACTATACTTGTGGGGACATCTGGCCCTGACAAAGTATAGTAATACAAGTACGCACACACACACACAGCTGCAGCACTGTACAGTTATAGGTAGAGACGTGAACACAGACTGCGTCTCTGTCTGGTCTGAGTAACATGACAGACTGAGACAAGATGAGACTTGACGGACGAGGGCCGAGACACCGCTGTGTAAATCTGTCAGCGCGCGCGCGCACTCACACACACACACACACACACACACACACACACACACACACACACACACACACACACACACACAGTAAGTACAGAAATACGGATACAGACAGACAGAAAAACAGATACAGAGGTGTATAAACAGCCAGGTGTGAGCAGAGGTGTAAAGTAACTTTAGTACTTTACTCAAGTACAATTTTGAGGTACTGGTGTATTTCCAATTGACTTTACTTTTACTTCTACTCCACTACATCGCAGAGGCAAATATTGTACTTTTACTCCACTGCAATTATTTGAAAACTTTAGTTACTAGTTACTTTGCAGATATAAATTATTATATTATAATTAAAAATAACAATTATAAAACATACTTTAACCACTTTAGCCCTATTTTATACCTAGGCTATTTCAAAAATAGCCGATCTACAAGCTCACAACGCGTCGCATCGCAACGCGTTGTGAGCTTGTAGATCTGCTATTTTCAAACATTTTAGTACTTTTACTTTTGGTACTTTAAGTATATTTTGATACCAATACTTTTATTCAAGTAAATTTTTAATTCCAGACTTTTACTTGTAACAGAGTACTTCTACATTGCAGTATTGATAATTTTACTTAAGTAACACATTTGAGTACTTTTTCCACCACTAACACACACACACGCAGACAGACATGGAAAGCCACAGAAGCCGGTGCGTACACACACTTGGGGGCCAGTGTAAATGTAGTGTCAGTGTTGTGTGTGTCTGTGGGGTGTTGATTACAGAGCTAACCCGTATATTAGCTGGTCTACAACCATACTGCATACTTATACCTCCATATACTACTGCCTGTTCCTATTCATTTAGCTGACAACACACACACACACACACACACGCACGCACGCACGCACACATACACACAGTGGTGGAAAAAGTACTCACATGTTTTACTTAAGTAAAAGTATCAATACAGCAATGTAGAAATACTTTGTTACAAGTAAAAGTCCGGGATTCAAGTAAGTTAGAAAACGGTTTGTATCAAAATGTACTCAAAGTACCAGAAAGTACTCATTATGCAGAATGCCCCATTTCACAAGTTAAAACATGTATAACAAATCTTTTGAAAATAGCCGATCTACTGTACAAGCTCGATGCGACGCATTGTCAGCTTGTAGATCTGCTATTTTCAAATGGACGAAATGTACTGTATATTGGGCTGAAGTGATTACTGTCTGTTTTGTAATAACACGGTAATCAAAATCTACAAAGTAACTAGTAACTAAAGTTTTCAAATAATTGTAGTGGAGTAAAAGTATAATATTTGCCTCTGAGATGTAGTGGAGTAGAAGTAAAAGTATTTAAAATTGTAAATACTGAAGAAAGTAAAACTACCTCAACATTTTACTTAAGTACAGTACTTGAGTTACTTTACACCACTGCACACAGACACACACACCTGAGAGCTGCAGCTCGCCACACACACACACACACACACACACACACACACACACACACACACACACACACACACACACACACACACACACACACACACACACACACACACACACACACACACACACACACACACACACTTTCAAATCCAACACATCCCCACACATATACTACGTCTCGAAATAGAATCAAAATAGTGCCTTTGAGCCCCCGACCCGTTGAGCCCTGACGCTTGTTCTTCAAAAGTTATGCGTAAGAACACGCACGGCGCGCTGACAGTGACAAATTAGTGCTGAAGAGACGCCTCCGACACTGTAAACACACTGCGACCCTCCAGCAGCCTGCCAAGCGGGCCGCCGTTATTATTCTGTCACTGTCGGGGGGGAAACCTCGTATGTCCAAAAAACGGGAACGCATCCGTGTCATTTTTAGATTTCTTTGACTATTCAAAAATAGTGAAAATGTGTGTAACTCTTTGAAAATATATTTTTTATAATTATATTTTTTTATAGAAATATATATTTTCTAAAGCAAAATGTTTAACTCAAATCTTTGCTTCTGGGATTCTACAAATGTCAGTTTAAAAATAAAATAACGTATGTTGCTATAATCAGTGGTTCCCAAACCTTTTTCCATGTCAAGGACCCCCAAAATGATATATATTTGGCCGCGGACCCCCATCTCAAAATGTTTTGTAATAGGGAGGCCCAGAAGCAAAGATTTGAGTCAAAAATGTAAAAAGAAATATTCAAATATTTGCAAACATTTTCAAGATTTTTCAAAAATATTAGATCTACAAGCTCATAGCGCGGCACTCAGCGCTATGAGCTTGTAGATCTAATCTTTTTGAATAGCCAAAGTATAAAATAATGCTTAAAGTGGTTACACAGATGCGTTCCCGGTCTAAATGGGTTAAAAAAAATCATTTTGTTGCTGCTGTCGGACTCTTATCTCCGAATTTTAACTTTGTGTTTTTTCGTAAAAATTAACACGCTACTTGATCACACTACAGCGTCGCACAAAAGTATCAAAAGTAGCAGATATGCAAACTCGAAACACGGCGACGTGTTTTAAGCTTCTAGATCTGCTATTCATTTTGAATTTGAATCCTGAAAAATCGTCTCTGTCAGGTTTCCACCCGACAGAGACGATTTTCAAATAAGTAACCAAAGTACATTTACTTGAGTTCTGTACTGAAGTACATGTTTGGAGTTTGTTTGTTTTTTGCTTTATGTATTTTTTTTTTCAAACTGATGACTTTCACACCGCTACATTTTTTTATAGAAATATTGTACTTTTTGTCTTCACTGCATTTCTTGGAAGGGACCCAAACTAACTCAAATATATTATGAAGCTACACTATGTAACTTTCCTCTTCTACCCCGGATTTGAACCAGGTTTTCCTGCGCAAGTGCTGATTTGTTTTTACCATTGAACTAATAGAGCCGGCCTGCTTGCTCAGGGGATAAATTGAATCAAATTGAATCAATAAAATTCGTGTCAGATCCTGTGTCTAGGTGAGACATGACCTTTGACACGATCTAATTGTCTCAATAGAAGAGCAGGGAGACAAAATACAACCACCCCAATAGTATAAGTTATATTGTAGTAACATACTCTACCACATTGGTTCTTAAAGTGGGGTCCGGGGACCCCCAGGGGTCCTTGGGGGGGTTCCAGGGGGTCCCCAGCAGAATGTGTTAATATAGCATAAAAATAATTTTAACCTTTTATACTTAGGCTATTCAAAAATAGCAGATATACAAGCTCATAGTGCGGCAGAGAGTGCCGCACTATGAGCTTGTAGATCTGCTATTTTTTATAAACCGTGAACATTTGTGCAAAACTTTGAATATATATTTTTTCAAGCAAACATTTCTAACTCAAATCTTTGCTTCTGGGGGTCCCTGGAACAAAATATTTGAGATGGGGGTCCGCGGCCAAATACATATCATTTTGGGGGTCCTTGACATGAATAAGTTTGAGAACCACTGCTCTACCATAGAGATTGGACAATATTACATTTTATTAATTAAAGGAAAAGTTACATAGTGCCGCTTTAACCACTCAAGCCCTATTTCAAATAGAGAAAATAGCCGTTCAGCAAGCTTTGCAACACTCTTGTATGATTAAGTATAGGACATTAATTCATGAAAAACTGTGAAATATGGAGATACAAGGTTTCTGCCTCGACAGCCACGGTATCCACACTGCCCTGTTTACACTGGGCAAAGCCGACATGCTGCCCCCCCACACACAGGCAAATATTTGCTGCCACAGCCCTTACAATGTGTGTGTGTGTGTGTGTGTGTGTGTGTGTGTGTGTGTGTGTGTGTGTGTGTGTGTGTGTGTGTGTGTGTGTGAGTGTGTTACGAACTATGTTGGTGGGTAATTTATGTTAGGAGCCCACTCAACACGCTCTCACACACCCGCACGCTCAGACACACGCGCGTGCGAGCGCATACGTGTGCGTGCCGACGGACGCGACGTGCACGCCATCAAATAAATAGCGGTAGCTTTCACATCCTCTGAGAAAACCAATGTTATGATGGAAGGAGACAGCGCATGAAGGCAGTACACACACACACACACACACACACACACACACACACACACACACACACACACACGTGTGTATGTAAGGGATGGAAGACCCCTTTGAGTGTGTTTTGGTGTGTGTGTGTGTGTGTGTGTGTGTGTGTGTGTGTGTGTGTGTGTGTGTGTGTGTGTGTAGTATGTGTGTGTGTTTGTCTAAGCTAAGAGGCATGTCCGTGGAGTACAGTCTTGCCATGAGGGCATATCAGCTATCAGACAGGCTGAGCCGCTACTAGTGCAGGTGTACAAACCAACGGGCTGCTACCCAATGCTGGCGTGCCATCTGTGTGACAGATGATAGCATGTCACCCCTCTCTCTCACACACACACACACACACACACACACACACACACACACACACACACACACACACACACACACACACACACACACACACACACACACACACACACACACACACACACACACACACACACACACACACACACACACCTAACAAAAACAAACCAAAGTGTTTGGACCGAGGCGAAGGCCACTCGACAGCGCATTACAGTTGTTGTTTTTCCGTTTGCCCCCGGGGGCACCACCTCCTTTTTGTGTGTAAAAAAAAGGAACTCAGTTTGGCGCCTCCCCTTTCTTAGTCCACTTCCTCCCGGGAGCTTCTGTGTTTATTCCTGCTAACAACAACATTACATGTTTAAGGCAGTGGTGCTGACAATCTTGAGAAATTACATCACACCGAATAATGTGACCTGGTTCATCACTTTGTTACTCATGTAGGCCTTATTGCTCATTTTTGCAGCTTCCAGCAAACCTATTTTCTTAACCCATTTAGACTGGGAGAGAATCTGTGTCATTTTTAGATTTCTTTGGCTATTCAAAAATAGCAGATATACAAGCTCATAGTGCGGCACTGAGTGCTGCGCTATGAGCTTGTAGATCTGCAATTTTTTTTAAATCGTGAAAATTGGTGCAAATCTTTGACTATATATAATATTTTCAAGGCAAACATTTGCAACTAAAATCTTTGCTTCTGGGGATTCTACAAATCTGTTCTAAATCCAAAAACATTTTTTTTTAAAAAACGTATGTTGCTATAATCACTGGTTCACAAACTTTTTTCATGTCAAGGACCCCCAAAATGTATTTGGCCGTGGACCCCCATCTCAAAATATTTAGTTCCAGGGACCCCCAGAAGCAAAGATTTGAGTTACAAATGTTCCCTTTAAAATATATATATATATTCAAATATTGGCACAAATGTTCAAGATAAAAAAAAAAAATAGCAGATCTACAAGCTCGTAAATTTTTATCCCTCGATTTTGTAACCCTTTTTTCACCCGGTGCCAAGTGATCCTGGGCACTACACTCCCCCCACCAGCCTAGGGAGGCCAGGGCCGAGCTCATGCCTCCTTCAATGCATGAGAGCCAACTGAGCTTCTTGTCACCTGACAGGGGGGAGTTTCCCTGGTAGGACGTAGCGCGTGGAAGGAACACGTTATTCCAACCAGTTCCTTTCCCCTCCATCAGGCGCCCCGGCTGACCAGGGGGAGGCAGTATAGTGACCAGGATTACTACATGTTTTTGTGAGGGTATTAACTACCCTAGGAGACACGGGGAGAACATGCAAACTCCACACAGAGTAGGCCCTTTCACCAACCTCACCTAGGGTATGGGCGCTGCGTTCCCGGTCTTACTGGGTTAATTTGCGGAATTTCGGAATGGTCGACTTGAGGCACTTTTTTCTGGTTCCAGTCACAATTATCTTCTCTGACAAGGCACCTTGGGAACTCTCTTTTGCATGCCAATCATCCACCCCCGTGGCAGTGTTCAGCTGTTATTGATATATTTGCATAACTTCAGTCAGCTGTTTCACAATGGCAATGCAAACAACATCAACAACAGCAGGATACATTTGTGTTTCTTTCTACAATGTGAACGGCCGTTCACTTCAACTTCAGCCCAGTAGGTTACATTATACGTTGCTGTCAGGCAGTGTGACTCCTTACCCTCCTTCAAAACCGCCATAAAAGAGCACCTGTCTGCAATTTGTAACAGGTCCTAGAAAGGTTTATGTGTTATGTTTTTAACTACCATTGTAATATTGTACCACTGTACTATTTGCAACTCAATGTTTTGTTTTTTTTCCGTAAATGAAAGCACTAATTAATTCATCATACAAGAGTGTTCTACGAGCAGATCTACAAGCTCACAACTCCTCGCATCGAGGCGTTGCCCACACAGACTGATGCTAACTGTGAAAATGTGACTACAGAACTGAAAAAAAGGGTTGATAGCAATCGTAAATAACTGTAATGACTAATTTATACTTAGTCACACGGCGGTGTCCCGCGGCCGGAAATAGCTGATCTACAAGCTCACAACGTGTTGCAATCGACTCTATTTTCAGTTTTCACCGCATAGGACACCACCGTATGACTGGAGTATAAATCATGCTTTATACAGATGGTACGGGCGTATAACCGCAGAAATGTGAGACCGGCGTGCAAATGAGTGTGGAGCGACACACCGTGAATCATGTATTCATTATTAATATGTATTAGCATGAGATGGGGTGGGGAGGAGGGGGTTGAGGCCAGTGGTGGAAAAAGTACTCAGATTTTTTACTTAAATAATAAGTATCAATACTGCAATGTAGAAGTACTCGGTTACAAGCAAAAGTACAAAAGTATTGGCATCAAAATGTACTTAAAGTACCAAAAGTAGAAAGTACTCATTATGCAGAAGGTCCTGTTTCACAAGTTTTCAAATGTATAAAATGTAAAACAATCTTTTGAAAATAGCAGATCTACAAGCTCACAATGCGTCGCATCGTGAGCTTGTAGATCGGCTATTTTCAAATGGCCGAAATGTATATACGGCTGAAGTGGTTAATGTATGTTTTGTAATAATAATCAAAATCCACAAAGTAACAAGTAACTAAAGTTTTCAAATAATTGTAGTAGAGTAAAAGTACAATATTTGCCTCTGAGATGTAGTGGAGTAGAAGTAAAAGTACTGAAAATTGGAAAAACTCCAGTAAAGTAAAAGTACCTCAAAATTGTACTTAAGTACAGTACTTGGGTAAATCTACTTAGTTACTTTACCCCACTGGTTGAGGCTGATTTATACTTAGTTGCGCGTCGACGTGTTCTGAGCTTGTAGATCGGCTGTTTTCGACGCGACCGGCGACACGCAGCTAAGTATAACTACTAGGCTCTAGTAGTTGGGGTATAAGGGAGGACGAGAGAGCCAAAGAGAAAGAGGCAGAAAGAGAGCGAGAGCACTGTGTGCATGAGGGCCAGTAGGTTCTTAAATGGAGCGAATAAGTCGGGGTTTTTATAATTTTTTTCTTCTTCACATTTCCTCTGGCTCCTCCATCCATCTGGAGCGCTCCGCTGGCCCACCGTCCAACACAAGCAGCTCTGCTTTATTCCTGGCCGTGAAAAGCTCACAGCTCTGTGCGTCTAGCTGTACCCATCGCCTTTTATAACTATGTACGCTCTCTCTCTCTCTCTGTCTCTCTTTCTTTGTCTTTCTCTCTATTCTATTTATATCTAAGCTCCTCTCCACCTCCCCAAGCCACTTGCTGCTGCTATCTTCTCTAAACCGTCATAAAACTTACCTCACTCTCACCCCCCCCCCCTTCTTTTAATAATACGCATGAAGCAAGAACTGGATCATAATAAGACTTTTTAACCCATTAAGACCGGGAACGCATCTGTGTGTCATTTTTAGATTACTTTGGCACCGAGTGCCGCGCTATGAGCTTGTAGATCTGCTATTTATAGTTTTATCGTAAAAATTTGTGCAAACCTTTGAATATATATATATACATTTTAAAGCGAACATTTTTTACTCCGATCTGTGCTTCTGGGGGTCCCTGGAACAACATATTTTGAGACGGGGGTCCGCGGCCAAATACATATAATTTTGGTTGGTCCTTGACATTGAAAAGTTAGAGCACCACTGATATAGTAACATAAACGTTTTTAAAAAAAACTGTTTGTGTAGAATATATATCTAAAATGTGCACAAATGTTCGCCGCGCTATGAGCTTGTATATCTGCTATTTTTTTAAACAGATGCGTTCCCGGTCTTAATGGGTTAAGGGGGTGGGGGGGGGGGGGTAGAGAGAGGCAGGAGCGGAACGCCGAGCGCCAAAGCAAGGCCTCAAGAGCTGCAGCGGGGTACACGGCATATGATTTGTGGCGATATGATCAGAATCAAACAAATTTCATGTTTCCTCTGCAGGAGAGGGGGGGAGGGGGTTGAAGACGGAGAGGAGTTTGGGGCAGTGGGGGGGTAGTGTGGGGGGGGGGCTAGCGGATGGAAATATTGAAATATGAAAGTATAGCGTGAGGCGGTCAGGTCAACACTGGGAGCCTTGCAGTCTCTTATCAGGGGAACTGGGCTGGACTGGAGCGCTGAGAGATCCAAACAGACCACGTCTGTTTATCGCTGATAGATGCTTTATGGCCCTGAGACGTCTCTTATCGCTACGCAAATACTAGTTTGCCTGTTGTGTTTATGTGTGTGTGTGTGTGTGTGTGTGTGTGTGTGTGTGTGTGTGTGTGTGTGTGTGTGTGTGTGTGTGTGTGTGCGTGTGCATGTGCGTGTGTGTGTGTGTGTGTGTGTGCGTGCGTGTGCGTGCGTGTGCACGTGCGTATGTATGCGAGTACAGTATGTATGTCTGTGTCTGTGTGTGTGTGTGTGAGAGCGAGAGAAAGAGAAAAGCAAGAACGAGCACTCCAGTGAGAAAGCAGATATGTCTCTCTGTGTGTGTGTGCGTGTCCGTGTCCGTGTGTGTGTCTGTGTGTGTCTGTGTGTGTGTGTGTGTGTGTGTGTGTGTGTGTGTGTGTGTGTGTGTGTGTGTGCGCGTGCGCGCGTGTGTTGCGTTGCATTCTATTGTCCGTGTGTTATGAATGACAGTGCGACTCCCTACAGCGTGCCGTGAGCTCTGGTTTTATTCCCAGGTTTTAATGTGTATATATATATATCTACAGTATATATCTCTGTTGGACCGCATGCGGTCTCACGCAGCTCTCTGACCTCACATGGCCGCCATTCATTCATAATGCTATTGAGAACACCTGCGACCTGACACGCAGCCACGCACACGCTGTTTACAAACACACACCGACCTCTACGAAATCACACAACGTTGTACACACATGTGTACAAAACCGTAGGGGTGCTGCAGGCCTGTCAGGATGATGAGTGTGTGGTGCGTGAGAGACAGAGAGAGAGGGAGAAGGAGAGAGGGAGAAGGAGAGAGGGAGGGAGGGAGGAGAGAGAGAGATAGAGAGAGAGGGGGGGGCGGGAGAGAGAAAGTCAGAGTGCTTGCGTTCAAACGAATGATGCTCTATAGGTCGTTATATTGAACATCTGGAATTTCGTATGGTTATAAGAGCAAAGACTGCAAATGATGTGTGTGCATGCGTGCGTGTGCACGTGTGTGTGCGCGTATGTACCCTTGTGTGTGTGTGTGTGTGTGTGTGTGTGTGTGTGTGTGTGTGTGTATGTGTATGTGTGTGTACATGAGAGGCAGGGGGGGAAGGGGTGGTGTGTGAATGTGTGTCAGCCAAGAACCAAGTAGTTCCTTGTAGCCAGCAGGTTCTTGCCAAGCCCAACACCAAGCTCCCATTCTCCTCAAGACTCCCCTTGACATACACACACATACACATACACATACACACACACACACACACACGGACAACCCCCCCCCCCTTTCCTGAAAGCCTCCCTTTACATACCAGAGTGCTTAGCCAGTCACTAGCAGTGATATGGTGGGACATGGGGAGGTTGATATACTGTAGTTAACACACAGGTTTCGCCGTCACTTCACCTCCTTGAGGACTTCATGCGCTGTGGAACTATCGTATGAAAAGTGGCCAAAGACATAACAATATAATAATTCAGTTTGGGAAAACCTGAACACAAAACTTTTTGTCTATTCACTTGGGTTAGATGAAAAATCCAGATGTCTATATGTACAGTATATCCAATTTATTTCTGTTTTTTTTTCTTTTCTGTACTATTTCCTTAGAATATTTTCAATAAATTAAATTGTGGGATAAGTATTGGCCCCGCGTGCCAGAAACCATTATGTTACAACTTGACTGGGTCTTGTAGTTAGTGTGTTATAGGCCCCCTGCGATTTATACTTTGTCTTACGACGGTGGTGTCACGCTGCACGGCCGAAAACAGCCGACCTACAAGCTCACAACGAGCTTTCGTTGTGATATTTCGTTGTGAGATTTCGTTGAGCTTTCGGCCGCGCAAGCTAGCGTGCGACACCGCCGTACGACGGGAGCATAAACGTTAGCCTCTTTATTATTGAAGTGGCGGTATGTGCTTTGGTTTGGGGAGTGGAACTCTTCACATGTGCTTCTGAAGGCTCATTAGCGCCGAGCGGCTAGGTTCCAGATGGAGCGCATCCACGCGGGTTCACATCCACATAACGGCGGTGCGGTCTGACACTATCATTAGCATGTTAACCCAGCCCGCGCACCGCGTACCTTATTATTAGAAATTATGATGCTTGCCGGGGGAAACTACACACTGTGGGCTGTGTTTAGTCAACGGGAGCCGAGGATACATAGCAACGACGAACGGCTGGAATTCCCCCTGTTACTGTTACTGCTCCCAGCCTCCCTCCCACAATGGCTGCTTTTTTTTTATTATTCGTCTTTCACTGTCATGTGTGACGATCCATAACGCTTCCAAGTATACTCTGTTAATGATGTCCTCTGGGAGGCTGGGTTTTCAAAGTGTGTGTGCGGTAAATAGTTCTAAAACAACATTTTTATATGCACTTTTTTTTCTTTCTATTTTATACATTTATATATAAATCCCTTTTCATTCTAATTCAATTCATAAGATTATTGTGCCAGTTTAAACACTTTCAACATGGCCTTTGGACATGAGCTTACTGTCAGAATGTTTCAAATGTTGACAAATTACCCCAAATCGTCAAAAAAATTGGAACATAGCTGCTCTACGTAGCTTGCAGATTGGCAATTTCTTTTGCCTTTTGGAACAGGATGGCCACAGCCAGAAGCTATGGCTATATTTGGGGGTCCTTGGCATGGAAGCATTTGGGAAGCCCTGTTCTGGGACACAGTCTACTGAACAGGGGGGGGGGGGGGGCTAGTACATGCTGGTGCATTCCAGCGTGTAGGCTCCTTTTCACACGCAGAAAACAAACAGATAAATAAAAAAAGGTGGCGGTAACGATCGGACGTTAATACTGAGGGTAGCCAAACGCCATTATGAGATGTAAGCCGTGAAATAGCTGTCAGTGGGCCTCCCCCCTCCCCCGCTGGCCCGCAGTATTTACTGCTGCGACCTGCCGACTACATCCATCACGGACATCCATCACGGAGATGTGTTGCATGCTGCACACGGCCAACTTGGATGAGAGTCTGATTTCCTCATCTGCTCGTCTCCTCTCGCTCTCTCTCTCTCTCTCAGATAGTGGTTAATAGGCCATCTGATGGAGTTCCAACAGAAACACTCTGATTAAAAAGACATCCATTAATTCTCCTCCTCCCAGATGCTATACACAGTATGTGCGCACAGCGGCACGTTTGGCTCATATTTTCATATTGTCGCTAATTTTGATTGAGAACAGTGATTCTCCATCCATGTGCCGGGGCGTCCACTAGTGGGCCGCGAGGGTATTGCAAGTGGGCCCCCAAATAATTGGCAAAACACTAAGATTTTATTATTATTTTGTATTGTATTATTTTGTATTATTATTATATTATATTATTTATCTATATATCTATTATTTATTATTATCATTTTAATTAGAGTGTCTGTGTGCGTGTGTGTGACTCTGTCTGCGCACGCTGCCAGTAGGCCAAGGTAAAGTAAATACCTCGATATTTTCCACATTTGTTTCATACTTTTTGACATTTTAATCGTTACAATGTCAATATTATACTGGAAGGGAAATGAAGGTCATATTTGGCTGCCTAAAACGTTGCCCAAATATGCAGATGAGTGATATTAAAGTACTGACATCATAAACTGGACAGAGGAATTCTATTCTATTCTATTCCGGTGGTTCTCAAAGTAGGGTCCGGGGACCCCCAGGGGTCCTTGAGGAGTTATGGGTCTGTATAACTCAGAGAGTGTACAAATGGAACCAAATGGACCCGTTAGTATTTTACAATGTAGGTTGGGGTCCCAGAGAGAGAACGTTTTATCAAACAGGGATCAGTGGTTCTAACACATAATAAAACTGAGGGTCCTTGAAATCTAAAAGTTTGACAACCTTCTATTCTATAACTTTCTATTTGTTTGGGTCCATTTTGCTCCCCTCCACAGTGTTTACAGTAGCCGTGTGTGTGTGTGTGTGTGTGTGTGTGTGTGTGTGTGTGTGTGTGTGTGTGTGTGTGTGTGTGTGTGTGTGTGTGTGTGTGTGTGTGAGTGTGTGTGTGTGTCTGCATGTGACCTGCTAACTAGGGTGTGTAACCTCTGAACCGTGTGTGCTGACCTGAGCGCTGGGTTCAGGCTGATAACGGACACTAGTCTGACACTAATGAGACATCAACCTCAGCCACATGACGGACGAGAGAGGGAGGAGAGAGAGAGAGAGAGAGAGAGAGAGAGAGATGCTCCAAACGCTGAAAAACATCTATATCACTCGCTTCTCTAAACACACACACACACACACACACACACACACACACACACACACACACACACACACACACACACACACACACACACACACACACACACACACACACACACACACACACACACACACACACACACACACACACACACACACATCAATAGACAAGTGGCATGAAACAGACTCGCAGATGAAGATAAACAAATGCTACCACGGTACAAACAACTCCTAACCCTATAACCCCTAAACGCTTAATCCTAAGCCTGACCCCAACCTGAATCTTTTCCTAGTTGTAACAGCTCTAAAAGTCTTTGTTGTCTTTGTCTCCGCCAGGCCGAAGGTTTTGCACCCTGTCCGTCCGTCCACACATCTGCCTTTTATAGGCCACCAGGAGGACGATTTTTGCTAAACACATTTCTTGATATTACTCCTACAGATTTTGTCCAAACGTCACGCAAATCGTTACACATTATCAGTCATAATTATGATCAACACATCTGTCCGATTTTTCATAATCCATCCTGATTAGCTAAGATTGGCATCTAAAGTTTGCAGGAGAGGCTTGTTTTGAACAAAATAACTCAAATCATAAACGCAGTGTCTTTACTCCATCGCGGTAACGTTACAATGCGATCTAAACTTAACTCAGCGAGGGTACAGATGGAACCAAATGGATCCGTGGTCCTGTACCCTCTCTCTCTTGGACTAACAAAAACAGCCAAAATGGCTCTTTTAAGCCACCCGCTCATATTGAACATAATTCCTAAGTAAATTGTTTATGAACAGAGCTAAATCAGTTTGTGTGCCTCAGCCTCAGCATAAAAGAGTCATATTCACGGGATAGTGTCACGGAACCCATAGTGTTCCGTGGTGGAACAAATGTTATCTAGTCGGAATGAAAACAAAGGTGCACCACCGGAAGTGGAGGGCTGAGGGCAGAGACCAAACGCCGGTTTCCTGTCATCGTCGGTCTATTGAATCACTCCCCCCAGAGTCAAATGCAAAAGTGAAAAACGCTGGGGGCACTACTTGGGATCCAAGATTGCGATTTACACCTGCTTGATAAATCTCATGTGGACGGGGGCGTAAGCTAATTCCTGGGCTTTAAGCTGGTTTGTACACTCCATTGATAAATGAGGGCCATCAAGACGGATCTGTCTGACTTTTCATATTCCATCCTGATTGGTGCATTTCACACATTGCTGGCCCACAATAACCTACCTGACCTGGCGGAGACCTGTGCTCCGAGGAGCACTTTTTCTAGTTAACCATGAAAACAACATTTCTCTCGTGGGGTCCAGGAAAATGGTCCTCACAGGGTCCATTTCTCAAGTTCTACTACACTTGTGGGGACATCTGGCCTGCATAAGTACAGCAATATGTGGCACACGTGCACACACGCACACACACACAGGCACAAGCCTGCCAGCCTAAATCTATGGCTTACGCCGTTTTAGCCCCTTCACTTTTGAACCGTCCTCGCCAATCAATCAGATCTGAATCGGTCGACTGCATTTTTACAGGTTAGCCTTTTTCCTATGGTGCCGGCCAGCAAGACATTGGCATCACTGTACAACGGCAAAAGTGCAGTATATTGTTGTTGTAGGGTGGAACCTTGTACGTCCAAAACCGTTCCTGTTTTATTATCATTATAAAAACGATTTAAAATAGTGAAAACAGATCTATGAGCTCACAACACGCAAGTCGCAATACAACGCGTTTTGTGTGACACTCTTGTATGAAGAAGTAGGGCATTAAGTTACGAAAAAAACAAAAAAGTTGAAATATGGAGATGTAAGGTTTCTGCCCGATATATTCAGGACACTCAGGGGCAAACTGCGACAGCGCCCGCTCAAATTCTTTGAGACAAACATATGTACAGTTCGGGTATTTGGGGGCGTGGCCGAGTCTGCCTTTGTCATAAGTGCGGCCACACGGGTATCAGCTTGTACGATGGATCGTATGCTATATTAATCTGTCCTGGTGCAAAATCATAGTTGAGTAGTACTGTAGTGTAAGGACATGAATCAACCACCATCTTATGAAAAATGAAGACGAGACATCCAAATATTATAATTCTTTTAAGATCCTGAGCTGCAAAAAGGAACCAAATCTATGGAAGAAAGAAGCGAGACCACCTTTCGCGAAGCGACGCGTCTTGAGCTTGTAGATCTGCTAATTTCACTATTTTTTTATTTGAATCCGGAAAAGTAACAGTTTAGGACAGAGACGAAAATATAGTCTCTGTCGTTACTAAGTATATTATACTTAGTTGACCAGGGTTCCCCAGGGTTCTTTAATACTATATAGGTCTGCTAGTATTTTCATCTACACCAATTCTCTTCTCACAAAATAGCCGATCTACAACAAGCTCACAACGTGTCACGCTGTGGGCTTGTAGATCGCCCCAGGAATAGGGACGCTACAGGCTTCATGTGGTTAAATTGGGTTTTTAACCCATTTAGACCGGGAAAGCATCTGTGTGTCATTTTTAGAGGTCTTTGGCTATTCAAAAATAGCAGATCTACAAGCTCATAGCGCGGCACCGAGTGCCGCTCTATGAGCTTGTAGATCTCCTATTTTTGAAAATTCTAGTTAACTCGAATCTTTGCTTCTGGGGGATTCTACAAATGTCTTCTTAATCCTAACAGTTTTTGAAAGAACTGGTATAATATCAGTGGTTCTCAAACTTTTCTCATGTCACGGACCCCCAACATGATATGTATTTGGCCGCGGACCCCCATGTCAAAATATTTTGTTCGCTTTAAAACAATATACACATTCAAAGATTTGCAAAAACAAATCACGTTTTTTTTCCCAAAAAATAGCAGATCTACAAGCTTATAGCGCGGCACTCGGTGCCGCGCTATGAGCTTGTAGATCTGCTATTTTTGAATAGCCAAAGCAATCTAAAAATGACACAGATTCTTTCCCGGTCTGAATGGGTTAAATTGGGTTTTTAACAACAAACTCAGTGGGAGCAAACTGCAGCGCCGGCTGTAAGTGTTGGGTGAATGCTAGATGTCATGAGAATGAGCCAGCAGCGCACGCACGTCACCATGCCAGAGTCACAGAGAGAGAGAGAGAGAGAGAGAGAGTGTGTAAAATGGCTAATGAATGAGGCAGGAAACTAGGGCTGGACGCAGTGCCGTTCGGAGCACATCCAGATCCATTTCTGAGCCATTCAGAACCGCAGCTATACGGCTTTCAAACACCTGACGGGGGCCTGTGTGCTTTAAAAGAATAGAAGTCCTTTCTCTTCAAATGGCTCTCTCTTCTCAGCAGCCGGAGAGACCCCTGCTGAGAAGCTATCCATTTCAACCCTATTCACGGACACGCCTGCGCCCGCGGCGCGTGCGTACGCACACACACACACACACACACACACACAGAAACACGCACTCGTGCACACACACACACAGGCACGCACGCACACACGCACACGCTCGCACACGCACACACACTTGTACAGTACGTAACCACACGCACACAAACATGATTGTACAGTGTCTACAGTATACACACACACACACCTTTACGGTACATACAGTACTATCCACACACACACACACACACTCACACACACACACACACACACACCCGGCATAGATATTGTACATGCACACATTCTTGCATACACGCCCACAGTTCATACACATGCATAACCATAACGCACCATCCTATCCATGCATAAACACACACCACACACACAGATACACACACGCACACAAACACATGCTGCTCAGTCTATATCCACACACACACCTCTGCCTTGGCACTGCACAACCACTCATTTGGGTGTGTACACACACACACACACACACACACAGCATGCCAATCCATAAATCAGATGATAATTGAGTAGCAGAATGCCAGCAATAAACAGAGCAGTATAAACAGCCAGAGTAGCTCTGTCTAGGCTGGATGTACGTACAGTACTGCCTCCCACTGAACACCACTGGCTGGGTGCCTGGTCCACACACACACACGCACGCGCGCACACACACACACACACACACACACACACACACACACACACACACACACACACACACACACACACACACACACACACACACACACACACACACACACACACACACACACACACACACACACACGCGCACACGCACGTGCACGGACACACACGCATGCACGCACACACACACACTCTTCATTCTTCATTAAGCCCATTACGACCAAATGCCTTCTAAATCTCACACTTTCAAGATTTTTCTAAAATGTTCAAAAATGGCAAGCTTGTACTTCTACAATATTTGAATAGCCAACGCAACAATCTAAAATTACACAGATTTCCTGTTTCACCCCCCCCCCCTGTTTGGAGTTAAATTAACACCAAGGACTTTACAGTAAGCGCGCACACACACCAACACACGTATAGTACACAATACATTTGAGTAACACATTTATAGCCTTGCTGACACAAACACACACATATGAAGTACACACACAGACACCAGTTGGAGTATTAATTTGTCAAGACTGTCGAGGCAGAGGAGTCTTCATGAGACTGCACCTCATTCACACACAGCACACACACACACACACACACACACACACACACACACACACACACACACACACACACACACACACACACACACACACACACACACACACACACACACACACACACACACACACACACACACACACACACTCGATAGGGGTGTGTGTGTACTGTATATGAAGTAGCTCGGCGGTCTCACTCCACTCAACACAACACTCTATACGTCTCCAGTGACATCATTCAGGAAACGTATAAACTCGCTCATTGTTACATGGCTTTAACAGTGAGCGTGGGGCGTAGATTGTTTCACGTGCGCCAGTAAACGGTAAACGCGGCCGTGCGTTTACCGTCCCTGCGGGGCCGGTCAAATCCGAGCTCCCTGAGAATCAGCTCGGAGCCAAAATGCCCCCTGGTTACCAACTTTATACCTGGGAAAGTTGGAAACCGAGCACGCTTTGGGCCCACGCCATGATGTTTGGAGTCAGTGTTTCCCCAAACGTTTTAGCTCGAGACCCAAAACAGAAAGTTTTGGGTGTCCTCAGGACCAAAACTTACCTAAATAATGTGTTTATTAACCAAATAAGCCAATAGTGAAAATAGCCGATCTACAAGCTATAAGCTAAATTCACGAAATTCGTTAAAAAAAATCCTGAAAATGTGTAATTTGTGTAAAATTAGAAAATCTTTTGAATTCATGTTTTTTTTTTTAGGACACATACTCGTGACCCATAAAAATGACGGACCGCGACCCAAATATGTCCTCGACCCATTGTTTGGGAAACACTGAGAGTTAATGAGGGAAAAGGCCAATCAAATCCCAGCTCGCTGAAAATCAGCTCGGAGCCAAAATGCCCCCTGGTAACCAACTTTATCCTGGGAAAGTTGGAAACCGAGCACGCTTTGGGGCTACGCCGTGACGTTGAGAGTGACTGAGGAAGAGGACACAGACGGATGGATGTTTAACAAGAACACTTAGTGGCTACTCACCCAGGTCTGTGGACATCGGCGCAACAAAAACAAATGACCAGAAAATAATCATTAGAAACAACCAGCAACCCTGGTACACTTAAAGTAGAGAGTACATAGTACATGCACTTCTACAGTACAGATTACATCAGACAAAAAGCATGACAGGGTGGAAGTGGTCTCAAGTGCTGAGAGGACACAATCTAGACAAGTTTACGTCTTGCGGATTACTATTTTATAAATAGAGCACTTACTGAATGCTTGCAGATCTCGCGCAAGAGTTCATGCGCGGTTCAAGCACAAAGTGTCATTCGCAACAAAAAAAAGGACGCCGCACTTTTCAGGACACCCGCTCTTGTCTCTCTCTCTAGAGCTGAATCCCAATACTCACATTTCTGCCTCCTTGCCTCCTCCAGCGTGACCCGGAAATCATCAGTGGTGGAAAAAGTACTCAAATATTTTACTTAAGTAAAAGTATCAATACTGCAATGTAGAAATACTCTGGTACCAAAATGTGCTTTTTGCGACGCATTGTGAGCTTGTAGATCTGATATTTTCAAATGGACGAAATATATATAGGGCTGATTCAAGTGGTTAATCTATGTTTTGTAATAATAATCAAAATCTACAAAGTAACTAGTATATAAAGTTTTCAAATAATTGTAGTGGAGTAAAAGTATAATATTTGCCTCTGAGATGTAGTGGAGTAGAAGTAAAAGTATTGACAATTGGAAATACTCAAGTAAAGTAAAAGTACCTCAAAATTGTACTTAAGTAGAGTACTTGAGTACATGTACTTAGTTACTTTACACCACTGGAAATCATTCACGCTCCCAAGCTCAAAGGCATAGTATGTAACTTACAAATAAATGCAATAAATCATTGTTTTATGAATAATTTCCCTCTATATCAGCAGGTATCAGCCACTGGAGTAGTGTGGTGGGGTTTACCTGCAGAAACCTCTCACTGTATTGTGGCGTTTCTCACTGTTTGTTTTGGTAGACGGGGACGTTTTTTTGGGCAACCAAAACACACAGTGAAAACACCAATATACAGCAAGCTGTTGGAAACTCTCCTTTGCAGAAGTCTTTTCGTCGGAATGTGTGCCATAGACTTAACTTTTTTGTTTCTCCTGTGACATACATTTTCCTCCTTCACATAACAACCAGTGTTGCCATGTTAAGCGACTATTATAAGCGACTTTCTGTAAAGTCGCTTGTAAATATTGGTAATTGCGGGTTGCGTTTTTTCAAAATGACGCTGACTGAGCGGGATGAGCACCCCCCCTTCCTTAAAGCGACCCGATCGACTCCTCCCTCCTCGCTCGGAGGCGGGCTAATTGGGCGCGAGGAATCAACGCGAGTGGACGACGCGAGGACAGACGTTTTGAGTATTGGGATCAGGCTATTGGAAGCTCTCTATATCGGAGATGTGCTAATTAATATAGCTTAGCAGTTTAGTCCCTGGCACAAAACAGTTCTCAGAACAGGGTCCGTGGCCAATTACATATTAATTTGGGGGTCAATACATTTTTATTTTATGAATTACGTCGCTCACCTCTCCAGGTCGGCGATCATCTTGTCCTTGCTGGACCTGTCCGTCTCGGCGTCCCGGAGCGCCGCCATCAGCCGCTCCACCTCGGCCTGAGACTTCCTGGACTCCTCCCTGTGGCGCGACACTTCCTGCTCCAGAAGACGCAGGCGGTCCACCACGTCCGGACACTTCCTGCTGGCGTCTTCGGCGTTGTGCAGCAGCGCCTGACGGAGGTCAACGGGGGACAAGAGAGAAGCTAGGGTTCATGTACAGTACATAAGAAAGTATGTACACATGTGTGTGTACATGCATGTACACCTCGAAATGTATATTTCCTCCACCCATGTTTTTTTGCAGATGAACCTTCCGTTGAGATTGTTTTCCTTCTGCAACCATATATTCATCACTTTACAGGCAGAGTCTTTTTTTATGTTGTCAAAAATATAAAAAATGTATTTTAGCTAATTTTGAAATCGAGCTTAAGTGTGCAACTTTGCCACCCTCAATTTTTATTATGTAATGACGCCTCTGTACTTATCAAGGCACTAAACCACATCCACTAGTAGTTGAAACTTACAGTATACCAAAATGTCCAATATGAGGTAACGCCGTGGTGCAAAACGTGTCACAGAAGGCCCAAATAGTCCCCGCCCGTCACATTTCCCAACCCGGGAGAAAGGGGTGATTTAGGAGTATGCGCTGGGTGAGCCATTCAATGCAAGTGGATGGGTGGGGATTTCCGGTGCCTCTATGGCCCGCCTCCATGTTGTGAGCTTGTAGATCTGATATTTTCACTACTTTTGTGTGACACTTGTACGACGAAGAAGGGCATTCATTTAGGATTTATTTTTTATTTTTAAATGGACAACAGTTTTCTGCACGACGGCAACGTTTTTTTTTAAAGAAAGATGAAAGATCACCCATGGACACAGATCTGAGGTCAGATGCGAGATCTGAGGGGCATGGGTATGTGTGTGTGTGTGGGGGGAGGTGGGGGGTTCAAAGGTAAACCAATCCTGTGTCTCAATCTGTGGTTAGGGGGGGGGTCGCAGCGTATAGCTCAAGCAAAACCCCCTCTCCTCTTCCCTCTCATCCGCTCTCATCCCTTCATCATCATCACCACCGTCCCGCTCTTCTGTCGTTCCCCCGGCTGCCTTTCTTTCTTTCCTGTGGTTTTTTTTCTGCCATCATGTCCCCCCCCCCCCCCCCCCCTCCTCCCCCCAGGGGGCATCCCTCGCTCCGGAGTTTTTCAAGTCATTATCATTATGAAATTACCGTCTCTCCCTCTGTTTTGCATGTGATTTTATGAGACCATCAAACATCTCTATCCCCCTCCCCCTCTCAAAACCACACACACACACACACACACACACACACACACACACACACAACACAACACAACACCGTAAAAAACAGACAGGGCCACAGTGATGGATTTGCTTCTTTTTTCTTCTCTGTGAAAAATATCCCAGAGGAAGTTTGAAACCTAGAATTATCCTCTCTCTTTCTCTCCCTCTCTCGCTCTCTCTGCCTTCCTGCCATCGCTGTGTTTGTGAGGATTGTTTAGCTTGTTGAGACAGCTGAGGGGATTCGTTTAAACATCATCAAGTGAGTGCTAAACGCAAACACGCACCCACCCGTCCGTCCGTCCGCCCGACACACACACACACACACACACACACACACACACACACACACACACACACACACACACACACACACACACACACACACACACACACACACACACACACACACACACACACACACACACACACATTTCATGAATGCCATTTGTACAGTCTCTTTGTGATTTTTAACCCTATATGCCTTAAGTCGAAAATAGGCGATCTACAAGCTCCCAGCGCGGCGCGCTGCCTCGTGTTGGTGCGCGACACCAGATAGCGCAACGAATATGAATCAGGCATAACCCTAAACCCTAACCCCAACCCTAACCTCTAAATACCTAATCCTAACCCCAACCTTAATCTTTACCTAATTGCAAGCCCCAAAATCTGTTTTAACCATAAAACAACCATTTCTCTTGTGAGGATCAGGTTAAATTGTCTTCAAGATTATATTTAGACAAAAGCATTATTAATGTAACTGTGTTGTTTTACATTCTTTTGCCTAATAAAAATTTCAATCAATTTCAATCAATCAAAGATTGTCTATTTCTCGACTATCGTCTATGTCGGGTGGAAACCTCATTATGTCCAAAACAGGCACTTTTCAGGATTCAAATTCAAAAACGCATCAAAAGTAGCAGATCTAAAAGCTCGTTTTGATATGTTTGTGCGACACTGTACAAACTGTTGGAGATAAGAGGTTTCGGCCCGACATAAACGCTATATACTGTACGTGAGTGGGGACATTTGGCCCTCACAAGTATAGCAATACAAGAGTACACACGCGCACACGCACGCACGCACGCACGCACGCACGCACGCACGCACGCACACACACACACACACACACACACACACACACACACACACACACACACACACACACACACACACACACACACACACACACACACACACACACACACACACACACACACACACACACACAGCGAGGCAGACAGGGAGTCATGTCTAGATAAGTCTGGAGGGATGGGGGGAGGTGGGGGTGGGGGGGTGTTTGAGTCTGTCATTAGAAGAAAAAAAACCAAAAGTGTTCAGACGTCTGTTAACGATTACCGTCAGCCAATCTGAAAGCGTTCGGCTTGCCAATCATAACAGACCCACCAGATAAACAAAATGCATAAGTGCAGGAGGCCCTACTACTACCACGGCGGGGACATACAGCCAAGGGCACAGCAAGAACCAAAACAACCAACAACATGAAATGATTTATGAATCATTCTCCTTGTTCCAAAGATAGTGGGGAGGCTATAAAAAATAAATTCCCCCCCAATGACTTTTCCCAAATAAATCTCTTGCTCAACAAAAAAAATAAAATTTGTTCATAATCATAACATGTATCAGTGATCTTTTTTTGTTTTTGTTTGTTAACTCTGAAATCTACACGAAGTATATTCCTGTCTCATGTCAAAGCGGGATATAAATCTAATGTGTTTATGCGAAAGAGTAAGATTACAATAACAGAACAAACTTGTGGCTCCTTTCTACAGTCTGAGGGTTACACACCGTCTCATGGGCAAAAAAACGAAATAAAATGTAATACAAATCGCTCAACGTTTGATAATAGCTATAATTCATACGTCGTCTTTAGTTTGTACTTTAAGTTTAGACGCTTTGAGTTATGTTTTCTTTTGAAAAACGGCTACTTGCTAGGGAAAGCTAATACATCCTTTCCAAAGGATCCAGCATGGGGTTCTCAACCAGTGGTTCACGGACCACTAGTCGTCCACGGCACAATTAAAGGTGGTCCATGGGAAAATGTTAAAAAATATATATATATTTTACCTTTATTAAATGTATCAGAATATGTTAAATAATAGTCCATTAAATTTAAGAAAAAAAATTATTAACCCATTAAGACGTGGAAGGAATCTGTGTCATTTTTAGATTATTTTACGCATTATTACGCAGAAAGCATTATTTTACACTTTGGCTATTAAAAAATAGCAGATATACAAGCTCATAGCGCGGCACAGAGTGCGGCACTAATAGCTTATAGATCTGCTATTTTTGAAAAATCAAGAAAATGTGTGCTTCTGGGGGTCCCTGGAACTCAATATTTGGAGATGGGGGTCCGTGGCCAAAAAACATTTACATTTTGGGGTCCTTGACATGAAAAAGTTTGAGAACCACTGATACAGCAACATAAGTTTTTTTCAAAAAACTGTTAGGATTTAGAGAACATTTTGTAGAATCGGAACCTCAGGCCTTAATGGGTTGATAGTAAGTTTGACAAAGCTTGAAATAAAATAAAGATTGTTGAGGGCTTTTATATACTTAAATTGTTGCACAACACCAGCACGCAACTCCGGCTTTAAGATCATTCATGTTAAATATTCATGAAAAAATTTGTAATAAAATAGAAATGACTGTGTCATGCCATATAACTGCAAACTCAACTTAAACTTTATAGTTTACTTTATTGCAGGGGTCTCCAACGTTTTTCAGGCCAAGGACCCCTCAGCTGAGAGAGAGGTGAAGTAGGGACCCCCCACTAAATTGTTTACTAAGCTTACGAAGCTATCTATGAAAAAGTTTGATCTGCTACACCATTGTGTAGCAGATCAAACTTTTTCATAGATAGCTTCATTGACTATCATCAGTGTTGTGCAGATTCTTGTTTTTTTAGCGGACCCCCTATAGTAGCTCTGAGGACCCCCTAGGGGTCCCGGACCCACTGCTTTATTGCATACTAAATATATGTATGTATTTATTTGTGGGGAGGTGAGGTGGGGATTGTTTGAACTATGCTAGTGGTCCGGAGAGAACCACTTGCATAGAAAACTCCTCTCCATAAAACAGGAGTACTTTGTGGGGTACCTGTAACCTGTGTCACCTATGGATGGCAGTTTGACTCATGGCTCCTCCAGGGTTTCAAGGGAAAATAAATGATCATTTTTTTTCAATGACTATTATTATGTCTAGAGTTCCTGTGGAGCATTACTCTGGCTTTAAGCCCTTAAAACCGGGAAAGCATTTTCATTCGCCATTTTGGATTTGATAGCGTTGGCTGTTCAAAAATAGCAGAGCTACAAGCTCACAGTGTGGCACGAGTGCCGCGCTACAAGCTTGTAGATCTGCTATTTTGGGAAAAAATCGTGAAAATGTGTGCAAATCTTTGAATATATATTTTTTAAAGCGAACTTTGCTTCTGGGGGGGGGGGGGGGGGGGGACCCTGGAACAAAATAATTTTAGATGGGGGTCCACGGCCAAATATATATCATTTTGGGTGGTCCCTGACATGAAAAAAGTTTGAGAACCACTGATTGTAGCAACAGCAAGCTTGTATTATATATATATATATATATTATATAAACTGCTATTTTTGAACATCTTTGAAAAGTCTTGAAAGTATTTGAATTTTTATTTATTTATTTTTTAACAAATCTTCTCTTCTGCGGGGGTCCCTGGCAAAAAACATTTTCAGATGGGGGGGGGGGTCCGCGGACAAATACATATCATTCTGGGGGTCCGCGGCACAAAAACCTTTGAGAACTAGGCTACTGATTTAGAAGGCATTTGTATAGAATGGGCCTATAAGGTCTCAATGGGTTAAGCTCTTCTCCAGGTTCTGAATAAAGGACGGACGTGTGTGGGATGGGATCCAATGCAACACAGGCAGCGCCGGTCCCCGGTGTGTGAGGGCATGTTTACCTTGTCCTCAGACCCCATTACCTCCTCACCTATAACCCCCCCTCACACTCACACACACACACACACACACACACACACACACACACACACACACACACACACACACACACATCAAGACCAATCCCGGTCAGCGCAGACACACATTAACCCATTAAGATCGGCGGGAACGCATCTGTGTGTCATTTTTAGATTTATTTGGGCAGATCTACAAGCTCATAGCATAGCACCGAGTGCCACGCTATGAGCTTTTAGATCTGCAAAAAAATAAAAAATCTTGAAAATGTATAATCTTTCAATATATATACGTTTCAAAGCGAACATTTTTAACTCCGATCTGTAATTCTGGGGGGGTCCCTGGAACGACATATTTTGAGATGGGGGTCCGCGGCCAAATACATATCATTTGGGGGGTCCTTGACATGGAAAAGTTGGAGCACCACTGATATTATAGCAACATAAACAATATTCAAAGATTTGCACACATTTTCACGATTTAAAAAAAAAATAGCAGATCTGCAAGCTCATAGCGCGGTGCCGTGCTATGAGCTTGTAGATCTGCTATTTTTAAATAGCCAAATAAATTTAAAAAATGACATAAATGCGTTCCCGGTCTTAATGGGTTAAGACTAAGTGGACTGGAGGTTTGTTATGGCCTTCCAAGAACGGGATGAGAGCACAGAGGGCCAAAGGGGACGCTAAGTCCAACAGGACTTTGTGATATTATGACAGCTAGGAGGAGAGGGGGTGTGTGGGGTGTGGGGGGTGGGGGGGGGGGCTCTACTTGTAAAGATACAGTTACATATATGGGGTCGA
This sequence comes from Gymnoscopelus braueri, assembly GCF_963280865.1. Taxonomy (NCBI): domain Eukaryota; kingdom Metazoa; phylum Chordata; class Actinopteri; order Myctophiformes; family Myctophidae; genus Gymnoscopelus; species Gymnoscopelus braueri. The sequence continues at coordinate 10,031,142 of NC_137614.1, forward strand.
GTAGAAATTGCTGTTATCATTCCGGGAAAAAATTCTCCCCAAAGTGTAAATATCACAAATGAGTTAAATATGTGTGGGCCACCACCAGACCCCAGACCACCACTTTGGGATATCCAATCTCTGGTCAGAGGGCTTTAACCGGCAACACCGAAGATAATTGAGTGTTAGTGAGGTACGTCCAAGAGAGAGACAGAGAGAGAGAGAGAGAGAGAGAGAGAGAGAGAGAGAGAGAGAGAGAGAGAGAGAGAGAGAGAGAGAGAGAGATTGAGACATCACAAAAGGCAGATTGAATAGATCAAATCAAATTGCTGGCAAGGCAGAATGGGATCTTGTTCATAACTGTGTAGTTCCAGGTTTTTCAGAAGGTGGCAATGGCATACCGGTTTCCTGTTCCAGTACATTTTTTTCCCATAGCTTCGTTTGATTGGCTCGACGGGCAGGGTCTTAACCAGAAACACATACGACACCTTTTGCATGTGTTTACAGTTCAACATCTGCTGCCGAGTCAATCAAAGGAAGCTCTGGAGAAACAAAGTGGAACAGGAAGCGGGTATATGTGCCACCTTGTGAACGAACACCTGGGACTATGGACTATAGCTAGGACTTATGCACAAAGCCCATTCAGTAAACTTTGAAATCTTTGCTCCATCTCCTATACCTCGTACCCTCACGTGCACACTCTCCTTTCTTCTCTTGTCATCCTCTCTCTAATCTCTCAAGAACTGCGCTACTGAATCTGCCGGGAGCCCCGTTCAGAACCTGTGAGCGTTAGCCTACAAGTGGGGCGTGTTTTCATATCAGGAAGCAGGCCGCGCTTTACCCAATCAAATGTAGTGGGCAGGATTTATATCTGTGCGTTCGCTTCCCACTGGAAACAAACCCAAACTCATCTAACAATAGCGTCCTCGGAGCCGACAAAAACCATGGAAAGTTAGTAACATTTTAACTTGTTCTTTCATCATAGAAACAAGTGGGCTTACAACCAAAACGATCCATGTTCTCTGGGAGAAATGGTGTTAGTGTTCCGTGGAGAAATATTGTTAGTGGGAATGAAAACATAGGCGCACCGCCGGAAGTGGAGGGCTGAGGGCAGAGACCAAACGCAGGTTTCCAGTCATCGTCGGTCTATTTAATCACTCCCCCCAGAGTTAAATGCAAAAGTGAAAAACGCTGGGGGGCGCTGTTTTTCCTTTTTATTTGACGATGGGTTCCCAGATTGTCCTCTCTCTAGCTCTGCTGTCTCCGGAGCGTATCTACGTCTCCCGGGTTCTATGTTCCCCGCTTATACCTAACCCTAAACTTAACCCTAAACCCAGTGGTGGAAGAAGTACTCACATTTTGTACTTAAAGTA
>NC_137614.1:10037493-10179993 GCF_963280865.1 Gymnoscopelus braueri
TGATTTGAGCTTATCGCAACTATAATCGTTTCAATTTTTAAAAAATCAAATAATTTTTTTAAACATTCATGAATTTTCAAAGCAATTTAAATGAATAAATAGACGATCTACAAGCTCACAATGCATTTTAAGATTTATTTGGGGTATTCTGTTTTAGCGTAGATTTTTTGAATAGCCAAAGAAATCTTAAAATGACACAGATGCGTTCCCGGTCTAATGGCTCAATAACCCCGTTGTTCATATGATTGTGTTTCTTCCCCTCCCTCCATGCTGACCTCTCCGTCGGGCCTGTGGCTGCCGGGGCTGAGGCCGGTGCCGAGGGGGGCCCCATGGCCGCCGAGGGGGTTGGGGGGGCCCTGGCTCTGGGACAGGTTCTGGGGCTGTCCCAGGGACGCCAGCTGCTCCCTCAGCTCCTGGTTCTCCCTCCTCATCTGCTCCAGCTCCTCCAGGCGAGCCCGCTCCTCCCGAGCCTTCATCTCGCGCAGGTTCTCGATCACACGCTCCTGAGAGAGAGAGAGAGGGGGGGGGGGACGAGAGACAAAGGTTTATATATAGGATACACAGGATTATATTGTTGTTGTTGTCGTCGGGCAGAAACCTCTTGTCTCCATATCTCTAACTTTTTGTGTTTTTTCGTAAATTAACGCCCTACTTCAGAGGTTTTCAACCGGTGGTCCGCGGACCACGAGGTATTGCAGGTGGTCCCTGGCCATGCATTAAAAAAAAATACTTTTAATAACTTACAGGAGTTCTTACTGTATGGTGCATGGACGTGCTGGCCACTGGGAAATTCGGGAAAATTCCAGAACGGCCGCGCCATTTACGGGCCGCCAGACGGCCGTTGGGCCACCCAAAAAAATAAATAAAAAATAAATAAAATTAAATTTAAAATTTTTTTTGCTCCCATTTTAGGATTATTACGGTAATTTCCGGGTCGCGCGGCCCAATTATTAGTTACGTTACTGTTGGGCTGGGACGTTTTTCAGCAGTGGCGCAATTTACATAGGGTTGCTGGGTTAAAACGCAGCAACCCCCCCCCCCCCCCCCCGTTGACAAAACGAAACGGGGGGCCGGTTCGGAAAAGAGCTGAATTTTGGTCCCAGCACGCCCCTGGTATGGTGTGTGTGTGTGTGATATGAAATGTCAGCTTACCATAATCACAGTAATCCTTAATCATATTCAATCATTCAAACAAAATCACTGTATTTTATTAGATATTATATTGATATTATAGCTATTTTCTCCAGCTCCCTGCGGTGCATGAACCCCCCACCACTATTGTGTGGGGTGGGTCTATGATGGACCCGCCACGCACAATAGTGAAGGTCCCCAGGTTGCGCTTTTAATCGGTAGCACTTGCTATGCATCCTATGTGTATAACGCATCATGAACATACTTATATGGCATTTTAATCTGCTCATAACCCTGTATAATCAGATGTATAAGAGCTCATAAATACTCAGTTTTAGTTTAGTTTTAATTATTTTATGGTATGGGGTATGGGGTATTTGTCAGGTATTTGTCAGGGGCAAGACTCTGTAATAAAAACTCTATAAAACAGCACATTACAAATATTTACAGTTAAAGCTAAAAGGTATGCTAAAAACTAAAATATTGTTTTCCTCACACCTAGTTTTAATTATTTTTGTTGAGTGTAAAGGGTCATTTTGTTGACCCTTTATACTTGGTTGCCCGGAGTCCCCGAGTGGGTCTATGCTAAGCCCCCTCCTAGTTTTCGCTCTACACTAAATATCTTCACCAACAAGCTCACTTGTAGATCTACTATTTTCACCGAATGTTCGCCCCGAAACAGGGACGCTAAGGGTTCATGTGGTTAACTTTGGGAGAAAAGTGGGGGGGGAGGGGGGGATAGGAGATAAGGTCAGTGGATACAAGACTGTGAACACATCGTTGCAGTCGGGCAGAAACCTCTTATCTCCATATTTTAACTTTCTGTGTTTTTTCGTGAATTAACGCCCTACTTGATCATACTATACAGCAGAGGTGGGCAACTTTGATGATGCAGAGGGCCACTATATTTCCACACTCACTCCAGAGGGCCACATTGCATATACTGTCGGCCATTCTATGTCACACAAAAGTAGCAAAAATAGCAGATCTACAAGCTTGAGCTTGTAGATCTGCTATTTATGCTATTTCTTTTTTTGGAATTAATATCTTTTTTGGCTATTTTTGAATTGGAATCCTGAGAAGTTAACATTTTTATTTAATTTCAAATGCATTTAGTTATACTTATGTTAACTTTATGAACTTAAATACAAATACATTGGACATAAAAAAGACAATAGAATTTTAATACTAGTCATTAACCTACTATAATATAGACTGAAGTAATTAAAGCGGGTCATGTTTGCATTTTTGGAATTGTAACAGTTTAAATCAATAATCAGTATTCTGATATTAACCTGCGGGCCGCATTAAGTGAAGGTGGGGGCCGCATGTGGCCCCCGGGCCGCCAGTTGCCGATGTATGTACTACAGCATCACACAAAAAGCATCAAAAGTAGCAGATCGACAAGCTTTAAACGCAGCATGTTTCTCTTTTGCAATTATCTAATTTGAATCCTGAAAAGTAACACATTTGGACATATGAGGTTTTCACCCGACAGAGAGGACTTGCTGGCCAGTGGGGCTGTACAGGCTACGGCCTGACGGGGAAGAAGAAAAGTCTGGCAACATCAACGTTCAACGTTTCACCTTATTCGTCGTCCAGGAACACAAGGATTGTCAACCGATGCTCGATTTCAGTTGCTCTTCGCTCTCATATTGTTGTTTTTTTTTTTTAAGGCTGTCGGTTTGGCAGAGCAGAGCGGGCTTTCTGTGCTAGCCGTCCACGTTACTAAGTCAAAGACAAACTCATAAAAGCCCAGCATAAATAATACCTTCATAAATAATAGCAGGCACATGGTAGGAAGACCGGCCAAACGGAGAGGCAGAGAGGAAGTTGAGAGAGAGAGAGTGAGAGACAAGAGGAGCAGATTTAGGGGCCATGTCGACAGAAAGCATTTGTTTTCGCGCTGCTTCTTTTTTTTAATACATTTTTTATCCGACGATTTTTTTTAACCCTTTTTCACCCGGTGCCAATTTTCTAAGTGATCCTGGGCGCTACACTCCCCCCACCAGCCCAGGGAGACCAGGGCCGAGCTCATGCCTCCTTCAATGCATGAGAGCCAACTGACCTTCTTGTCACCTGACAGGGGAGAGTTTCACCGGTAGGACGTAGCGTGTGGAAGGAACACGTTATTCCAACCAGTTCCCTTCCCCTCCATCAGGCGCCCCGGCTGTCATGGGGGAGGCGGTATAGCGACCAGGATTACTACATGTTTTTGTGAGGGTATTAACTACCCTAGGAGACACGGGGAGAACATGCAAACTCCACACAGAGTAGGCCCTTTCGCCAAACCCACCTAGGGTATGGGGCTGGTGACGCGGAGGAGAAGACACGCCCCCAGCGCCCACAGAGTTCCCGGCGGGAATTGAACCCAGGACCTTCTAGCTGTGAGGCGACAGCGCTACTGACTGCGCCTCTGCCAGCGCCTTTCTGCCATGCATTTCTATGGTAAAGACGCGCGGGAATGCTCCTCTTCCCAGCGGCCGAGCGTCGTGTTTCAGCACTCTCGACGTCCACCGTTTTTTGGCGTCACGGAGTACATTTTTTGTACCAAATTAAACGAATTAACCACATTAAAGTAAAAAACAAACCCGGAACAAAAACCTACACACACATGCGCTACGCATACATCGGTGCCACTGCACAAAAGCATAAAAAGTAGCAGATCTACAAGCTTGAGCGTGTGGATCTACTACTTTTGCATTTTTTTCTATTTGAATCCTGAAAAGTAAACAGTTTTGGACATAAGAGGTTTCCCCTCGACAGAGACGATGGTAAAGTGCATATTTGGTGTGTTTTAAACCTGGCGTTATGAGTGTGGGACTATTAGACGTGTATATCTGTAGTTTTATTAGGGATGCGGTAAAACGCATTGCGGTGAACTGTGGAATGCTGGTGTGCGAATCATGTTTGTGTCTGAGGAGTGTGCAGTCTCGGGTGCACGTGTGTGAGTGTGTGTGCGTGTGTGACTACTGTGTGTGTGTGTGTGTGTGCGCGTCTAGGTGAGGGCTGAAGTGATTATCAAGGTGTTTATTCAGGTGTTTATTTAGGCGTGGAGCATGGGCTTGGCAGCCCGGCTTTACAATGTGGCATCGGTGCGCGTTGATTGGCAGCTTCTAGGCCCCTGGCGATTGGACAAGTGCTCCCTGCTAACTAGGCCTGGCACAGAGCACAGCTAGCAGCCCTGCACCGCACAGCGGGGCTTCACTGAACACACACACACACACACACACACACACACACACACACACACACACACACACACACACACACACACACACACACACACACACACACACACACACACACACACACACACACACACAGGCAGCTAATAAGCGCTGGGTGTTTTCCACCTTCCGTGAAATATCTAGAGGATGTTTGGGGTTTGGGGAGAGCAACCAGGATGTGATTATAAAACCTGTCTCTATGAGGCATAAGGGAGTAGTGCACACACACACACACACGCACACACACAGGTGCGTGTGTGTGTACGGTATATCAGTGGTATAAAGTAACTAAGTACATTTACTCTAGTACTGTAGCCAAAGTACACATTTGAGGTATGCTTTTAACTTTACTGGAATATGTTCCATTTTTGTTTCATACTTTATACTTCTACTCCACTACATCTCAGAGGTCAGTTTTTTCAGTCCACTACAATTATTTGAAAACTTTAGTTACTAGTTACTTTGAAGATTTACGGTAGATTATTATTACAAAACATACATTAACCACTTAAGCCCTATTTTATCACACACACACACACACTGTACATAGATACACATACAGTACCATATCGTCTCTGTCGGGTGGAAACCTCATATCTCCAAAACTGTGACTTTTCAGGACTGAAATTCTAGAGTAGCAAAAGCAGCAGACCTACAAGCTCAAAGCGCGTCGCTTCGCACCGCATTTCGAGCTTGTAGACCTGCTGCTTTTGAAGCTTTTGTGATGCTGTAGTGTGATCAAGCAGGGCGTTAATTTATGAAAAAGAAGTTAAGAATATGGAGATAAGAGGTTTCTGCCCCAACAGCAATGATATACATAGACCCACACACACACACAAACAGACGTCCTCTAAAGAAGCTAGCATAGGGCTTGGCATGTTGCTCTACACAGCAGTAAGTTGCCCTGCCTTCCTGGCCCTCTGCTAATTAGAACCACAGCATTGTGGGCAGCGACTGGCTCCAAAGAGCAGGTTTGTGACAGGGTGTGTGATTAGCAACACACACACGCGCTCTTGTAAACACATTACACACACCCTGCGCGGACCGCAGAGTCTGCCGGCAACGCTCGCCAACGCAGCGCTCCCCCTCATCAGAGGCTGAGTTATGGGCTAGTCTGCATCAGAAGTGGTTTGTGCGTAAACAAGAAACGGGTTCCGACAGAAAGAGAAGGGGATTTACAGTTTATATAGTGCGATTATTCTAGTTTCATTTAACCCATTAAGACCGGGCAAGCACATCGTTTGTGTCATTTTATTTTGAGATTTCTTTTGGGCTATTTAAAAAAATAGCAGATCTACAAGCTCAAAGCGCGGTGCCGCGCTATGAGCTTGTAGATCTGCAAAAAAAAAAAAAAACTTGAACATTTGTGCAAATCTTTGATTATATATATTTTTAAAGCCAACCTTTTTAACTCAAATATTTGCTTCTTGGGAGATTCTACAAAATAATGTCTTCTAAATCCTAACTGTTAAAAAAAAGCCTATGTTGCTATATCAGTGGTTCTCAAACTTTTTCATGTCAAGGACCCCCAAAATTGTAAAAAAAAAGAAAAAAAAAAATTGGCCACGGACCCCCATCTAAAAATATTTTGTTCCAGGGACCCCCCCCCCCCCAGAAACAAAGATTTGAGTTAAAAAAAATATATATATTCAAAGATTTGCACACATTTTCACGATTTTTTCCCCAAAATGGCAGATCTACAAGCTCGTAACGCGGCACTCGGTGCCGTGCTATGAGCTTGTAGATCTGCTATTTTTGAATAGCCAAAGAAATCTAAAAATGACACAGAAATGCGTTCCCGGTCTTAATGAGTTAAAAAAAAAAAAGTCTGCCGGCTAGGAAAACAATCTTGGCCGATAAAGAGGCCCTCGTTTTGGGCGACGACATCTGAAGTGTTGTGTCGCCTTCAAGTGTTGCAAATGGAGAACAGAACACGACGTCTGCCAATAACGGTCATTTCTACTAATTGACGTTTTCTCTTTTCACGACAGAGACTCAACATTTGTGATTAACCCATTGAATCCAGGCATGCATCCGTGTAATTTTAGATTCATTTAGCTATTCAAAAATAGCAGATCTACAAGCTCATAGCGCGGCAGCGAGTGCTGCACTATGAGCTTGTAGATCTGCTATTTTTTTATGAAAACATTTGCAAATCTTTAAATCTATATTTTTTTTTAAAGCGGACACTTGTAAAAATGTTTTGTTCCAGGGAACATCTGAGATGTAGTGGAGTAGAAGTAGAAGTGTCACACATTATAAATACTCAAGTTAAAGGGGAAATCCACCCCTTTTCAATATTTAACTATGTCATTAATATAGCATAAAGGAGTTGTGTGGAAATAAGAAAAAAGTTCCCCCCTTTCTGTGTTGCCTTGAACTGGAGGATTGATTGTGGGTTTAACATTGCAAATTACACTGTGATGACTCATCATGGTGTAATTTGCAATGTTAAACCCACAATCAATCCTCCAGTTCAAGGCAACACAGAAAGGGGGGAACTTTTTCTTATTTCCACACAACTCCTTTATGCTATATTAATGACATAGTTAAATATTGAAAAGGGGTGGATTTCCCCTTTAAGTAAAAGTACAGTACTTGAATAAATGTACTTAGTTACATTACGAAGTGCCGCGTCGCCTCGAGTGTTGCAACAGCGAATGGAACGCACATCTGCCAACGGTCATTTCTTACTAATTGACTTTTTTTTCTCTTTTCACAACAGAAACTAAACATTGTTTGATTAAACGATCAAAATGGGCAACGTCTCGGGTCCTCAGGGCAGGCCTCCTTGATTGGGTGGAGACAAGACTCATAGACACACATAAACAAACACACACACACACACAGATGCCCCAATCCGTGCGGAAAGCGAGCGAGCACCTTGCCGTCCGGAATGGATCCACTTAGGGATGTTTTCACGGAGTCTCTTCCGTCAACCGCTCTGACAAGAGTTTATACTTGGCTCAGGGCAAGGACACACCTGAGCCAAAACACATCCCACACACACACACACACACACACACACACACACACATACACAAATACGTGTACAAACACACATGTTTAATATTACTATTTTTGGGAGGACATCAACATTTAATAATAATATTTTTACTTATTTGTTGTTGCAATTTTTATGAGTAACCTTTAAGCCTGAGTTCTACCGGAGTCCCTCAGGGCTTTATACCATTGGCTCTCAAAGTGGGGTCCGGGGACCCCCAGGGGTCCTTGAGGGAGTTCCAGGGGGTCCCCAGCTAAATGATGGATAGTTAGGAACCAAATGGACCCTTATGGGTCTGTAACTCTGAGAGTGTACACTCTCACCCAAATGGACCCGTAAGGGGCCATTTGGTTCCATTTGTACACTCTCAGAGTTAAATTAACATTGATTTTACAATATAAATTGGGGTCCCAGAGATAGAAATGCCATTAAATAGGGGTCCGTAGACTAAAATGCATGTCAAACTGGGGTCCTTGAAATTAAAATGGTTGAGAATCACTGCTAGAGCCGTACAAAATCTTCTCTTATGGGGGTCCCTGGCATATCTTTTCAAATGGGGGTCCACGGGCTAATAAGTGTCAATTTGGGGGTCCGTGACATGAAAAAGTTTGAGAACCACTGCTTTATACTAGTGTATTTTCTGCTTTTGCTCTAGATTAAATATCTCTCGCTGAAAATAGCCAATCCCCCCCCCCCCCCACACACACACACACACACACACACACCCCCACACATACACACACACACACACACACAGCGTGTTAACCTCTGGCAGTCACTGCACAACATCTGCAGCAGAGGTGGACATCTCCACATCTGTCTGCATCTGTCCTCTGAGAGACCTGCTGTCTGTTTGCCTGTAAACTCCTGAACAGCAACCCTTTTTAGCAGCCTGCACTTTTAACAAACACGCACACAGTGTTGGAAAGGAGTAGGCTCTGGTTTTTCTACTTAAGTAAAAGTATCAATACCACAATATATTTAAAAAAATACTCTGTTACAAGTAAAAGGCTATGTCGTTGCTGTCTGGGCAGAAAGCTCTTATCTTCATATTTAAACTTTGTGTTTTGGATCATAACTACAGCGCAGTGGCGCAGCCAGAACGCTAGTATAGGCTGGGCCTAGACCCGTGCGTGCGCTTTTTCCCCGTTTTTTGTTACTTTATTTTGGTTTTAGCGTTAGGGTTAGGTTAGGGTTATGTTATTTAATTCTTTTTTTTGCCTGATTTTGATCAAAAAAATGATTATAAAAAAAATAAAAAAAAGGGCCAGCTTTCTATGCCCACCCATGGCTGCGCCCCTGCTACAGCGTCACACAAAAGCATCAAAAGTAGCAGATCTACAAGCTCTAAAAACGCAGTGCAAAGTGACACAACATATACAGTACATACAGTACAGGACCAAAGGAAAAGTACTAAATGTTTTCGGAAATTTGTCACACTTTTTTTTTTTTTTACATACAGTAGCTGAGCTTGTAGATCGGCTATTAAAAAAATAAAAATAAAAGTACAAAATTGCGCTTGGGTGGGTTTTATAATAATCTAAATCTACAAAGTAACTAGAAAATAAAAGGTGTCACATAATTTGTATGCTTAAATGTTTTATTGAGTAGGCTATTAGGTAATAGGGCAATTATAGAAAAATAACCTATACAGTACATATGTGTTTTGGGTTATTTTTCCTCTTTTTCCTTTTCACATTTGCCTCTGAGAGATAGAAGTGGATTCGAAAAAAAAACGAAATACTCAAGTAAAGTAAAAGTACCACAACATTGTACTCAAGTACAGTATTTTGAGTAAATGTACTTAGTTTACTTTCCACCTCTACTTTCCACCTCTGCACGTAAACTAGGCAAGCAGAGTTGAGCGTGCGGCGCCAGTCACACATGTGCACTAGCAACTGTTTGTTTCCCCCTGCATCGCTACAACAGAGCTAAACAGTACCATGTCCTGCGCAAATTAACCCATTAGAACCGGGAACGCATCTGTGTAACCACTTCAACCATTATTTTACACTTTGGCTATTCAAAAATAGCAGATCTACAAGCTCATAGCGCGGCACCGCTACAAGCTTGATCTGCAATTTTTTGAAAAATCTTGAACATTTTTGCACATCTTTGAATATGTATATGTTTTTAAAGCAAACTTTTTTTACTCAAATCTTTGCTTCTGGGGGGGGGCCCTGGAACAACATATGGGGGTCCGCGGCAAATACATATAATTTTGGGGGTCCTTGACATGGAAAAAGTTTGAGAACCACTGATATAGCAACAATAGTTTTTCAGAAAAATTAAGACAATTGTTGAGATATTTGATAGTTACAAATGTTTGCTTTAAAAAATAGTTTGTGCACTTGAATAAAGTGCACTTTTTTAAAGTAAACTTTTTTTTACTCAAATCTTTGCTTCTGGCCCCCCATCTTTTTCAGATGGGGGTCCGCGGCCAAATACATATCATTTTGGGTGGTCCCTGACATGAAAAGGTTTGAGCAGCACTGATATTATAGCAACATAAAGTGTTTCAGAAAACTGTTAAGAATTTAGAAGACATTTTGTAGCATCGTATCTCAGGTCTTAATGGGTTAAACACAGAAGTTCAAAGGTCACGTAAAACAAAATCTGAAAAGGATTTGGTTTTACTTGTCTGAGGTAATGTAGTGCTACTAATACACATGCCCCACGTTGTCACAGGTGTACTGTAAGGCAGGGGTCTTCAACAGGGGATACGGAACCCCTGGGGGTTATAGCAGATCTACAAACGTACAACTTTCGGCAAAAAGAGGCGTGGTGTAGAGGGGGAAAAAGAGCAGACCAAGCACAGAGCCAACGGCCAATTTTACTAAGTATTGAGGGTTTAAATGTCTGAAAATGCACATTAACGGGAATCCAACATATTGATAGAGAAGATAATGTGTAAACAAAAGGGGGAAAAGAATGCATTCACTTTCACAACACTGATGATAGTGCTCTAAAACAAGTCTATGAAGCGATCTATAAAATCTATGAAAAACTTTAAAGGGACTACACCATGAATTTTAACTTTTCCTTCCTTTTTGTGTTGTTGGTCTCCCCCACCTCTCTTCTATCCCAAAAAATACCCCAGTTTGAGCACTCAGGCTTTCACAGCATATCTGGGTAAATTGGTCTCACAACAGGCGAACTGATTTGCCCCCGTCCGTGACGTCACATGCGATACCTACTTTGTATAATCCCTCCCGTTCTTCAGTTCCGACATAAAAAAATAATGTCGGAACCTGCAATACCACCTTGACAAATAAGGACAATGTGGTATTGCAGGTGAAAGTGCTTTATAAGCAGGAGAGAAGTTAGTTGGAATGAGTATATCTGAGGCTTGATTTAGGCTCAAACCTTTTGAAAAACGTTTGAGGGACATAAACAATATGATATTAAATATATATATTTTAAATGCATGGTGTAGATCCTTTAATGTGCAACCCAATTTTATACAATATGTAGAGTCCCTGCTACATCTCTCTCTCAGCTACTTGGCCTGAAAAAACGTCGAAGACAAGTAAACACGTAAACACATCACTAAGGGCATTGTGCCTTTTGCAGCAACCCACAACAACAAAAGTCTCAGGAATCCAGCATCGGGATTCCAGCTATTTGGGTGAGTAGAATTTTCCACGCTACCCGAAAGTAGTGACTTATTCACCCTCCCTCTGCAATTCAGGGAAAATCAATGGCTTTTTTTTATGGCGAAAATATTCCCACATTAAGGCAAATTACAGAAAAAGCCTGAAGGCCGCAGGCAGGCAGTGACGACCCGGGGAGGCGATTCATCTTTTTTTTTGGTGTTAGCTAGCGGCAGCCGCTCCGCTAACTCACCAGCGCTGAGGTGAGGTTTTATGGGGAACAGCTGCGTTCTCACACTTGCCAGAAAACAACAAACGCCACATGTTTGCAACCAATAACCCATTAAAACCGGGAACGCATCTGTGTGTAACCACTTTAACCATTAGTTTATACTTTGGGCTATTCAAAAATAGCAGATATACAAGCTCATAGTGCGGCACTGCACTATGAGCTTGTAGATCTGCTATTTTTGAATTGTCGTGAAAATTTGTGCAAATCTTTGAATACATATATCTTTTTTAAAGCGAAAATGTTTAACTCAAATCTTTGCTACTAGGAAACAACATATTTTGAGATGGGGGTCCGCGGCCAAATACATATAATTTTGGGGGTCCTTGACATGGAAAAAGTTTGAGAACCACTGATATAGCAACGAGAGTTTTTCAGAAAAATGAAGACATTTGTTGAGACATTTACAAATGTTTGCTTTAAAAAATTGATATTCAAAGATTTACACAAAATGTTCACCATTTAAAAAAAGAAATGGCAGATCTACAAGCTCGTAGCGTGGCACTCGGTGCCGCGCTATGAGCTTGTAGATCTGCTATTTTTGAATAGCCCCAAAGTATAAAATAATGGTTATAGCTCAAATCTAAAAAAGGACACAGATGCGTTCCCGGTCTGAATGGGATAATATCCCCAGCTCATCCAGGCTCACACAGAGGGACCGGCTCAGCCCGCTACGCTCGCTCGCTCGTAGGAGGAGGGTTACGGAAGGTAACTCTACTTGAAAAAAAAGTCCCAGCGGTGCTCACAGAGGGAGCGTGAACTGCATTGTATGTCGAGTTCGACGCGATTACTCCGAACATAATTCAAGTGTCATCAATTCGACGCTATACGCGTGCCGTCGGGAATGCGTGCTATGCTGTTACTTGTGCGTGTAATATTTATGTATACGGCTATGCGGGCCAGCTGATCTTGTTTAACCCATTAAGACCCATGAGGCCGATTCTATACAAATGTCTTCTAAACAGTTTTCTGAAAAAAACTATGTTTCTATGTCAGTGGTTCTCAATCTTTTTCATGTCAAGGACCCCCAAAATTATATGTATTTGGCCGCGGACCCCCATCTCAAAATATGTTGTTCCAGGGACCCCCCCAGAAGCAAAGATTTTAGTTAAAATTTTTCGCTTTAACAAAAGTATATATTCAAAAGATTTGCACACATTTTCACGATTTTTCAAAAATAGCCAAATTGTAAAATAATGCTTTTTAGCTCAAATCTAAAAATGACACAGATGCGTTCCCGGTCTTAATGGGTTAAAGCAAGGGAGACTTTTTTTGGCTATGAACCGCGCCGCGCGGGGCCAATAGATAAGGTCAGAGAGGACTGTGTATCATACAATGTTAGATACAAGGCTGATATTACACTAACATTGGCCTGGAGCTATAAACATCCCCTGCAGACCCCTGAATCCTATACAGTTATCTGTCATATCTCTCCCCCGTTTCTGTTACGCTCGCACGCTTTGCTTACTTAAGTCTATTCCACCGCAAACGGTACGGATACACTGGCAACGAGCGGAGCGGGTCACAGATGTGCTGCCGCTCTTGTGATTGACAGCGGTCTGTCAGAATTGACTGTTGCATGGAGGGGGAAAAAAAACGCACGTTTTGATTACCAGTGGTGGAAGAAGTACTCAGATATTGAACTTTTTTTAAGTGAAAGTAGCAATACCACAATATAAAAATACTCTGTTACAAGGTAAAAGGCTTGCGTTCAAAATGTTGCTTGAGTAAAAGTACAAAAGTATTGGAAATAGCAGATCTACAAGATCACAATGTAGATGTGCTATTTTCAAATAGCCTATGAATAAAATAGTTGGTTTAAAGTGGTTAATGTATGTTTTATAATATAGTCATTTATATCTGCAAAGTAACTACCGTAGTAACTAAAGTTTTCAAATAATTGTAGTGGAGTAAAAGTACAATATTTGCCTCTGAGATGTAGTGGAGTAGAAGTAAAAGTATCGCAAATTGGAAATACTCTAATAAAGTAAAACACTCAAAACTCAAAAATTGTACTTAAAGGGATATTTCACTTTCAAAAAAACTTTTGGTCATTTTATCGTCTACTCAGGCATTTGTGAACCCCCAGACAGTTTTTAAGTTGCTCGATTAAATATTTAGATATTTGATATTCATTTTATCAGACACGCCCCCTTCCTATACAAACCCATTGTAACTTCAAACTCCATTTTAACCATGTTAGATTCATCGAAAACACCCGTCCTTGGTTCTGGTGACTCACCCTGCCCTCCTAATACGCGAGGGGGCCGTGTTTTTCCGATTATTAAAAAAAAAAAAAAAAAAATTGTATTTTATTTTTTTTCATTTTCCAAAAAAAATATTAAAAATAAAAGTAATTGAAAAACCACGGCCCCCTCGCGTATTAGGGGGGCGGTATGAGTCACCAGAACCACGGACGGGTGTTTTTGATGAATCTAACATGGTTAAAATGGAGTTTGAAGTTACAATGGGTTTGTATAGGAAGTGGGCGTGTCTGATAAAATGAATATCAAATCTCTAAATACTGAATCGAGCAACTTAAAAAC
The DNA here is from genome assembly GCF_963280865.1 of Gymnoscopelus braueri. NCBI lineage: Eukaryota > Metazoa > Chordata > Actinopteri > Myctophiformes > Myctophidae > Gymnoscopelus > Gymnoscopelus braueri. The sequence goes on from NC_137614.1 coordinate 10,051,287, forward strand.
TGTCTGGGGGGCTCACAAAGGCCTGAGTAGACGATAAAATGACCAAAAGTTTTTTTGAAAGTGAAATATCCCTTTAAGTACATGTACTTACAGTAGTTATTTTCCACCACTGCTGATTACAACGTTTTAATCTAGAGGTTTGAGGTGTAAAAAAATAAAAGGATTTTTTTTTTGTGGCTAAAATGTATAGATTGTAATACAGTCAAGCTGTATAGACGGAGATGGAGCCTGTGTGTTCCTCCAGCCCGTCTCTCAGCACTGCTGGACGGCAGCAGCAGTGCTCCCGTAGTACACTCCTACTCCTCCCGTAGTACACTCCTACTCCTCCCATAGTACACTCCTACTACACTCCTACTAATGGGCATGGCGATAAGTTGGTCTAAGTGACAGTGAGCAGATATAAGCAAACCGTTGGAACAGCAAGACCTCTGTCTCAGTGTTGCACAAACAACAGTCTCCTCTGAGAGAGCACGAATGGAACCAAATAGAGAACGCCATAAAGATCTATCATCCATCAGCTTGTGTTCCAGTTCCAGTTTTGTCTGCTCGTTTATTTGTTTCATCACTTCCCATTTAAGCCATTTAGACCGGGAACGCATCTGTGTAACCACTTAAACCACCACTTAAACCTTTGGCTATTCAAAAATAGCAGATATACAAGCTCATAGCGCGGCACAGAGTGCCGCGCTATGAGCTTGTAGATCTGCTATATTTGAAAAATCGTGAAAAATTGTGCAAATCTTTGAACATATATTGTTTTAAAGCGAATTATTTTTATTCAAATCTTTACTTCTGGGGGGTCCCTGGAACAAAACATGTTTAGATGGGGTCGGCGGCCAAATACATATAATTTTGGGGGTCCTTGACATGAAAAGGTTTGAGAACCACTGATATAGAAACATATGTTTTCCGAAAAACTGTTTAAGAGACATTTTGTAGAATTGGAACCTCAGGGCTTAATGGGTTAACTTGTTTTTTTGTATCCCGTATACTCTTTGAGTTCTCTCTCCTGATTGGATGAAATTGGCATTCTGACATTTATTTTCTGTTTACTAGAAGAGGCTGGGGACACGGCTAGAGCCTTGTTACTGAACAAACAGACTATAGCAATAATGATCACTATGGGAACATAGAGCTAATGAACAAAACAAAACAATCACTTTACACTATCCAATCCATTTGTACACTCTCAGAGTCAAGGTTTTATAGTGTGGATTTGGGGGGGCCCCAGAGTTAGGAACCAGTCTCAAATGGGGGTCCGAGAACAAAATGCATATCAAACTGGGGGTCCTTGAAATTGAAAAGTTTTGAGAACCACTGGTCGACTACACAACCTCAGAAACAAACAATAAAGCGCGGACATCCGCTCACTAAAATCCAGGTGCTGGGCTCCAACGCTCAAAAATGTATTGGGTTCCTTTACAGTACATCAGGGGTCTTCAACAGAGGGTCTGGGACCCCTAGGGGGTCCTCAGAGATACTACAGGGGGTCCGCCAAATCTTTGTGGGGGTTTTACATTAACCACTTCAACCCAGCATCCCTATTCTGAGGAGAACTTTAGCCAAAAATTAGCCGATCTACAAGCGATCTAACAAGCGATCTACAAGCGCACAACGCCTCGAGGCGTTGTGCGCTTGTAGATCGGCTATTTTCCAAGAGGTTTGGTGTAGAGGGGAAGAAAAAGCAGACCAAGTACAGCGTGAAAGATTCAAGTGTACTTAGTATTGAGGGTTTAACTGGCCTATGAGGCTACCTATGACATCTATGAAAACATATATTATACAATATATAATGGGGGTCCCTGCTTCATCTCTCTCTCTCTCTCAGCCAAGGGGTCCTTGAAAAACGTTGAAGACCCCTGCTTTGCACCATCATTGGAACGTGACGTTTCGAGCCTATACCGGCTCTTCCTACACTACTACTGCTACACAACCTCCCTTCGTTCCCCCCATCCATTCATCCCTCCCTCCCTCCATCCGTTACCTCATACATGGGCAACTGGCGGCCCGGGGGCCACATGCGGCCCCCACCTTCACTTAATGCGGTCCGCAGGTTAATATCGGAATACTGACATATTATTGATTTCAGCTGTTACAATTCCAAACATGCAAACATGCCCCACTTTAATTACTTCAGTCTATATTAGTAGCTTAATGACTGGTATTAAAATTATATTGTCTTTTTTATGTCCAATGTATTTGTATTTAAGTTCATAACAAAAAACATATAAAAATGTTACTTTTCAGGATTCAAAATAAAATAAAATGCAAAAAATAAACAGGATTCCAATTCAAAAGTAGCAAAAATAGCCTCAAAATGCGTCGCACTGCGGCGCGTTTTGAGCTTGTAGATCGGCTATTTTTGCTACTTTTGTGTGACATATGGCAAAGTACAGCATTTATTTGCGAAAAAAAAAGTTTGAAATACGAAGATAAGAGGTGTCTGCCCAACAGTATATGCAATGTGGCCCTCTGGAGTGAGTGTGGAAATATAGTGGCCGTCTCCATCATCAAAGTTGCATCACCCCTGCTCCATTTGTTCCCCCATCCATCCATCCATCCATCCATCCCTCCCTCCATCCATGCGTTACCTTCTCAGACAGGGCCTCCTCCAGGGTGGCGAGGGCCGTGTCCGTGTTGCTGGAGTCCGTCTGCAGGCCCTTGACCCTCTCCCTCAGCCCGGCCACCTGCTTGTCCTTGTCCTTTAGCTGTTCCAGCAGGTTCTCTATCTGGAGGGGGAGAGAGAGAGAGAGAGAGAGAGAGAGAGAGAGAGAGAGAGAGAGAGAGAGAGAGAGAGAGAGAGAGAGAGAGAGAGAGAGAGAGAGAGAGAGAGAGAGAGAGAGAGAGAGAGAGGGGGGGAGAGAGAAAGGGGACGTTAGTATCATGCACAACAGATTTTGTGAGACACAAAAGCTTAGATTGAGAATCAAAGTTCAGTTGCGCACGCGCACACACACACACACACACAGTAACCCATATCCTGCCAGAGATTCGAACTCACATCTCCCGCGTGAGGCTATATTTTCAAATCTATGACCTATTAGTCACTTATTTTGGGCTTGTTTTCAAACCCGGATGCTTGTTTCTCTTGCGAAATCTGGCAACACTGAATGCAATGTACTGTATCTAGGACCGGGGGCCAAGTGGCAACAGCGATGACGATGCCCCTGAAAATGCAACGATCCCATTGGCCGGGTTTGCTTCATCGCAGCGATCAATCTGGAGTTCTGGACACCAGAACAGCGTGCTGCTGAGCCCTCGGCTCCGTTTCTCCAATTTCCTGGTTCTAATGTCTTCCATTCCTGCCTCGCATCGCTGAGATGATGCAGCCGCGATAGCCTGCTCTAAAAGCAGTGGTTCTCTCAACCTTTTCAGGCCGTGACCCCCCAAAATAATCATTTGAACTGGGGACCCCATAAAATAATCATAATTTGAACTGGGGACCCCCCCAAAATAATCATATTTGAACTGGGGACCCCCCCCCCAAAATAATCATATTTGAACTGGGGACCATCCACCCCGACAAGCACATGGAATTGTAGGAGTTGAGGCATTACATTTAGTTTGACTCCCAAAAATGTCAATGGGTTATCAAAATGAAAATTTGATATCCCAAAAATGCACTACAGTCACACATAATCACCGCCAATGCCGAAAGATTAAAACAATCCAGTACAAACAACAGAACAACTAACTAAAGCACAGTGTCACAGCGGACCACCCACACGGGCTGCTGCCCCATCTGGATTATTTATTACACCCAGTGTTAACATTATTATCTTGTTGTTATATTGATATTGAATGAATATTGTATTAGACAGAAATGCAAAACAGCATGAGTACAGTCCAACACTTGGTCTAAAAGGATAACGCCAAAAAGTCCTTGCGGTCTTATTTCCATAGGGGTCCTATGTATTCAATTCATCAACCTATAAAAAATAATACCAAAATTCAATATCATCACAAATATAAAACACTATATGTAAGATGCTTCCTCCCCCCGATAACATTAGGCCACTAAGATCAGCGGATCAAGGGCTCCTCAAGGTTCCACACACCCGCCTGAGGTCAAAAGATGACCATGATTTTTCGGCTGCTGCCCCAAAACTATGGAACAACCTACCGCCATCTATCAGGGCTGCACCCTCGTTGGACATTTTTAAAAACAGATTAAAAACGCACCTGTTCTCCCAGGCCTTTTAAGTAGTACCCCCTGCCATGGAGAAATTGTTGGACACCTGTTTACGTGCTCCCACATTTTTCCTTAATGTTTCCTTAGCTACTTGCCTTTTTGCTATGGTTTTTGTATTATTGCTTTTTTGTATATATTGTTGATCTTCTTGTTTTGTTTTTGTTTTTGTTTTTTGTATTTTTGCTTGCAGTTGTATGTGTATGTATTTGATGCTTTTTGTGTGGTTTTTAACCCTGATGTACTGCACTTTGGTCAGCCTTTGGTTGTTTTTAAAGGTGCTTTATAAATAAAATGTACTTGACTTGACTTGACTATATGTACAGAGTAGGGGAAAATAGGGGGGGAGGGGGGTAAAGAGGGGGATATTGCATTGTCATTATTAGCATAGAGTTGCGGAACACGGCCGCACCAACATGTTGATGCTTCCATGAGTATGAGTCAATTGACAAATAAAACCCTCTTGGACAAGTGGTTCACAAGGTGGGAACCAAACCAGGGACCATTCAGGGTTCCCTTGAGGGGGTTCTAAATGGAACCTTAAAGCATTGGTTCTCAAAGTGGGGTCCGTGGACCCCCAGGGGTCCTTGAGGGAGTTCCAGGGGGTCCCCAGCTGAATGATGGATAGTTAGAAACCAAATGGACCCTTATGGGTCTGTAACTCTGAGAGTGTACAAATGGAACCAAATGGACCCTAACGGGTCCATTTGGGACCCAAATGGACCCTAACGGGTCCCTAACGGGTCCAATGGAACCAAATGGACCCGGTTCCATTTGTACACTCTCAGAGTTACATTAACCTTGATGTTACGATATAAATTGGGGTCCCAGAAATAGAAATGTCATTAAATGGGGGTCCGTAGTCCTAATGCATGTCAAACTGGGGGTCCTTGAAATTAAAATGGTTGAGAATCACTGCTAGAGCCATAAAAATCTTCTCTTATGGGGGTCCCTACCGCATATTTTTTTCAAATGGTGGTCCGCTGGCTGATAAGTGTCAATTTGGGGGTCCTTGACATGAAAAAGTTTGAGAACCACTGCCTTGCACGTCTACAACACGGAGAGCATACAAAACAGAACCAAATGGACCCTTATGTGGCTAAAATGTTGGTTCCGTTTGTATGATCTCAGAGTTATAGGGGTCCTTGAAATTAAAACGTTTGAGAACCACTGCTCTAGCATAGAGCAGGGGGGGACTTACATTAACAGAGACATGTAAAAGGTCATACAGTAAACCGTTTCCTGCATTCTTTTTTTCCTCCTTCGGCCTCTTGGATCATTCCACACACGCTGATTAAAAAACATCTGACAAAAAGCGGCGGCGTAGTTTTAGCTCTGTACCATAAGAGTTAATTCGGCCCGATGAGTTAAGGGACCGTGTCTGTGCGTCTGTGTATCTGTGGCTAACCTCATGTCCCCAAAGCACCAGAGTAATTGCCAGCTGTGCTGTTCAACAGCTTTTATCTGATGAACATCCGAGGGAACTGTGCGCGCGCGACACACACACACACACACACACACACACACACACACACACACACACACACACACACACACACACACACACACACACACACACACACACACACACACACACACACACACACACACACACACACACACACACACACACACACACACACACACACGCTCCGAGCTGTACTTAACAAAACACTAGCATATGCAGCTGTGGCATTAGGACACGGTAAAACAGGCAAAACGGCTCTGGAGGGTCTAGAGTTTGACTTGAGGTCCTTTTTAGGCACCGGGAACATTTAATTTGGGCGATTAAATTGCATTAATTCAAACAGTTTTTTGTTTTTTTTTGTCATGATGAGCACATCCCCCCACAGAACGCAAATAATATGAGGTGATGAAGTGAAGTTATTCATTTGAATGATTTTCTTCTGTTCTTTAGTTATCGGCAGTTGAATATAGCTTGTTTTCACCAAAAACTTTCTTTTAGATCACGTGATTTCCGAGTGTATTCTTCTTCGGGAGTCCTAGGATCACTGACATCACCAAATGACGTCTATAATCGCCAATGGCAGTGAAGCGTTGGATTTGAAATGACGTCTAATAGACGTCAATGGCAGTCAATGTGTTAACACAGACAACAATCTGCTCTGGCTAGCAGCTGAAAGCTTTACTCGCTTGTCCTCCTCCTGGAGTCTCTCTGTCTCTCTCTGCGTGAGTCTCACACACCCACACACCCACACCCACACACACACCACCTTTATCCATTTATATGTTGGCTATTCAAAAATAGCAGATCTACTCACAGCTCACAGCGCACATAAACCAATTTGGGGGTCCTTAGCACAAAAATAATTGAGAACTACTGCTCTAGCCTTACTGAAATGGACCTGAGTTACCACAACAGCAGGACTACTTTTTCCATCTACACAACAAAACTCAAAACGCGTCGTAACGGCGAATTTTCCCTCCCAGAAATCATCATGCTGGGGTTCAAGTGGTTAATAACCGTGATGACTTTTTTCACTTTCATCCACATACCATTAATTTTCGTTTCTTTTTTTTTTCCATTAACCAACTCCAACCTCATCCAGTGTTCTCTCCTGCATGCGGACACAAGGCTCCATTCACTGTGCTGCAAAGTATTACTACCACATTTCATCCCAGCTGTCCGTTTTGGGGTTTTTTTTGTAAGAGATTTCTGAGGGCTTGTATTGTACCAAAAAGAGAAGGGAGGAAAAAAGTAAGAGCACTCAAGAAGGATTCATTATTTAATGAACATGAGAATTCAATAAAAGAACAAGCAAACCGCTCTGGGCCACCGAAAGACCACATTTTAACTGAAATGGTGCCACTTTGGTTAAGAATGTCCAAGAGGCAAGAGTTGAGCCCTGCATTCCATTCCAGTCATGGGTACATGAACAGATAATGTCCAAAAATCTCCCTCCGCTATTTTACAAATGAATCCAATTAGTCCCCTGTGTTCTCTTGCCTCTCCCCAGAGGCTGTGGGGGGAAGCTTTCATAAGGACGGCCATGTTGGTTTTATCTGTACAGGGGAAAGTGGGAGAAGGTGGGGCTGGTGGGCGCCCGAAAGCAAAAGCTAGCCACAAACCCGTGGGTAAATCTTGATAGGTTAACTCATTAAGACCGGGAACGCATCTGTGTGTCATTTTAGATTTCTTTGTGCTATTCAAAAAATAGCAGATATAAAAGCTTATAGCGCAGCACCGAGTGCCGCACTATGAGCTTGTAGATCGGCTATTTTTGAAAAATAGTGAAAATGTGTGCAAATATTTTTATATATATATATTTTTTTAAAAGGAAAACACTTTGCTTCTGGGGGTCCCTATTACAAAATATTTTGAGATGGGGGTCTGCGACCAAATGCATATAATTTTGGGGGTCCTCGACACCACTTATATAGAAACATACGTTTTTCAAAAAAACTGTTAGGATTTAGAAGACATTTAGAATCCCCCAGAAGCAAAGATTTGAGTTACAAATGTTCTCTCTAAAATAATAATAAAATACATAGTCAAAGATTTGCGCAAACTTTCACTATTTTTCTAAAATAGCATATCTACAAACTCGGTGCCACGCTATGCAAGCTTGAAGATCTGCTATTTTTGAATAGCCAAAGAAATGTAAAAATGACACAAAGATTCTTTCCCGGTCTTAAAAGGTTAATGACAGCGATTACGCCACCAGGCTGAGCTCTCTGGTTGGACGATACCACGGAGCGATAGGGAAGTTGGAACCATCCTCCCCAAGGGGATGATGGGAAAGCTTCACGCCGCCCAACACTTCAGAGCTTTTTCCCAGTAACTCACATACTGTAGGATTGATATGGGCATGTATGTGATCACGGTGGGCACTGCGCTGTAACGTGCAATGTAGAGCAGTGGTTACTCAAACTTTTTTGTGCCAAGGACCCCAAAATTGATATATATATTTGGCTGTGGACCCCCATCTGAAAATGTTTTGTGCCAGGGACCCCCAGAGGAGAAGATTTGTGTTTAAAAAATGCTTCATTATTCAAAGTTTTTCAGACACTTTCAAGATGTTTAAAAAATGTTCAAAAATAGCAGATGTACGTATACTGATGACTTCCGGGATTCTCCATCTATCGACATAAAAGGGTCACAGACAGACATACAGATAAAAAACGTGCAAGACCATGAATCCACGCATTTGCATTGACAAAGCATTGTCAGATTCCGCCCCAGAGGTAAAATAAAAGTGCGGTGGGAGCGTGCCATTAGGCTGGAAACCAGAGCAATCTGACAGTGCAAAAAAAAGGCCCTCTGCAGATTAGTCTGGCCCCGCTCGGTTGTGATTGGATTTGGCTGCCCTCAAAGTTTCGGGCCACCAATCAGGGCCCGGTATGCAAATATGGGGCAGGTTTATCACTAGAGGCTTTTTTTTCCCCACACAGAGAGTCCAGACTATTATCTACGCAGTGATATTAGTCTGGCCATACCAGGCTATCTCCATATATGGGCATAAAAGGGACAAACTGGTACAGGGGGTACACTAGTGGCATAAGTGAGTGTGACATGCATTCACAACTTGCATTGTTCCCGACCAGTGTTGCCAGGTCTCCTTATTGTAATTTCCCCCCAAGATTTTATTTGAAAATAGCAAATCTACAAGCTCACAACGCGTCGCGATGCGACGCGTTGTGAGCTTGTAGATCTGCTATTTTCAAATAGCTGATGTATGTTTAAAGTGCTCATTTGGCCCATAGTCGCTTCTTTTGGGCTTGTTTTCCTAGACCTGGTTGCTTGTTTCTGTCACAGAATCTGGAAACACTGTTCCCGACTTGCATCGCCCCCAGAGTAGGCTGGTGACGTAGCACTTTATGTTGTCAAGATGGCTGTTTTGCCATAAACACAGCCAACAAGGACAACAAGGCCATCAAAGGGTGGGTTCTCACAACGTGTCGCATCGCGACGCGTTGTGAGCTTGTAGAGCTTGTAGATGAGCTTGTAGTTTTAAAAAATTGTTGTACTTTTACTTTTGGTACTTTAAGTATTTTTACTCAAGCAAATTTTGTATTTGGGACTTTTACTTGTAACAGAGTACTTCTTAAGTAAAACATTTGAGTACTTTTCCCACCACGGCCCTGTGGCATCGTCGCTGGCGTAAACTTTTCAGTACAACTTGTTCCGGTGGCATTTTGAGAGATGCCACCCACACAAGGATGCTGCAGTGTTGTGGCTGCTAATAATGGAACTTTAGCCCTGCAACAAACACATAGAGATAATGTTGAACATTGCGATGGTGCCCCTATGTGCTCCCATGCAGCCCAGCTGGGCCCGGATTGAATCCATGTGTCTCTCCTCCTCCTCATACTGTCTCCATGTTTCCCAGAGTCTGTCTCCCAGCATAAAAGGGAGTCGACCGACCGGCCTCTCGCCTTGAGCAAGGAAACAAATGAAAGAAACATTCAAAGGAATAATAAAGTGTTACTTTTTAACCACATTAACCCTGGCGTCCCTATTTTGGGCCTTTGTTGTCATAAGCCCTAGTTCACTTCAGACCAAAGATTTGCAACAAGACGAAAAACCGTTTTAAGGCCTGATGTTATGCTTTGTTGTACCACGTTGTCACATTCCCCGAAAACAGACGATCTACAAGCTCAGAACATGTCGCAGACGTGACACATTCTGATCTTGTAGATTGGCAATTTTTGGTTAACGGTGCGTAAATTAAGCATTAAGGTCCGTAACACATTGACTACCGGGAATTCATTCATTCATTCATCCGCCACCGGCAGCGCTTTTACTAATCTTCGAGACCCACAGAATTATGTTTTGACCAGATATCTGTGAGGGAGGACAAGGGTCTCTTCTATTATCCGGAAAGAGGAAAATTGTAACCGCAATCTTCCGTTCTTTAGTTATCGGCAGTTGAATATGGCTTGTTTTCACCAAAAACGCAATCTGGGAAAATAAATCTGAGACAAATGTATTTTTAGAGAGTGTAGAATTATCCAAGGCCTTCCAGGGCTTATTATCGTGGGTTATTATCGTGATTATCATTATGTGTGTATTTCCTGCTTAATTATGATCTTATACCGGAGTGATATGCCAAGTTATTATTCTAGGAGTTCATATGCTTATATGAAGGTTAATACTGCTTATTTGGAGTTATACACTGAAGTTATAATTACAAATATATACAAATTCTAAAAGCCACAACACAGCAGTGGACTTTACACATGTCACCTGAGTGTCACATGAGGGTTGATTGATTAGGTCAGATAAGGAGCTGGGGGACAGTGGCTACTGTTTAAGAACAGTGCTAAAGCCTGTGTTTCCACATTTAAGACAATACACAAGTCACATGATTAATCAACAGAAGGTTACACCCACATGGGTAGACGAAACCCATATAAGTAGAGTGGATGCTCAGATTGCTCACTAAACAGGACGAAGTGTTCTGCATGCATCAGTGCTAGTTACCAGGGTGTTATGGCTGCGTTCGTCATTTTCCATTGCGAGCTCCAAGAGAATGACGGTAAGAATTGAGTTTACACGACAATACATTTATATATTTCTGTTATGTTTTATACTTGTGTGTGTATATTTCATGTCAGTAATTTGTCGTTGTGTTGTTGTTTATTTTTCATTTTCTAAATGTTTAACCTATTGACCCTGACTCTTAACCTTGACCACATGGCCTATACAGGGCTACTGGCCTAAAAGTGGTTAAAGAGTGTGTTTGTATTGTGTGTTAGTATAATAAAACCATCAAAGACACAGGTCTGAGTTGTGTCCGCTAACTCGGTTGCTCAAATACTAAATCTAATTAATTGCTTGTGTGACTGGCTAGATAATTGTACAGAGACAGAGTTAGTCCGGACGGGCTGGAATTACGAGATTTCCGGGTGTATTCTTCTTCGGGAGTTCCAGGATCAGTCACAGGTTGCGGAAGAGCGCCCTCTATCGTAATCACTGGAAAAACCAACTGACGTCTATAGCAGTGGTTCTCAAACTTTTTAATTTTGAGACCCACTGGTCTATAGACGTCCATGGCAGTCAAGTGGTGTATTTGAAATTACTTTTATAGACTTCAATGGCAGTCAATGTGTTAAAAGGAAACTTTGCCTTTTTTTTTTACCTAAATCGTTCTGATGATTGTGAGGAGATCACCACTGTAGCTAGTGAAAATAAATCAAATCCAAGATCCACATTGGAGCCATGCAGCATGGCATGACACCAATGTGGATCTCAAGATTTCATGTGACCTGATGTCAGTCAGCTATGACGTCAGTCATATATCGTTGCTGTCGGGCAGAAACCTCTAATCTCCATCCTCTAGCTTTTTTGGGGGGTAAATTAACGCCCTATACTTGATTATACTACAATGTCACACAAAAGCATCAAAAGTAGCAGATCCGTTCGCGCCGCGTTTTGAGCTTGTAGATCTGCTACCTTTTGATATATTTTTTTATTTGAATCCTGAAAAGTAACAGTTTTTATATGAGGTTTCCACCCGAGACAGAGACGATATGACGTATGACGCCAAATGTGGGCGAGGTTTCAGCCCAATCAGAGCTCCATTGATACAACATTTAAATATGAAACATTATGTGGAAAAAAGAATGCATGGAGTACTACTGTACAAGTACTAAGTTGGCCTACTGCCTGGCTGTGTGCATACGAAGGTTGGCAGTGATCTGTCCAGCCAACCACAGCATGGCTCCGGACAAACACACAGACAGACCCCCTTGTGAACTGAAATTCACTGTAAAAAGACCCATATATGTCTTCTGTGTATTTCTGCAGAGACATTCAAGACAGAGCCATGTATAGGCTCCATGCACAGCAGCCATTTTGGAAAGAAATTGGGCCTCTTCCTTACATCCTTCACAGGTGTTACCAATGATACTAATGAAGGCTCTGCTCCATTTAGTGTAGCACAATGGTTCTCAAACTTTTTAATTTCAAGGATCCCCATAACTCTGAGAGTGTACAAATGGAACCAAATAGACCCGTAACACCCGTAAGGGGCCATTTGGAAACCCCCTCAAGGAACCATGAGGGTCCCTGGACCACACTTTGAGACCCACTGGTGTAGCAAAGTGTTTCCACAGTGAGCCAACATGCACAATATCAGCACCCTGACTCTGTTTGACCAGAAAGGAACAGAGCCTTCACTAGTATCATTGGTAACACATGTGAAGGAAGTAAGAAGAGGCCCAATTTCTTTCCAATATGGCTGCTGTGCATAGAGCTCATTACAGAGTTGCGTCACCAGCAGAAAACAGCGCCGGTCACGTGGTTCATGTCAACTCGAAATAGTGACAAACGCTCATAGACTCCAGTGCATTCCATAAACTTCCGGCCCGATGAAGTGAACGGAGGTGACGCAACTCTCCTTATATGGCTCTAATTCAAGAAGTGTGCTCGTGACGTCAAACGTGTCACTTTGCGTCATCGGGTGCATAGCGATGCATTTGACGTCACAAGCGTACGCTGCATTTCGGGGTATATATATATATATATATATATATATATACACAAGAAATAAGGTAGCCCGTTTCTTTCCCCACACTATGGGTTAATCACAGTTAGTCAAACTAATTGATTTAAATTGATTATGAAAACATATATAGATGGACTGTACCAAGCACGGACCAACCACACAAACAAATCCAACTACCACGGGGAAAGGATACTGAACTGCAAAAGGATTAAAGAAATCTTTACTGACACCACCGTAACCCCCTATTACACCCTCTATTACACCATCCCAGTAACGATTCAGGTTGCTGCTATATCTGCTGTTACGGTGTCTCCGACGCTACGGTACGGATAAATAATGTTATCTCGGTCTTCGCCGTCCTCCCCAGGTTCAGCCGCAGGCCCGAGTACCGATCCAGGTTCAGCCGCAGGCCCGAGTACCGATCCAGGTTCAGCCGCAGGCCCGAGTACCGATCCAGGTTCAGTCGCAGGCCCGAGACCCTCCCCAGGTTCAGCCGCAGGCCAGAGTACCGATCCAGGTTCAGCAGCAGGCCCGAGTACCGATTCAGATTCAGCAGCAGGCCCGAGTACCGATCCAGGTTCAGCAGCAGGCCCCAGTACCGATCCAGGTTCAGCCGCAGGCCCCAGTACCGATCCAGGTTTAGCAGCAGGCCCCAGTACCGATCCAGCTCGGCCCGACACAGGAGAGCCACTCGGAGGAGCGGGTTGGGACTCTGACTCGGATCTGGGGGGTCTTGGGATGTTTGACTGTGGCGGCACATCGGTGGAACTAGAGTTTGAGGCCGCGGCGGACCGCCTCCAAGAGCTGGTTCAAACGGCGACCAGGGACCAGTTGTTATACTTGTACGCCCGCTACAAACAGGTCAAAGTGGGGAAGTGCCATACTTCCCCACCGGGCTTTTTTGACTTTGAAGGACGGAGGAAATGGCAAGCCTGGAAGCAGCTCGGCGACATGGGGGTGGAGCAGGCCATGAGGGAGTACGTCTCTTGTATCAACGCGTTGGATCCTGAAGGCGACGGCCGCGAGGAGAGACGTGGAGCAGAGAAGACGACCGGTTTCGGAGGACCGGTGGTCAGCCGTCTATACCGGGAAGAAACTATCAGGGAAGAGGATAAGAACATCTTCGACCGCTGCAGAGAAAATGATATCGACCGCGTCGGCAAGGCCATCGATTCCCAGGAAGTGGACGTCGACGCTAAAGACGAAGAGGGCCGGGCTCTCCTGCACTGGGCCTGTGACAGAGGACACAAGGAGCTGGTGTCTCTGTTGCTGCGGAACAAAGCCGACGTCGACCGTCAGGACAACGAGGGACAGACCGCGCTGCATTACGCGTCGGTGTGTGAGTTTGCGGACATCGTGGGGCTCTTGCTGAACGCAGGAGCCGACCCGTCCATCAAGGATCTGGAGGGCTCCGTCCCCGAGGAGGTCACTGGATCCAGTGCAATCTCCTCCCTGCTGCGCCAGAACACTGCTCCTTAAGGCTAGGCACCTGAAAAGACCCAGTCCTATAGCCCTCAAGACTCTTATAGGGAGGGCCCACTGGCTAGACCTGGATTCTAAGTGTTTTACTGTAGTTCAGAGTGATTTTATTCCATTTCAAATGCTTTAATTGTATTTTATAATTTTATTTTATTTAACTCTACTCTACCACTATTTGGTTAATTGTTTTGTTGATATATAAAACATAAAAAAGAAAACACTTCTCAATCATTTGGTTATTTGAAAGAGATATCAATAGAATACAGGATTTTGTTTAAAATCAGACAATTTCCCTGTAATGTAACTCTGACAGTGCAAATGGAACCAAGTGGACGTATGCATGGGTCAAAAGGTTCCATTCGTCCACTCTCAGAGTGATATACACTCTCAGGATTATACAGTTTTGGGGCGCAAAATGGCCTGGTGGTTAAGGCGCATACCACATATAATGTAGGCTCTATTCAGGCATGCAAACAGCCCGAGGTGAAAAAGGTGACAACATGTTGTTTTCTTTCGGGTCAGGTGTCACACAATTGCCCTATTTGGGTTCAAAAAGGTGACTGTAGCTGAAAAGTGACACTTTTGCATGTCTGTCTATTGCAGCCTGACAACGAGTCGCGGGTTCGATTCCCGAGCCCGATGACCTTTGCTGCGTGTCATTTCCTGTCTTCCACTGTACTATCCAATAAAGGCAGAAAAGACCAAAACATATACGTGTACAGTTATAGTGTCACATCAGCTTCCGCGGCGGCCATTATGGCGTGCGGCTCTGGCAGAGAACGACACCTCAGCGCACTTATCACCACGGGGAGGGGGTAAACAAACAAAATGGATAAACACAAAAAAACAAACCACCGATTCTGGCCTCTGGTTGTGATGGCTCGGAGAAAAATAGCTCCCTCTCCACCCTTCCTGTACTATACACACACACGCATGCACACATGAACACACACATTATACGCATGAGCGCGCACACACACACACACACACACACACACACACACACACACACACACACACACACACACACACACACACACACACACACACACACACACACACACACACACACACACACACACACACACACACACACACACACACACACACACACACACGTCAGAGTACCCTGGCTCTCTGTCCCCGTGGGCACTGACAGAGCCCCTATTTCAGGTCAAATTGAGCATATCGCCCCTGGTCTTAGATAAATGATTACATTCTTCGACCGGGCTGCGTTTGCTTTGGCCCGGACGCGCAAAATAACAAGCCCTCGACGAAACGTTTAGCCCCGCCGCGCGGCCCTCCGTGAAATCGTGCAGGAAAAAAATGCCAAGCATGACTTGAACCTTGAACCCCCCCCCCCCCCCCCGGTCCGGGGAGCATGCAGGACGAGAGGGGTTCAACGTGAATCGGGGAGGATATGGGAGAGAGAGGGCGAGGAACTCGCTTTTGCCAGGAATCTCCACGCTCCAAACTATCTATACGCTCTGAAAGAGGATGAATAAATGCCTTTTGTAGAGGCAGGAGGCGGCGAGCTGCCGGATGGAATCCAGGGCGTTAATAGGCCTCTGTGCATAACCAAAGATCCTTCATTGACCAAAGATACGCCATTCCGACCAGGCGGAAAGTTTCCGTGGCCGGATATGAAGCCAATAAGGAAGTCATTAAAACGTTGCTGTCCTCATTAATGGCCTAAAAGGCGTCGCTATCTCACCCTCCTGCTTGTTGCGGAATCCGTTTTATGCCATTAAACTCAATGTGTATTTGACCGGACATTACACTTGATTGTATTACCCCAGTGGTGGAAAAAGTACTCATATTTTTTTACTTAAGTAAATGTATCAATACTGCAATGTAGAAATACTCTGTTTACAAGTAAAAGTCCGGAATTCTAAATTTACTTAATTAAAAGTACAAAAGTATTGGTATCAAAATGTACTTAATGTACCAAAAGTAAAAGTACTCATTATACAGAATGTCCAATTTCACAACTTTTCAAATGTATAAAAATCTTTTGAAAATAGCAGATCTACAAGCTCTCAATGCGTCGCGATGCGACGCATTGAGAGCTTGTAGATCGGCTATTTTCAAATGGCCGAAATGTATATAGGGCTGAAGTGGTTAATGCAGGTTTTGTAATAATAATCAAATTCTACAAAAGTAACTAGTAACTAAAGTTTTCAAATAATTGTAGTGGAGTAACAGTACAATATTTGCCTCTGAGATGTAGTGGAGTAGAAGTAAAAGTATTGAAAATTGGAAATACTTTAGTAAAGTAAAAGTATACCTCAAAATTGTACTTTAAGTACAGTACTTGAGCAAATGTACTTAGTTACTTTACCCACTGCTATATAGTGTTTCCCACTCAAATCTGCTGCCCAGCCAATCAAACAAGCCGTATGCCACCTTCTGGAAACCACCAGACTACAGTTATATACAATGCAACAAAGCCCATTTAACTCTGAGAGTGTTACAGATGTAACCGAATGAACCCGCTAACGGTTACATTTTTGTACACTCATACCAATGGATATAAATTAACGCAGAGGTTACGGTAGCTTGGTCTGTTATAATAACATCAGAACACCAAGTTGTTGCTTTTATCTGTCGGTACACCAAGCAAGCAACCTCACTCTGTACTCCCACACATAATACACACACGCACACACACGTGCGCGTGCACACGCACAAACACAGTTATCACCAAACCACTGGGCATATGTCATCCCCCCCCCCCCCCTCCCCTCTCTAGCGGACCACCTAGGATAGCCAGCCAGATGAGGCCTTTGGCCAGGCACTGTGGTGTGTGTGTGTGTGTGTGTGTGTGTGTGTGTGTGTGTGTGTGTGTGTGTGTGTGTGTGTGTGTGTGTGTGTGTGTGCGCGCGTGTGTGTGTGCGTGTACGTGCGCGCGCGCGTTCAAACACCATGACGTCTGTCTAAGTCATCTCCCACACACACTTGCCTCACCGCATTTTACGGCCATGCTGTTTTGACTACGATAGCTTTATCGACAAACTGATAGGACAGCAGCAGCAGGTCCTCTTTTAAAAAAAGTGCAATTGATGATGCACAGTTTGCCCTCCGCTGACCTCGACTTCAGCCGTTGTAATACTCCCTTTACACTGTAAAACCTCTGAGTGTACAACATTTACAGCTCCATTTTGCAAAACAGCAAAAGCTACTTTGGCTGTTTTCAATGGTGTAAAGTAACTAATTACATTTACTGAAGTACTGTACTTAAGTTAAAAATATATATACTTTACTGGAGTATTTCCAATTGTCTATACTTTTACTTCTACTCCACTACATCTCAGAGGGAAATCTTGTACTTTTACTCCACTAGAAGTATTTGAAAACTTTAGTGACTAGTTACTTTGCATAAATAAATTATTACTGTATAAAACATTATATTAACCACGTTAGCCCTATTTTATACTTAGGCTATATGCGACACGTTGGGAGCTTGTAGATCGTCTATTTTCAAACATTTTAATACTTTCACTTTTGGTGCCTAAAGTACATTTGGATACCAATACTTTTGTACTTTTACTCGAGTACATTTTGAATTCCGGACTTTTTCTTGTTACAGAGAAACAGAGTTTCTACATTGCAGTATTGATTCTACATCCCACAGCCCCCTAATTCACTCTGATAGGGTAAATTTGGCCACATTTGCATATCAGAGTTTAAATTAACACTGCGGATTCCTGACTTGTGTACTTCCTGTAGTCAGTGGACTATACGGGAATGTTTCCCGTCGGCCAGAGCCAGTTAGTTGTTGCATTGTGGTTTTTCAGCCCGTTCAGTTCAGATCATGATTAATCCATTAAGACCCGAAACGCATCTGTGTCTTTTTTTTACGTTTTCTTTGGCTATTCAAAAAAATAGCAGATCTACAAGCTCGTAGCGCGGCACTCGGTGCTGCGCTACGAGCTTGTATATCTGCTATTTTTGGGGGAAAATCGCGAAAATGTGTGCAAATCTTTTAAATATTGGGGGTGTCCCTGGAAGAAAATATTTTGAGATGAGATGGGGGTCCGCGGGCCAACTACATATATATTTTGGGGGCCCTTGACATGAAAATGGTTGAGAACCACTGGTTATAGCAACATACGTTTAAAAAAGAAAACACTTTTAGGATTTAGAAGTCATTTGTAGAATCCCCAGAAGCAAAGATTTGAGTTTGACTTTAAAAATAAGATATATATATATATATATATATATTCAAAGATTTGCACATTATTTTCACGATTTTATGAGCTTGTAGATCTGCTTATTTTTGAATAGCCCAAAGAAATCATTACACGGATGTTTTCCCCCAGTCTCAAGACCTGAGGGCGATTCTTAGCTAATGTCTTCCAAATCCCAACTGTCTTCTGAAAAACTTGACGTTTTCATGTCAAGGACCCCCAAAATGATATGTATTTGGCCGCGGACCCCCATCTCAAAATATTTTGTTCCAGGGACCCCCAGAAGCAAATATTTTAGTTAAAAATGTTCGCTTTAAAAGAATATATATATTCAAAGATTTGCACACATTTTCAAGATTTTTCATAAATAGCAGATCTACAAGCTCATAGCGCGGCACTCGGTGCCACGCTACGAGCTTGTATATCTGCTATTTTTGAATAGCCAAAGTATAAAAAAAAAAAGCTTTTTAGCTCAAATCAAAAAATGACACAGATGCGTTCCAGGTCTCAATGGCTTAAGGCGAGCTGAGCTCTAATGTAATGGGAGAGCTGTTAGTGAAACAGTATGAGGGCCCACAGCTCCCCTGGCTAAAAAGTTCTTGATCTAAAAGCGGCCCGTTCCGGAGCGGGAACCACAAAAACCCCAGCCGACCCGTCTGTGTTCCATCCAAACTAAGGGAACTGGAACCGGGAGGACCTACTCTCTTATGTGTTCCTCCTCCTCCTCCACGAGGAATGGTAACAGAAACACAAAGGAGTAAGAGAGAGACCAAGCTTTACACAGAGCGTGACCACCGTAAAAAATGTGATCATTTGTCTTTTTAAAACTCTTTTGGACCAATAAAAAATACCAAAACAATAATTGGGGGGCCGCTCCTTTTTTTTTTCTCTCTCTTTCGGAAAAGGCAAATTCATTTCTCTGTGCTTGTCATCGCCTCTGAATATATGACGGAGGCGGTCGTAAAACCCGGGGACCTTGTGCGCACACACCCACGTATGTGCGCGCGAACGAACGAACTCGCGCACACACACACACACACACCAACACACCCGTCCGTGCGCGTTTGTTCGTTCGCCGGGACAACAACCACAAACTGAACAATATGCAGTAACATTGCAGTCAGTCCTTCTTCTTCCCCCCGGAGAGAAATCTAGGTCACACTCGCTCAAACACAGCCGTTATGAAAAACTGTTCATATTGGAAAGATCATTCTTGCTACTTCATCTGCAGCCACACAATCGCATACTGTGATCCAAGCACAGCACGGAACACGCTCAACTTGGACCTTTACACACACACACTGTGTGTGTGTGTGTGTGTGTGTGTGTGTGTGTGTGTGTGTGTGTGTGTGTGTGCGTGTGCGTGCGTGTGTTACACATTCAAACATCTACACCTGCATGCTGTTCCCCTTTCCTGCCATAACAGCATGTTGACTGCCAAGTTAATAAAGGACTTCCTCCAGCAAAACCAAGCACTCAGATGTGCCTCTTCAAAGAGAAAACACAGTTTGGCCCATAAATAAGCCTTAGAGAAGACAGTGACCTTTTTTAACAAGATGACGGTGGGGCCTGCACTTCATTCAACCTGCCTTTCCTTCTGACTCCTCTCTCGCTCTCTCTCTCTCTCTCTCTCTCTCTAGCATAAAAAGATTTCAGTGAACAGACCCAATGTAAGCAGTGATGCTGTGTACGCAGTCGCCCTCCTGTGGTGTGTTACTGCCACTGCACTTGGGAAAGTCCTCGTGGCCTATAACATTGGTTCTCAAAGTGGGGTCCGGGGACCCCTAGGGGTCCTTGAGGGGTCCCCAGCTAAATGATAGATTAGGCATCAAATGGACCCTTATGGGTCTGTAACTCTGAGAGTGCACAAATGGAACCAAATGCAAATGGACCCTAATGGGTCCATTTGGTTCCATTTGTACACTCTCAGAGTTAAATTAACATAGATTTTACAATATAAATTGAGGTGCAGTACAAGAGATAGAAATGCCATTAAATGGGGGTCGGTAGGCCTAATGCATGTCAAACTGGGGGTCCTTGAAATTTCAATGGTTAAGAATCACTGCTAGAGCCGTAAAAAATGTTCTCTTATGGGGTCCCTGGCATATCTTTTCAAATGGGGGTCCACTGGCTAATAAGTCTCAATTTGGGTAGTCTCGCGTAGCCTGGAGTCTGGAACTACAACTCCCAAAATCCGATTGAGGAAATTGGCACTTCCGTTCACGAAAATATATTTTAAAATATCTCTACACTTTGTTTTTTAATTTCCATTTCTGCTAAGCAGCAAGCTATGTATACTTAGATGATTTGTATTTATATTAGGATAAATTTGCGCGACTGTAAAGACGAAACGGAAGTGGGGAGGAAGCTTCACATCCGGTTTATATTCTAATCATGATCAGAGCTTCCGAGTCCCAGACTGTATGACCGGAAACATTTGAAAATTGTGGGAGGCAACAGTCTGGTAACGCGAGACTACAATTTGGGGGTCCTTGAAATGAAAAAGTTTGAGAACCACTGGCCTATAAAACCCCTCCAGGCTCATCTCTCGGATCAGTCAACAGCTCCGGGGTCTGTTCCTTTCGGGATGAATATATACTGTCAAAGTATTGACGTATTCGGTATAGCAGCAGCAGCCCCGATAATTACAATATCAACTCTGAGGCATCATATCATCATCCCTCAGAGTATGGGGACACGAAAAGACAGCCAGATGTGTGTTCATCCCTGGATTTAACCCCCTAAAGGGGAACTATCGGGGAGTTGCTCATGGTCACGCAGGACTCGCACGCACGCACGCACGCACGCACACGCACACGCACACGCACACACACACACACACACACACACACACACCTCTGCAGTCCTGCAGGCTATACGAGTACGAAGGGGACAGGGCCTGACGGCGAGACCTTTAACCCATTCAAACCGGTAACGCAACTATTTAACCACTTTAACCATTATTTGAGAAATCACGAAAATTTGCGCAAATCTTTGAATGTACTGTAACATGTTTAACTCAAATCTTTCCTTCTGGGGGGTCACTGGAACATTTTGGGTTGTCCTTGACATGACAAAAGTTTGAGAACCACTATAGCAACATAATAAAAAAAAAACAAGAACTGTTTTTTAGAATGATCTAGAAGATATTTGTAGACTTCCCCAGAAGCAAAGATTTGAGTAAAAACTGTTCGCTTTAAAAAAATATATACCGTATATTCAAAGATTTGCACCAGTTTTCACGATTTTTCAAAAAAATTGCAGATCTACAAGCTCGTAGCGATCTACTATTTTTGAATAGCCCAAAGAAATCTTAAAAATGACACCGATGCGTTCCCGGTCTTAGTGGGTTAAAGTTGGAAAATGACACCTCTCCCCTCTTTTCCCCTCAATCGACCTTTCCTGATGTCATGCATCCTTTTTCGCCCGAGGACTCATTACTCATCTGTTATCGAGCGGAACGGCGGACGCACGGTGACTTCATAAGACGAGTGGTGCCCGAGAGAGAGGCCGGCCAGGGAGGGAGGGGAGGGAGGGAGGGAGGGAGGGAGGGAGGGACAGGTCAAAAGGCCCGATGATGATGAGGATGATGCTGATGCTCTGGTTCTGAACTCATCATCCAACGGCAACCCGTTCTAACTGACCCCAAAAAGATTCAATGAAATAACATTTTAACCACTTAAACCCTATGCTTAGTTGACCGGCTATCTGACGATGATCTTGGGGGGTCCCCCAAGGCTCTGTGCTTGGTCTGGATCCCTGAAAATAGCTATTCTATAAGCGTTGAGAGCTTGGAGATCCTGCTATTTTAGACGTTTTTTATGTTTCTGAAAAGAGTTCGGTTGGAAGGGACGAAGACACTAATCAACAAAGTATATAACGTTAAACCAACTTAAACCCCAGCATCCGTATTCAGGGGGAAAACGTTTGCAGAAAATAGAAAATCTAGATAGTGGCGCGACGCATCGCATTGTGAGCTTGTAGATCGTCTATTTCCGAGTTTCCAGTGTATAGAGATCTGAGACAGAGACGTTATTCTACTGCGTACCTGTCAGTGTTGATTTTGACAGCAAATTTTGATTTCGTTTTAGTCATAGTCTTTTGAATAAAATTGCATTTAGTTTTTGTCTAGTTTTAGTTGACTAAATATCATAAGATTATAGTCGACTAAATCTACAGTTGATTTAGTATTTTGGCGGTGCCTTGATGGCGTCGCAATGGCTGACTTTACACTTGGTTGAATGCTGTAAATAGCCGATCTACAAGCTCACAACGCATCGCAGCACGACGCGTTGTGAGCTTGTAGATGCTATTTTCAGAGCGCAACACCCGAGCACAACCAAACATAAAACGACTTGTCTTTTAGTTCTACTGGATCTCTTCTCCACTAGTCCCTCACTAACATTTTAGTCTAGTTTTTATTTGTTTGACGAAATTGACAATATATTTAGTCTCAGTTTTAGTCATCGTAGCTTAGTTTTTATTTAGTATTTATTTAGTATTCGTCAGTGAAAAAAGGTAGTCGACGGACATTTTTCGTCATAGTTTTAGTCGACGAAATCAACACACTGGTACTACCTGTGCATCTGTCTGCTTTGCACTTGTCAAGCTACACGTCAGTGCGGTAGTCTGCTGTGTGCAAGTTCACCCCCGTGACCTCTGACACAAACAAACAAGTGACCGTATGCCCCTGTGACACTGTGCCAGGAGGAGGGCCATGATGATGCAGGCCCCTTATGTCCCACCATCATCAACATGGTATAAATGGAACCTGTGGTGGAAAAAGAAAAGCATGGGGACCCCGGGATGGAAGTGAAAGAGACAGAATTTTATACGGGCTTCATTGCGATTAGGAGGCGGGCCGGTGACTATGGAAAGCCGCTTCCTCTCTCTCTCTCTCTCTGCGTTGCCCTAACCTTCACCGCCGGCAAAAACCACCGGTTTGCCTGTTTAGAAATACAAAGGCACTCTTGTGTGTGTGTGTGTGTGTGTGTGTGTGTGTGTGTGTGTGTGTGTGTGTGTGTGTGTGTGTGTGTGTGTGTGTGTGTGTGTCTCTCTCACTCACACACACACACACACACACACACACACACACACACACACACGTACACTGTATTCATAATATGAATGCAGGCACATCGCATGCAGAGTATAACACACGTGAAGGCAGGGGGGAGACACAAGTGTACAATTACACACACACACACACACACACACACACACACACACACACACACACACACACACACACACAGAGGGAGAGTAGCAACATGAATGCAGACACACGGACGGATATGCTTAAGAATGTGTATACTGTGTAGGCGTCATTGAAGACACACACACACACACACACACACACACACACACACACACACCCCTGACCAATTTTCTTGCTTCCACACTGTAACATATGGACTCATTCTGAGCAGCATACTAGTACTAGCCCCTGGGGGACACATATGTACAGATACTCATACATGCACACATACACGGCCAGGGCCGTGATTATTATCCTAAATGTTGGGCCCTCTCTCTCTCCCCCTCTCTCACAGGCAAACCGGGGGTCCGCCTGAAGTGTTCACACACATGACAAGCAGACAACCACCCCCACCCCCACCCCCCCCCCCCCCCACACACACACACACAACGCATTCCTCCAGCACGTCACTCACACAACACAGACCCCCTCCGCCAGTGGTACAGGAAGTGCTACGATTTTGGACTTTTCTTTACATTAACCCATTAAGACCTGAGGCCGATTCTACAAAATGTATTCTAAATCCCAACAGTTTTTTTTGTAAAAACATATGTTTCTATGTCAGTGGTTCTCACACTTTTTCATGTCAAGGACCCCCAAACTTATATGTATTTGGCCGCGGACCCCCATCTCAAAATGTGTTGTTCCAGGGACCCCCCAGAAGCAAAGATTGGAGTTAAAAATGTTCGCTTTAAAACAATAAATATTCAAAGATTTGCGCAGTTGTGCACATTTTCACAATTTTTCAAAAATAGCAGATCTACAAGCTCATAGCGCGGCACTCGGTGCCGCGCTATGAGCTTGTAGATATGCTATTTTTGAATAGCCAAAGTGTAACATAATGCAAGATCAAATCAAGAAGTGACAAAGATGGGTTAATGGGTTAAAACATAATTTAGTTTGATACAAGTAAAAGTCCTGCTTTCAAACTGTTAGTAGAGTCGAGGTACAAAATTATTAGCGTGAAATTACACTTAAAGTAGCGAAATTAAAAGAAGAGATGAGCCAGAAGATAAAAAAGCTCTCGATAAGACCGAGCAATCTTCTATCCTATACTCTCACCTATGGTCATGAAGGTGTGGTCAGTGGTGGAAAAAGTACTCACACGTTTTACTTGAGTAAAAGTATCTATACTGCAATGTAGAAATAATGTTACAAGTAGTAGAAGTCCGGAATTCAACATTTATTTGAGTAAAAGTACAAAAGTAATGGTATCAAAATGTACTTAAAGTACCAGAAGTAAAAGTACTCATTATGCAGAATGTCCCATGTCACAAGTTTTCAAAAGTGTAAAATCTTTAGAAAATAGCAGACATACAAGCTCACAACGCGTCGCATCGCAACACGCTGTGAGCTTTTAGATCAGCTATTTTCAAATGGCCGAAATGTATATAGGGCTGAAGTGGTTAATGTATGTTTTGTAATAATAATCAATATCTACAAACTAACTAGCAACTAATGTTTTCATACAATTGTAGTGGAGTAAACGTACAATATTTGGATCCGAGATGTAGTGCAGTAGAAGTCAAAGTATTGGGAATTGGAAATACTCAACTCAAAATTGTACTTAAGTACAGTACTTGAGTAAAATTACTTAATTACTTTACACCATTGAGTGTGGGTCATGACCGAAATAATAAGATTGCGGATACAAGCGGCCAAAATGAGTTTTCACAGACGGGTGGCCGGCCTCGTAAGAAGTACAGTCATCCGCGAGCGGGCCTTGGAGTAGTTCCTTCACTTGGAAAGGTGGTTTGGGCATCTTGTACGGATGCCTCCTGAGCGCCTCCCCATAGGGAGATCCTTGGTGCACGTCCCACTGGGAGGACCAAGGACCAGATGGGGGGATTATTATATCTCCACACTCGCCTGAGAAAACCTGAAAAGTAACATGCCCATATATGGAGATTCTCAGAAATATAGTAATCTTAATTATGCAAACTCTTGTAACTACAGGAATCAAATAATTGTAGTGGAGTAAAAAGTACAACAATTGCCTCTGAGATGTAGTGGAGTAGAAAAGTATCATGACATTGAAATAGTCAAGCAAAGTAAAAAGTGTCTTGAAATTGTACTTTGCACCACTGCCCTCCTGTACTGCACGCACACGCACAGGCGCACACACACACACACACACACACACACACACACACACACACACACACACACACACACACACACACACACACACACACACACACACACACACGTGTGTAAGAAGAAGTGTTCTTCTGTTCTACATAGGGATTCCTTCTGCTTGACCACAGAGAGACCTTCAATGAAGATGGATTCCATTTGTGTGTGTGTGTGCGCGCGCGCCAGGCCAAGTTGATCCACGTCCATGCTCTTTAGGCTCAAGGCCCTATCTCTGCCCCCACGGCTGCGGAATGCTGCAGTGATTGCTGGGTAATTACCCCCCACCCCCACCCCCCGACCCAGCACCATTAGTATTAATTTTTTTTCTCTCTCTGCTGGCAGGGAATGCCAGCACTTTGATCCGGTGGAGAGAAATAGGGATAGATTGAGAGAGAGAGAGAAAGAGCAGGGCCACCCAGCAGGGAGAGGGTCTATACCTCTCTCTCTCTCTCCCTGTGTGTTCCCTCGCTCCTGAGCCTGACCCCGGTCCACTTTACAACGCTCTTCTGGGGTCAGGCAGGTCAAACGGTGACCCATCGTATTTTTATTTTTACGTGGCGGGGGGCTGGAGAGAGAGAGAGAGAGAGAGAGAGAGAGAGAGAGAGAGAGAGAGAGAAGGCTTTTATCATTTTGCTTCGGGGGGCCATCGGTCAGTGGTGGAAAAAGTACACAAATTCTTTACTTAAGTAAAAGTATCAATACTGCAATATAGAAATACTCTGTTACAAGTAAAAGCCCAGAATAAAACATTTACTTGAGTAAAAGTACCAAAAGTAAAAGTACTAAAATATTTGAAATTAGCAGATCTACAAGACCTTGTAGATCGGCTATTTTCAAATAGCCGATGTATAAAATAGGGCTAAAGTGGTTAATGTGTGTTTTTTTATATAATCATTTATATCTGCAAAGTAACTAGTAACTAAAGTTTTCAAACAATTGTAGTGGAGTAAAAGTATAATATAGAGAGTGAGAGAGAGTGAGAGTGAGAGAGAGAGAGAGAGAGAGAGAGAGAGAGAGAGAGAGAGAGAGAGAGAGAGAGAGAGAGAGAGAGGGGCCACCCCTTCCAGCTCGGGTCTTGATGGCCTTCCTGGAGTTCACCGAAAATAGTACAACAAGGCTATTAGGGGCCGTGTCCACAGAGAGCGACCTTTTGAGCTAGCAGCGCCAGTCTGCCATGCATGTCTATGGTTAACCATGCACTGGTGCACTCCTCTACCCGGCGCCCAAACATACCAGCGTGTCTTGCGTGCTTCAAGCTGACAATAGGTCAACTTTTGGAGAGGAGCCTTAAAGGGGAATTTTGGACCACGTTTTCTTACCTTTTCTATGATGTTATGATATCTTAGGAATTAGGATGAATGGTAGAATGAACAGTAGAAAAACTCCATCCCGGGTCCACTATGCAACCAAAAAAAAGTCTCGCTAGTCGAGATTTCAATCTCGAGATTTCAATCTCGTCTAGCGAGACTTTATTTATTTTTTAGTTTATTAAATGTTTTAGTTTTTTTTTTTTCTCTCCGGTTGCATAGTGTTCTGTCACTATGAACGTCAGATCTCACAAAAAAAAACTATTAAAATACACGATCTAGCGCAAGGCCTATTGGCGCACGTTTTTAGCTGTGGCGGACCCGGGGTGGAGTTATGATTTTTTCCTACTGTACCATTCATCCTAAGATATCATATCATCATAGAAAAGGTAAGACCAACCGTGGTCCAAAATTCCCCTTTAAGCTTTGCTGTTCTGAAATGCCGCTGCCTTTGTGATGACATTGATGATGGTGAATGTCTATAAGACAATTAGGGTCTCATGGTAGATGCTACTTAACACCAATTTACAATGTAAGCAGTAGAACATGTATTCTATTGCTATTTTTGACCTATTCTAATACTTTTTAACCCATTAAGACCCGGAAAGCATCTGTGTCATTTTAGATTTCTTTGGCTATTCAAAAATAGCAGATATACAAGCTCATAGTGCGGCACTCATCTGCTATTTTTGAAAAATCTTGAACATTTTTGCAAATCTTTGAATATATATATTTTTACAGCAAACAGTTGTAACTCAAATCTTTGCTTCTGGGGGGTCCCTGGAACAAAATATTTTGAGATGGGGGTTGGCGGCCAAATACATATCATTTTGGGTGGTCCTTGACATGAAACATTTTGAGAACCACTGATATAGCAACATAGGTTTTTTTCAAAAAAAGACCTGTAGGCCGATTCTACAAATTCTTCTAAATCCTATGCAAAATGACGCTTTCTCTGGTGACAATTAAGGCTGCGAGCGGTCAACGTGACACATGGGTTAGAGTTACGGCTCAGAGTTACGGCTTGTGGTGGCGTCATCATCACCATCATCATCCTCATTCTCATATCATCGCCATCATCACGGACCATCATGACTTCAGACGCCGCGGCGGTCGTTGGACGCCGTGACACACTGCGTTGTGGTCACGGCGAGGTTGAAAGTGAATAGTTGTAGCCTGAGGTATACGGGGCTCTCTGGTGCTATAGGAGCATCTTGACTGATGCGTCGCCTGGCTCCAATCAGCACAGCCCCGCTGGCTC
The DNA here is from genome assembly GCF_963280865.1 of Gymnoscopelus braueri. Taxonomy (NCBI): domain Eukaryota; kingdom Metazoa; phylum Chordata; class Actinopteri; order Myctophiformes; family Myctophidae; genus Gymnoscopelus; species Gymnoscopelus braueri. Next base: position 10,079,577 of record NC_137614.1, read on the forward strand.
TCACCATCATTAACCCTGACTGATTGCTGATAGGAGCAGAGAGAGCGCTATGAGGGGGGGAGGAAGCCTATCGGACAGAGAGAGAGAGAGAGAGAGAGAGAGAGCCGTTTACCGGAACCGGGCCCGCCGCCGCCGGCCCCCGCAGCCCCTTATCTCACTCCCCGATCTCTGCCCTGTGATTGGTCAGGTGGACTCCATTAGGATGAAAGGCGCGGGTGCATGGCCCCCCATCACAGATCTATCTAGATCACAGACAGTCAATGGCATGCATGCACACTTGCGCACACATGCTCACACGTGCGCTCGCTAGCTCACACACACACACACACACAAACACACACAGTAAGCATGCAGACGCACATACACAAAATTGATCAATAACGTTCTTTGAGGCAAGGAAAAGCCACACGTGCACATGCACTCATGCAGTGGTGGAAAAAGTACTCACATTCTTTACTTAAGTAAAAGTATCAATACTGCAATGTAAACATACTCTAGAAGTCCGGAATTCAAAATTGACTTGAGTAAAAGTACAAAAGTTATTGGTATCAAAATGTACTTAAAGTATCAAAAGTAGAAAGTACGTAAAGCATTCAACAAATCCCATGACTGAAACTGAGGCCAAATCACAAATCAATGATTTATAAAACAGTATGTAAAATGATAATGTTTAGGTATTATCACTCCTCCAAACCTATGATGCTGCTGTTCTACATACCAGCCAACCAGTTGGAAAAAATATATATATTATCGCAGATAAAGGCTTTAACCTTTGCTTTAATGAAATACAGTATCTGTTTATGGAAGATGCTTCTGAACATGTATTGCTTGTTTGACCACTTCAAATACTCTTGGATCTTAAAATAACCAAAAATAGCTGATCTACAAGCTCACGCAGCGCAGCAACGCGTCGTGAGCTTGTAGATCGGCTATTTTCGGTGCATGACACGCTTCCATAGAAGAGGATGCTGGCTGAGAAGTGAGAACTTTAATCCATGCTTATATTAAACCCTATATATACTTCGTTGACTAGAGTCCCCCAGGGGTATATGCTGTACTAAAGGCCCCTAGTTTTCAGTGGTGGAAAAAGTACTGAAATTATTTACTTAAGTAAAAGTACCAATACTGCAGAAGTCAAAAGCAAAAGTCCAGAATTCAAAATTTACTTGAGTAAAATTACAAAAGTATTGGCATCAAAATGTACTTAAAGCACCAAAAGGGAAAGTACTAAAATATTTGAAAATAGCAGATCTAGATCTGCTATTTTCAAATACCCTATGTTTAAAATAGGGCTAAAGTGGTTAATGTATGTTCATAATATCATAATTTATATCTGAAAAATAACTAGTACTAGAGTTTTCAAATAATTGCAGTGGAGTAAAAGTACAATATTTGCCTCTGAGATGTAGTGGAGTAGAAGTAAAAGTATTGGAAATTGGAAATACTCAAGTAAAGTACAAATACCTCAAAATTGTACTTAAGTACAGTACTTGAGTAAATGTACTTAGTTACTTTACACCACTGCTAGTTTTTTTCCCTCTACACCAAACATTGTCAGCAAAAAATAGCTGATGTAGATCAGCTATATTTTCACGGAAATGTTCGCCCCGGCATAAGGACGCTATGTGGTTAACGTATATATATATATATGCATGGCCACACACTCACGCACTCACACACACACACGCCAAACACAGTGCCAACGCTAGACTAATATTTTCCTTTCTATCAACATGCGACACTTCCCCTTAGACATTCATATGCATAAGAGACTGAACAGAGCAGGAGTTGTATAGGTCCGGGAGACCCAAACACGGGACCAGCACCCTGACACACACAGGGCTCTTAACACAGCACTCCTAGGAGGGAGAGACAGAATTGTGTGGGAGGCCATGCTGAGAAAACAGGGGCACGTACAAGTAAAAAATCCCCCAATTCTGAGGGTAAAAATGTAACCAAATGGACCCATAAGGGTAGATTCAGTTATGTGTACACTCTCCCCCAAGTTATAAGTGGAAAACGTTATGCCAGGGGGCCTTCAACAGGGGGTCCGTAAACAGGTAAAGAGACAGATATAGAGATCTCCATATATGGGTACCAAAGATTTACAGACAGACGGCTACGACGGCTACGACGGCTAGGAAACACTACCCTTCCTCTCTGCCTTGCCTACTTGTTGTTAACTAGTTGGACGAACGCTTGTTTTATTGTTGTATTGTTTTATTGGATCTTGTTTAGTCGATTTATTTGTTTTAGCTCCTGCTCATTTGATTTGGCTATTTTTGTCTCATCTGTTTAAGGACATAGGTAGCTGATATAATGCACTTTTACCTTAGCGCTAGGTATACTCTTGGTTGCTTGTTTTTGCAGAAAATGCACTTAACACATTGGGTGCCAGAGGTTTATTAAAATATTATACTTTGAGTGCCAGGACTTTTTAAACATTTTGAACCTTTTTCAAGTAGTCACAAAATATTTTCAGTGATCACCGTCCTCACGGTGATCCCCTCATTACACACATACAGGTCTCGTACAATCGGGGGGAAAAAATTTAAAACATTCGGAAATCCATTCCATAGTTGCAGCCAGCTGAAAATAGTTAAATTAACATTGTAAAAAAAAAAAGTGCACAGGAGCCGAGATACAGGTTTTTGAAGTCATAAGTTAACCAGGAGGTGGATTGGAGTCTAAATCTTGTAGGAGTGATATTTCCTGTTGCTGTGAAGGAAAAAAAAAAAAAAAAGTAATTTTTTTTTTCAAAAACCGTATATATACGGTTTTGGCACTCAACGTTAGTATGCGCAAAACCGTATATATACGGTTTTGGCACCCAATGTGTTAAGACTTCTGGTGATTAGTAGTTTTCGTTCCCTACCTATGTTGCATGCACTTATTGTAAGTCGCTTTGGATAAAAGCGTCTGCTAAATGACTGTAATGTAATGTAATGTAATGTACGACAGGTACTCTTGACACTATGGGCCCTATTTTGCGTGTCTTAAATCCTCGTCTTAGGTGATAATTAGGTCATAGCGCCACCATCCTATGCGCAATCCCTATTATGCAAGGTGCGCTGAGCGCAAACACTTAATAAGACTTGCGAGCATATTTTACGCATGGGGTCGTGTTCATATGTTAACACATTACCCGCTAAAGACGCAGATCTGCGTTCTGTTTAATTAGTGCACTTGCCCGCCAAGAACGCAGATCTGCGTTCTAATATCAAAACATATTAAAAATAAATGTTTTTGAAAATTCCACAAGGGGCGCCCTAACACAGCTTTGGAATGATCGATCGTCACTCAGAGAAGAAGTAGTCGGATGTGACGTCATTCCAAAAAAACAGGAAGCCATCCACCCTGACTATGGGATTTTTAGAAAAACACTTCTAACTCAGTTTCTTTTTTTTTGCTTTGAAAACCACCAGTTTTGGCTGCTCGCGTTTGGAATGTTATTGTCCCAGTGGATACACGGATCCCTCCGCCTACCCACGGGGACTGTTTTCTTTGGTATATGAATAAGGTTTATTCCCTTCATTATTCCAATGAAATAAAATAAAATAAAGGTCTTTACAGCTGTTTTTAGCATTCATTATCAGAATGTCTGGTGCTGAATCCTTTGATCTAAGACCGCAACATTCTGGGCCTCTCCCCTCTTTAATTTACTTAGATACCTTCAGTTTTGGGCAAACTCCCCCCAACAAGATCAACAGGAGGTGTTTGGTTTATAATTATTTACGATGAATCTTTGGATTTCATGATAACTACCGTGAACTTGAGCCGTGGGTTTCATCACTTGCTGTGCTCTTTTTTTCAGTCTCACTTCTCGCTGACGTTTTGGGAGAGAACCGTCGTCCTAAAACACCTTCGCCCCTGGTCTAATCCAGTGACCTCGATCTCAGTTTTGTCAGGATTCAGAAGTATATATATGAAAACTATTATGGTGATATAATCCTATAGGCTAAATATTATATTGGAAATTACAAGAATAAATATAACAGCAATACTGTGTAATATGGGCGGCTATTTTTATCGGAATACTGATATTTCAGCAGATTTCAGTTGTTTACAATTCCAAACACGCAAACATGACCCGCTTTAATTACTTCAGTCTATATTAGTAGCTTAAAAATGCTATTGTCTTTTTAATGTCCAATGTATTTGTATTTAACTTCATAAAGTTAAAGTTGTACAATGCAAAATCACAAATAACGATTTTTAGCAACCTCTGCTGGTCACTACCGTCACTGCATACAATTTCCCTAGTCCTCGATTACCCAGAATTCCATTCGTTTTCACCGGAAGCCGGAAGCGTTTCAAAAAGCGATCTTTTAATTGTTTTATACTATCTACGGATCGTTTCTCTTAGCCAGTGGAGCATTAGTTACCATGAGCTGTGCTTTCTTTTTCTGTTCTTTTTCGATCTCCCAATCCTACATTATCTTAAAATCAGCGTGAGGTTCCTTTTTGTTAATAGCGCGGTAGTTCCTGGCCAAACAGGAAACCGTTGCGGTAGTTCCTGAGGACGTCGGCCACGACGTCATGACGTTGGCCAGGAACGTCATTTTCCCGGGAAAGTCCCCCCCGTACACGTTCAATAGAAAATATATAAATAAAAGGCTTCCGGGGGTGAAATTCACGGAGTGGGTGTTGTGAAACTTTTGCCACTCGCAAAAGATATACAATTTAACTTTAGTTTTGTTGAAAACGTTACCTAGTATTACTTTAACATAAGTATAACTTAATGAAATTAAATAAAAATGTAACTTTTCAGGATTCCATTTTAAAAATAGCAGATCTACAAGCTCAAAACGTTTGCTACTTTTGTGTGACAAAGAATGGCAGACAAAAAAAGTTCAAATACGGAGATAAGAGGTGTCTGCCCGACAATATGCAATGTGGCCCTCTGGAGTGAGTGTGGAAATGTAGTGGCCCTCTCCATCATCAAAGTTGCCCACCCCTGTCATAGACCCTATCTTTGGGCATAACTGATATCGCTTGCTCCATATACGGATATGACTGACATCGCCATAATGACACTAGCGCTGCAGCCAACGATATAAAAGGCAACGGAACTCCCAGGAGTCTCATCAGCGGCACCGAAGCGGTCTTAACTCATCAGTAACAATCGTCTGTCGAAGTACGACTAGCTGGCCTTACAACCCAGTTAAGCATCACAGCGGCTGGTTTTAAACAACCAGACGATTATCTGTCTTTTACACAGTGCTTTTCTAGTTTCCAGTTTCTTCAATAAGGGGTTTTCACTCACAATAAGACAAGCAAGACTTTGACCATTCCAACTAGATTGACATTGGTGCTGGTGTGAGGAATGTTGTGCTATACAGTGCATCCGATGAAAGGACCAGAGAGACCTGGGTATCATGCTTCTGTGACAGTGGGACACAAAGTGCACTTCTTTGGAGGAGTCTCTTCCTGGTGGGGCAGTGATCCGATAGATGTGAACATCTTCAACACAATGTCTTTACGCTGGGTGAAGGTGCCTCCAGTGAGAACTGGAAGAGAACGTCCCATTGAGGTTCCCTGCAGACGCTCGGGCTACACAGCTGTGCTCATAGAAGATTCTGTCTACATCTGGGGAGGGTTACCTTACTGCAATGAGCTTTATTCATTCAATGTCGACACCCACAGATGGCTCCAGCACAATGTTTCTGGGACTGTCCCAAAGGAGAGGGACTCGCACTCAGCCTGTGTCTTGGGGAAGGTCATGTATATCCATGGAGGAGAGAGTGTTTTAAAATGGTCTGCTGTTTTCTATAATGACATGTACAAGTTGGACACCACGACAATGGTCTGGTCTTTAATTAACATCAGAGGCCCTCCACCACCTGTTTCAACAGGTCACTCTGCCACCATCATCGGGACACAGATGTTTGTATTTGGAGGAGAGGGTCCACTTGAGGTCTTCCACAACAATGTCAGAGTGTTTGACACACAGACCAACTGTTGGATGAGCACACCTTCTGCACAGCTTGTTTCCGAAGGCCACAGGCATCATTCAGCCTTTGCCTACAATGGAGAGCTGTACACATTTGGTGGCTGGAGAATGTTCAGAGGCTTACCTGTATATAGTCTGTTGTGGAAATTCAATCCATATACCTTCTCCTGGAAGAAGGTTGAGCCCAAGGGAAATAGCCTGTGTTCACATGGCATGTGCTGTTGCATGGTCGGAAATCGTATGATCATCTTTGGAGGATTTGGAGGATTCTTCGGAAGAGCAACTGATGACCTTCACATGTTAGACTTCAGTCCTAGTCTGAAGACATTATCCAAGCTAGCAGTTATTCAGTACGGCCTGGAGCAGTCAGAACTCCCACACAACATCAGGTGGGAAGTGGCAGCCATGACTACCAACAGCAGTCTATTTTCCTCATTTATGAAAAAGCATCTTGTGGAACTGCTTTTTTTTTTTCCTTTTTTTATGCTTTTGTGTGCCGAATTATTTGAGTTAACACATTACCCGCCTGGAAGCGCCTGGAAGCCGCCTGGAAGATGTGTTGTTTTACATTTTTTTCCCTAATAAAAATTTCAATCAATCAATCAATCAATCAAAGAAGCCACGTTGTGTACAAAAAAAGTCCCCGTGGTTAGGAGGAGGGATCCGTGTATCCACTGGGACAATAACATTCAGATTTTTTGCTGTAGACTGCGAGAGATTTTTCAATTAAACAACAAAAGCACTCAGGAGCCAAGATACAGAATTTTTAAGTTTTAAGTTAACAAGGAAGTGGATGGGAGTCTAAATCTTCGATAAATCATATCTCCTTGGTCTTTGGGTCAAAAAACAAGAAAAAAACAATCTGCGTCTTTGGCAGCCAGGCGAGAAATTAATTAGAACGCAGATCTGCGTCTTTGGCAGCCAATGTGTTGTTAAGGTCGTTACACACCAGCGATTATGCGAATATACGCAAAATTCGAATAATTAAAAGACGCTTTTTCGCTTCGCTTTTTCGCTCCATGGAAGCTTGCATTGACTTTATAAGGTTTTAAAAAAAAAACATATTATTCGCATGAAAAAAACGCCCCCGGTGTGTAAGGAGCTTTAGGGTGGATGGATGTCTGTTTTTTTGGAATGACGTCACATCCAACTACTTCTTCTATGAGTGACGATCGATCATTCCAAAGCTGCGTTAGGGCGCCCCTTGTGGAATTTCCCCCACAAAAAATATTTGATAATAGAACGCAGATCTCTACGGAGCCCCTAAAGGGCCATAGAGCAGATTTTTTTTATCTTGAGCGCACGAGATCCTAGGATGTTCCCACATCATAATAAGATGTGCGCTCGAGATCCTAAGCCATTCCCACATCATAATAAAGTGTGGGAACAAGATCCTTATGTTGTGCCCTCAAGATCCTTATGTCGTGCCCTCAAGATCCTTATCTCGTTCTAACATCTTATTAACTTGAGCGCACGAGATCCTAGGATGTTCCCACATCATAATAAAGTGTGGGAACAAGATCCTTATGTCGTGCCCTCAAGATCCTTATGTCGTGCCCTCAAGATCCTTATCTCGTTCTAACGTCTTATTAACTTGAGCGCTCGAGATCCTAAGTTGTTCCCTCAAGTTCCTTATACTCACCTTTACGCACGGTGGATTTACTTGGATTATGCGATATAATAGCCTGTGCGACAGTGTGCGTCCATCCTATTCTTTATTATGGTGAACGAATTGATGCTATTATTATAATACTAATAATTATTATTATCGTTTTGTCCTTGTTGGTGTACAGTTGGTTCTGGTTGCAATGCATACAGTAGCTGTCGGGCCGGGCGCGCAACGGCGCAGAATGGCAACATCAGGCTCGCTCTCGCTCTCTCTCTCTCTCTCTCTCTCTCTCTCTCTCTGCTAATTCTCAACGAAAATCTGTGATTCTAATTTTCCTATGATCACCAGAAGTGAGAGTGTCAATTCCTTGATCAAATATGGTTTTATTCAAAGGAAATCAAAGGCTACAGCTTATGAAGCCAACATCGGTATAGTGTCCAAGCGTCTCAGAAAGAGTTTTCACCGCAACATGATTCCATTGCTCAGGAAATAAACAACGGATCACAATAATATAACATTCCCTATAATCAGTAACATGTAGGTGATACCTATGTCTATCAAATATGGTTTTATTGAAAGGCAATCAAAGGCTAGATCAAGCTTAGAAAGCAAACATCGGGTAATATCCGACGCTACGGCGGTTCCTCGGTGCGGCTGCTGAGTGAGACTATAGGACACTCATTTATGACATTGTGTCACTCAACTCTTAGCAACAAAGTTTATTTTCATACAATAGGCCTATAGATTACATTTCAATATTAAAAGTAAATAGAAAAACAACACTTCTGGGTCCAATTAGTCTAGTTTTGTAATAGAGAGGAATGGTCACATATTCCCACCTATAAACATGTTTTTGCCCAATGCTGACAGCTGGTCAGCAGGTGGTTTCATGAATAGACAATATTTTGGACCAATTAGAAATATATATATATTTGCAAAAGCAGTGTTGGGTAACTAGTAAAGGTATTAAATTGGTTGTCAGTGGCTGGCAGCGCAGTGTGCACTGCACATCTAATCGCAAAAACCCGACGCTTATTTTGTCTTGATCAACAGCGATACATTTGACAAAATACAGCGAAATCCCCAAATTCTTAATATCCAGTAAGCAATAGGAATTAACTGCAAACAAATTCAAAGTTGTATGCTATCAATATCACACAAAAGTAGAGAGAAGCTGTGATCTCACCTCACAAACAAATGGACAAGAAATAATCATTTTGCAAACAACATCATGTTCTGTTCGTTTGTCATCAATGATCTAAATGGAAAGTTTATTTCAGCAACTAGAAAGCTGCAGGCCAGTCCTCGTTTAAGGTCATTGCTTTCATCTGTTGTTCTGCTGTGCGCAACAGGGCATATCTCCGCCAGGCCAGGTTTACCTACCCAGGCCATGAAATTCATAGGCAGTCATATTAGCCAATTAGAATGAAATCTGATAAAACTGACTCATATACTGATATAGAACCATATATAGGCTATATATTGTCGCTGTCGGATGGAAACCTTGTATGTTCTTTTTTTATTATTATTTTAAAACAATTTAAAATTGTGAAAATAGCCAATCTGCAAGCTATACTTATTAATAATGAAGACATATTATATTTTAAATAGTGAAATATCAACTAAAGTCATTATTAGTGCAAGTTCAATCACATTTTATTTGAATGAAAATAACTTGTGGGGAAAATACATAAAATCTCTAATCTGTGAATCTAATGTGATTCATGTGACCCCTACTTCAAGACCAGGGCTGAAAGTGACATAATTGAGACCAGTATAACTTTATACAAATATTGGTAATTTGCCAACACATTATTTTGTGAAATAAATGGGTTATATTTCACAGATAGTTATTCTTGTACTATATTAAAATAAAATCATCCTGTAGCACCTCTATAGTTTGATGTATAGGCCTGTGGCATGTGTCAAATAAATAAATGTGAGTGAATACATATTTCTTCTATTACCATTAGCATAAAGTCATGTAGGCTATTAGAAGTGTAGGGAATATGCATTCAACTACATCTATTTATTTGACACATGCTACAGGCCAGCGGTGTGGACAAATTTTTGGCAGGATGTGATTCCCACCCAACACATATACAGTATCTAATAATAATAATAATAATAATAATAATAATAATACTAATAATAATAATAATACATGCATCCACACACACATAACTGAGCGCATTCAACTAGTTTGGAGCTACGTTTAGCCTTAGATGCTTTTGCCCTATAGAGAGCACATATTCATCAGCTTTCCAAAGCAGAACATTGATTATTACCATTTAAGAGTGCAAGAGTGTTATATAACCCATTTATTTCACAAAATAATGTGTTGGCAAATTACCAATATTTGTATAAAGTTATACTGGTCTCAATTATGTCACTTTCAGCCCTGATCAGTGATGTTGCTAGGTTTTCTTTGATCTCCAATCTCCATATCTTCTATGTGTGTGTGACTGTGTACATTTTATCCTAATGCAGTGGATCTCAATCTTTTCAGGCAGCGACCCCACAAAATAATCATATTTGAACTGGGGACCCCCCACCCTGAGAAGCGCTTGGAATTAGGAGTTGAGGCATTTAATTTAGTTTAACTCAGTTCCACAGATACATAGTCAAAATAGCAGATCTACAAGGTCGTTTTTTGTTTTTTTTATCTACAAGCTCACAACGCCTTGCTTGTAGATCGCCTCTTTCTTAAATTATTTCACAATTTTGACCGTATTTATAGTATAGTTTGTTGATTAGTTTGGATGCAGTAATAGTCTTTTTTCTTTTCTTTCTTGAGGTATTAAAAATATCTTAAAAGTGCTTAAATTGTGACTTCACTGTCATCTGGGGACCCCCCCCCCCCCCCCCATATCATGTGGGGAGCCCACCCCTGACCCACAGGTTGAGAACCACTGTCCTAATGTACATTCTATTTTGTTACTTGTTGTAGTCACAAACTCAGAATACAGGGTACAAACTACAATATAAAGTTCATAATAATAATATGAAAAATATAATGTACACTTCATAGGAGCAGAGATAGATAGGAACTAAAGAACAACAACACTTTGAGGAAGAGAATGTAAACGGAGCAGAGATATTTGTTTAAGAAAAGTAGATGTTTGCGGCAGTATTTATTGCTCTGGTGTTTTCTTCTTAAAAGGTGGGATTCCCTTCAAATGATTTATGCTTGTGTCGCACCGAAAATAACGACGTGTCGCGCGTCGGTGTTTCGGCTCGCGGGTCGGTTTGGTGCGCGGCTCGCGGCTCACTTTGCTGCTCGCGGTTTGGTGTGCGCTCGCGGGTCGCTTTGGTGCGCGGCTCGCGGCTCACTTTGCTGCGCGGATCGCGGCTCGGTTTGGTGCACGGCTCGCGGTTCGGTTTGGTGCGCGGCTTGCGGCTCGCTTTGGGCGCGGTTCGCGGCTCGGTGTGGTGCACGGCTGCGTGCCTCGGTTTGGAGCACGGCTGCGTGGCTAGCGGCTCACTTTGGTTGTATGCGTCCCGTGGACGCTGTGATGGTTGGTTTAATGCGTCCTTTATTAAAAATGTGCGTCAGAGGTGCAGAAAAAGAGACAAGAATACGCTCCAGTTAAAAAAGCCCTACTGCTGAAGAAAATACGCTTCCAAACCCCGATGGCCAGAATGCGAGTTGAGTTGGACACTGGTACCATGCTCTACAACAGCGCAACACATGCAGCAGAGGACCTACGCAGCAAGGGATTCGAAGTAGATAACATCACCATCGCCAAAAAGAAGAAAGGCATGACAGAGACGGTGTTGGCTCGGCTTCTCCCATGGGAGGCGGCGGGACCTCGACGCGGCGGAGACGAGCAGCAGCAGATTCAGCAGCGGGCCCAGGAGAGGCTGAGCGAATACCGCAAGAGATATATAAGGCCTGGAGAATCTGGTGGCGGCTCTCCGGGAGGAGGCTCGCCGAGACGCGGCGGAAGCACCGCCGCCTCCCCGACCGCACGCTCCGCGGTGGCCGGACGGAGCCCGCCGCCGCCGGGCGAACACGGAGCCCACGAGCAACCAGAACCTACAGCAACACCAGATAAAGTGTGAGCGACCTATTCTCGATCACATGGAGCTCGGTGGGTGATACAATTAATCCTATAAATGTCAGTATCCTCTGAATAAGTTTAAAAATCTTTGAAAAAGGCTGATACCTTTATACTGTGAAAGCCACAAGTTTCTTTTCTCTTCTCTTCTTACCGAGGGGCCCCACCTTGTGGCTAACCCCCCTCATTTATCGAAGGCTTTATGACACCTTCGTCTGTGTTAGGAAATTCCTTGTATTATAGTTATTTATTTTTGAATGTTTTGCTATATTTCTGTTTATGTTTTTTTTGTGAGGTCTGGGATGTTACAGGTACATTGTATATTTTTTTAAATGTGGGATATTATTGTGATACTGAGGCTTATGGTACTTTCCCCCTTTTTTTCAATATTTGGGATACGTTACGCACACAGGGTTTGAAACGAAAAAAGTATGCACTTTCAACAATATAATTTACTATCTTTAAATGTAAATGGGTTAAACAGCCCAATTAAGAGGAGTAAAATGATAGCAAAAATAAAAAAGGAAAAGGTTAATATTGCTTTTTGGCAGGAAACACACCTATCTGATGCAGAACACGAAAAATTTAAAAAAATGGGCTTTAAGAATACCTTCTTCTCCTCATACAAAAATGGTAAAAAGAGAGGGGTTGCTATATTGATCTCTAACTCAATCCGATTTGAATTCATATCCAAAATAATAGATAAGGAGGGAAGATATGTTCTACTAAAGGGGAAAATAGACCAAAAAGAGGTCACACTGTTTAATGTTTATGCCCCCCCTGGCAGTACTATGTCCTTCTTCAGGAAAATATTTAATCTGATTGCATCAGAGTCATATGGTAGTCTCATTTTTGCGGGTGATATAAATGCTACTCTTCATAGCTCAGACTCAACAAATAAGAAAAGAAAGAGGACCTCTATTGAAAAACATATAAATAAGGCACTAGAGGACCTGGGGCTTATCGATGTATGGCGAGCTATGCATGGTTCGACCCCAGGATACACCTTCTTTAGTGCAAGGCACTCTGTACACACTAGACTGGATTACATATTTATATATAATGGAGACCTGCACAGGATAAGGGAGTGTAAAGTAGGCCAGAGAGATCTTTCTGATCACTCAGGAGTATATTTGACCTTCCATTTGGATGGTAGAAGGAGAAAAACACTCTGGAGAATGAATACCAGCCTTTTGAACGACACAGCATTTAGAGACACAATAGAGTCAGACTTAACTATATATTTACAGGACAATGATACAGGAGATGTAAATCCAGGTATTTTATGGGATTGTGCGAAATCGGTTCTTAGGGGGAAGATTATTGCCCAAACAGCCAGGATAAAAAAGATCAAAGCCCAGAAATTGTCAAACCTACAGGAAAAACTGAGGGAGCTGGAACAAACACACGTCAAAAACAAGGAGCCCCCCATAGTCCACCAAATCAGAAACGTTAAACAGGAAATAGACAAAATACTTAGTGAAGAAGTGGAAAAAAAATTAAGGTTCATGAAACAGGTATTATGAGGCTGGCCCCAAAGCAGCAAGACTGCTAGCCTGGAGGCTCAAAAAGCAGCAAGCTGAAAACACTATATATAAAATTAGAGACCCAATTACAAATAAGATCACTAGTAATATGGATGGCATAGAGAAAGCATTTGAAACATATTTTAAAAAATTATACTCCCAACCAGACCGGGCAGATAAACATACAATTGTAGATTTTTTGGAATCATTAGACCTCCCCACAATAGGCACAGAAATGAACAAAAAGCTCATTTCCCCAATAACACAAGAAGAAATAGATAATGCTATCTCTGGCCAGAATTCTAATAAATCACCTGGGACAGATGGTTTTCCTAGTGAATGGTACAAATCTATGAGGGTGCAATTACTCCCTCTGCTGGAGAAGTGCTTCAACTACGTGTTAAAGGATAGCATCCTACCACCGTCCTGGAATGAAGCATTCATCTCTGTGATTCACAAAGAAGGGAAGGATAGGATGGAGTGTGGGAACTATAGACCCATAAGTGTTTTAAACGCAGATTATAAGCTGTATGCCTCCATCCTAACAAAAAGAATGGAAAGTATAATGCCGTGGTTGATTGATGAGGACCAAACTGGATTCATAAGAAATAGACAGACTCAGGATAATGTACGAAGGGCCCTACATGTTATTGAACGGATTAATTATGAAAAAACTAGTGCTATTGTTCTCAGCCTAGATGCTAAGGCCGCTTTTGATTCCGTAGGTTGGTAATTCCTCTATTTGGTAATGCATAGATTTGGTTTTTGTGAAGGTTTTATACAACGTATCCAAACACTCTACTCTTCTCCCACAGCAAGAATTAAAATAAATGGGAGCCTATCTGACTCTATAGCCCTGAAACGGGGGTGCAGACAGGGCTGTCCGTCTAGCCCCTCCCTCTTCAATTTTTTTATAGAACCCCTAGCTCAAGCAATAAGACAAGAGACTCGATTGAAGGGCATTTCCATAGGGGGAGAGGAATATACGATCGGCCTCTATGCGGACGATGTATTGGTCACAATCATGGACCCAGGTTCTGGGCTTCCTGTACTGATGGAAATGCTGGAAACATATGGGTTTTATTCAGGGTATGTGCTCAACGTAAATAAAACTCAGGTTTTGACACTAAATTATACCCCTACACAAGAATTCATCACAAAATACAACTTTAATTGGTATTCACCTCATATCAAATATTTGGGTATAAATCTGCCCAAGGACCTGTCACAACTGTTCGATGTCAACTATGGGGGTGCAACTAGAAAAATGTATGATGATCTCGGTAGATGGGGCATGCTTCCTCTTGACCTAGGAGGTAGAATAAGAGCAGTCAAAATGGTGATCTTACCCAGATTGCTATACCTTTTCTTGTCACTACCAGTAGAAATACCCTTGAAACAATTCAGAGAATGGAATAAACATATTTCACGTTTCATCTGGGATGGGAAAAGGCCACGGGTGAAATTTTCTACCTTACAGCTGCCCCGGGCGAGAGGAGGCATGTCCCTCCCTTCCTTAAGGGATTATTATTTGTCATCACAGCTGAGACCCCTTGTATATTGGTGTAACCCGTCCTATATTGCTAAATGGAAAAACATAGAGCTATCCTTAATGGATAAACCAATACAGTCATTACTAGGTTGCACTGAGGGAGAGAAAGGAATGTTTCAGACAGTGAGCCAATGGGTAAATTTTTCATTTAAAATATGGTTAGAAGTGGTTAAACGTTTCCAACTCCAGAAGGAAGCTAAGCTATTAAGCTGGCCAGCATACGATCCTGCCTTCGTACCAGCATTACTGGACGGCAGATATAGACAATGGGTTCATCTTGGTGTCACCTCCATATGTTCAATTATTAAAAAAGGGGATATTGACAGTTTTGAAAACTTGAGTCGGACATACGGGCTGGCTAAGCAGGACTTTTTCAGATATCTACAGTTAAAGGAGGAGTTCACCCAAAAAATGACTTATTTTCTATCAATTGCACACCCCATGAAGCCTTGAATTCATGGATTTATTTTTGTTTTTGTGGCATTCCTAAGCCAATAATTTGATTATAATAAATTTGTCCCCATTGATTCCGGTAGGAGACACAAATGCATTTGTGTCTCCTACCGGAATCAATGGGGCTAAATTTATTATAATCAAATAATAAAGGAAGGAATGCGACAAAAACAAAAAAATATCCATGAATTCAAGGCTCCATGGGGTGAGTAATCCATAGAAAAAAATGTATTTTGGTGGTGAACTACTCCTTTAGGGCGCGCTCCCACCAAGAGTTGGCTGGCCGCTGTTTGCAGAATCTGCCAATGCATTGTCAATGCAAATGCGTTGATTCACGCAAGAGCAGATTTTTCCGCTTGTCGCGCAGACCTTGCGTTTATCTGCTCTCCGCGACTAAGCATAAAACTGCTGGAGGCAGGCGCTGATTTTCTCCCTCTGTCCAATCGGGTGAGTTGAAGGCGGACCGTCCCAAGATTCAGGAAGCAACATGGTGCTCAAGGCAGCAGGCCGTGCGGGCTGCGGGGACGATCTTGAGTGTGAGTGACAGGTGCGTCACAGCGTTTTTTTAAATCTGCTGGCTGCAAAAAACTGTGACCGCGCACAACCTGCGTTTAACAGCGGCCAGCCAACTCTTGGTGGGAGCGCGCCCTTAAGGGATTTTTTAGGGAAAAAAATAAAAAGGTCTAATCCGGGGATCACACCACCTATAATAACTGTATTTGTTGATGCTTATGACTCAGGGAGCACTAGAGGTCTTATAAGTAAACTATACAATGGAATTGTGTCATTGAATAATAAGGACTCGATATATGTGAAACAACGATGGGAAAAAGAACTTGACATTGACATAAGTGATGAAGTATGGTCGGATTCATGGGAAACACAATCAACGACCACTAACTCCCTGACCTGGAGAGACTTTTGCTGGAAAAACCAAATCCGCTTCTTTATCACTCCCAAACAGAAGTCTAAACAAACTGGGAATCAGCTGGACTGCTGGAGGGAATGTGGCGATACTATGGTTGATCATGCACATGTCTTTTGGTCTTGTCCTGCAATTCAACCTTTCTGGAAGGAGATAGCAACACATATCTCAAAAATCCTGGGTTTCAGTATCGATAATACATTTGAATCTTTGTATCTTGGACAAACCCCGGATGGACTGAGTCCGAATGACTGTTATTTGCTTAAGATCCTGCTTGCAGCAAGCAAAAAAGCTATTACAAGGAACTGGTTGCAGAAAAACTGCCCTACTATGGGACTATTTGTCAGTATTGTGAGACAATTGCACCTCTTAGAGCAGATGACCTACTCTTTGAGGCTCCAAAAGGAGTTGGGTGAAAAAAGATGGGGGAAATGGCTGGACTATTTAGATAGCGTGCCAGATCTCTGATGATCCTGGTTGTCCTCATATTTCAATCTTGTTACTGGTACCAAATGCTCCCACGACCTCTTTTTATTTTCTCTTGTTATTTTTTTTGTATGTTTATATTTTTATTTTTACTGATGTTTTTCTATTGTTTTTTTGTACTTTTTGATTTTATGTATGTATGCATGTATGTCTGATAAAACCCTGAAAAATAAAGAGTTTTAAAAAAAAAAAATGTGCGTCAGAGACGCAGGACGCAGGGCTAGCAGCATCTCTGGGTCACATGAATCACATTAGATTCACAGATTAGAGATTTTATGTATTTTCCCCACAAGTTATTTTCATTCAAATAAAATGTGATTGAACTTGCACTAATAATGACTTTAGTTGATATTTCACTATTTAAAATATAATATGTCTTCATTATTAATAAGTATAGCTTGCAGATTGGCTATTTTCACAATTTTAAATTGTTTTAAAATAATAATAAAAAAAGAACATACAAGGTTTCCATCCGACAGCGACAATATATAGCCTATATATGGTTCTGTATCAGTATATGAGTCAGTTTTATCAGATTTCATTCTAATTGGCTAATATGACTGCCTATGAATTTCATGGCCTGGGTAGGTAAACCTGGCCTGGCGGAGATATGCCCTGTTGCGCACAGCAGAACAACAGATGAAAGCAATGAACTTAAACGAGGACTGGCCTGCAGCTTTCTAGTTGCTGAAATAAACTTTCCATTTAGATCATTGATGACAAACGAACAGAACATGATGTTGTTTGCAAAATGATTATTTCTTGTCCATTTGTTTGTGAGGTGAGATCACAGCTTCTCTCTACTTTTGTGTGATATTGATAGCATACAACTTTGAATTTGTTTGCAGTTAATTCCTATTGCTTACTGGATATTAAGACTTTGGGGATTTCGCTGTATTTTGTCAAATGTATCGCTGTTGATCAAGACAAAATAAGCGTCGGGTTTTTGCGATTAGATGTGCAGTGCACACTGCGCTGCCAGCCACTGACAACCAATTTAATACCTTTACTAGTTACCCAACACTGCTTTTGCAAATATATATATATTTCTAATTGGTCCAAAATATTGTCTATTCATGAAACCACCTGCTGACCAGCTGTCAGCATTGGGCAAAAACATGTTTATAGGTGGGAATATGTGACCATTCCTCTCTATTACAAAACTAGACTAATTGGACCCAGAAGTGTTGTTTTTCTATTTACTTTTAATATTGAAATGTAATCTATAGGCCTATTGTATGAAAATAAACTTTGTTGCTAAGAGTTGAGTGACACAATGTCATAAATGAGTGTCCTATAGTCTCACTCAGCAGCCGCACCGAGGAACCGCCGCAGCGTCGGATATTACCCGATGTTTGCTTTCTAAGCTTGATCTAGCCTTTGATTGCCTTTCAATAAAACCATATTTGATAGACATAGGTATCACCTACATGTTACTGATTATAGGGAATGTTATATTATTGTGATCCGTTGTTTATTTCCTGAGCAATGGAATCATGTTGCGGTGAAAACTCTTTCTGAGACGCTTGGACACTATACCGATGTTGGCTCCATAAGCTCAGCTGTAGCCTTTGATTTCCTTTGAATAAAACCATATTTGATCAAGGAATTGACACTCTCACTTCTGGTGATCATAGGAAAATTAGAATCACAGATTTTCGTTGAGAATTAGCAGAGAGAGAGAGAGAGAGAGAGAGAGAGAGAGAGAGAGAGAGAGAGAGAGAGAGAGAGAGAGACAGAGAGAGAGACAGAGAGAGAGACAGAGAGCGAGCCTGATGTTGCCATTCTGCGCCGTTGCGCGCCCGGCCCGACAGCTACTGTATGCATTGCAACCAGAACCAACTATACACCAACAAGGACAAAACGATAATAATAATTATTAGTATTATAATAATAGCATCAATTCGTTCACCATAATAAAGAATAGGATGGACGCACACTGTCGCACAGGCTATTATATCGCATAATCCAAGTAAATCCACTGTGCGTAAAGGTGAGTATAAGGATCTTGAGGGAACATCTTAGGATCTCGAGCGCTCAAGTTAATAAGACGTTAGAACGAGATAAGGATCTTGAGGGCACGACATAAGGATCTTGAGGGCACGACATAAGGATCTTGTTCCCACACTTTATTATGATGTGGGAACATCCTAGGATCTCGTGCGCTCAAGTTAATAAGATGTTAGAACGAGATAAGGAACCTGGACTGCACGACATAAGGATCTTGAGGGCACAACATAAGGATCTTGTTCCCGCACTTTATTATGATGTGGGAATGTCTTAGGATCTCGAGCGCACATCTTATTATGATGTGGGAACATCCTAGGATCTCGTGCGCTCAAGATAAAAATAACTCTGCTCTATGGCCCTTTAGGGGCTCCGTAGATCTGCGTTCTTAGCGGGCAAGTGATTAATTAAATAGAACACAGATCTGCGTCTTTGGCGGGTAATGTGTTAATTTACGAAAAAACACAAAAAGTTAGAATATGGAGATTCTGTAGGAGGTTTCTGCCACGACAGCAACGATATATATTGGCTTTACTTGAAACTGGTAGAACAGGTTACCTGCAAGTGGATTAGGTCCATTGTTAGTTAACACATTGACTGCCAGAGTTTTTTCAGAACAGTCTGTAGCCTCTGCCAGGGTTTTGAACGATTTTGGTACCTTTTCGCATAGCCACAGAATATTTTTCTCCAGTATGATTGATCCCAGATAATTTCTAATCACAGATGAGATTCAGGTGTGGTTTCACAAATGTCAACGAGGTCATTATGACCTTGTTGTCATGTGTTGTTTGATGTTTGAAAATAGCTCAAAACCAGTAGTTTCAAACCAAAAAACAATGTGAATTGTTTGTCCGTTTGAATTTTAACATTGAAGTGGATGGAGCAGCAAATCTTTGGAAATTGTTATCTCCTTATTTTTTTTTTCATGACGTTTTTAAACGTCTTTGGCAGGCAATAGCTGAATTCCTGTGTTAATGTGAGTTAATGTGTTAACAAGTCCTCCATAAAGAGCTGTCTGAATAGCAGCAGCTGGACCTAACCGCCAATTAGCTGAGTTGTAACAGCTTCCTTTTACACTGGTACCCATGTTGTTGTTTGCTCTTACTTGTCTGGCATGTTATGTTGAAATTGTATGAATGTATTTATTATTGATTATATTTCATATTTGCACTCAAAAGGACCACAATGGAAAAATAAGCTCTCGAGCTTTTGTTGCGTTTCTTTCTTTTGACAGATATGACCAGTGTTGGGGGTAATGAGTTACTAAAGTAAATCAGTAATAAATTAGAATTATTATTATAATTAGCCAAGCTACTTGCCGCGTTACCGACCAGGGTCCCATTGTCCCGTTTTAAACCAATATGGGACGCAATTTGCTGCGTATTTTCATCCTGTGCCATATCTTCAGTCTGTCGGGTGGAAACGATAAACGGAAGACTCGCCCAGAAACATGTCACCCCCATTTCTTTCGCGGACAAGCGGTTCTTGTATTCTTGTATTTGTTTTACTGAGGATAAGGTTAGGAATAGAGTTTTTCTGAGGTTAAGTTTAGGAATAAGGTTAGGTTTTGGCTGTTTTACTGAGGTAACGTTTAGGAATAAGGTTAGGTTTAGTTTAGGCATAGTTTACTGAGGTTACGTTTAGGAATACCAGGTGAATACCGCCGGATTTGCCCCGGGGCGACTGTGTTTTGGGGAGAGCGTTTTGGTATTCGTGGAAACCACTGCGCGCCTGGGTATTTAGAACGACGATAACTTAGTAAGCCTATATACTAACTCCACCACATCTCCACAACTGAAGAGAAAAAGCACGCTAAAGTTAATGGGTAAACGGTGCAACACATGGTGGTCTGTCTGATCAAACAGCATGCCCGAAAAAAGAGCAAACAGTCCCGTAACGTAACGTCACGTCAGAAACATAGAACACCCCAGCAGCAGTGCCAGTGTCACACAGGTGGCTACCCCAAGCATCTCCCTATATATGGTATGGAACATCTTGTTCTAAATCTGATCAATCTGATCATTTTAGTTGCGTATTTAATAGCAAATAGGTGTCAATGCTTACTAGGAATACAGGATAGGTGGGCACAATAGGGACATCTGGGCACCTCGATATAAAATTGGCTATTTTGACCAAAATATAAAAAAATAATGATGGGATTTGTTTACCCTTTTTAAAGGAGAATTTTGGACTAAGGTTTTCTTACCTTTTCTATGACGTTATGATATCTTAGGATGAATGGTACAGTAGAAAAATGTCATAACTCCATCCCGGGTCCGCCACAGCTTAAAACGTGCGCGGACAGGCCTTGCGTTAGATCACATATTCTAACAGCTTTTTTTATTTTTATTTTTTTTAGATCTGACGTTCATGGTGACAACACTGTCCCCAAAAAAAAAAAAATCTGTCTCGAGATTTCAATCTCGTCTAGCGAGACTTGGGGATTTTTTTATTTTTTTGGTTGCATAGCGTTCTGTCACTATGAACGTCAAATCTAAAAAAAAAAATATTTGAAAGCTATTAACAACTCTTTCAGTGCCACAATACGTCAAATACGTCATGAGGCCTAACGCCCCGTGTGCCACAATACGTCAAATACGTCATGAAAAACATGTTCAGAACCCAAGATATGATGATTTGAAGATTTGCTGCTCCTTTCACTTCTTGTTTAACTTTTTACTGAAAAAGGCTGTATCTCTGCTCCTAAGCACTTTTTTTTTTACAATTAATTTTGGTTGTGGCACTCAGAACTAAAATTCCATAAATAAGCATGGCACTGAAAGAGTTAAACTATGTGATCTAACGCAAGGCCTATCCGCGCACGTTTTAAGCTGTGGCGGACCTGGGATGGAGTTATGAAATTTTTCTACTGTACCATTCATCCTAAGATATCATAACATCATAGAAAAGGTAAGAAAACCTTAGTCCAAAATTATCCTTTAAGTCGAATAAATTAACATGCATTTAATAACTGAATCAATTGGCCTGTATACAGTAGTGCCCATATGAAGAACAACTATGAGCATACAATATAATGACATTATTTATTGATATTTGTTTAAAAAAAGATGTGGGCATTTTGGTAAAAAGTCACTTAAAAGTAATACGTAATTTAATATTGCTCTTGCTCAGACAGTAATATTGTAACAAAATTATAACTTTAAAATGAAGGTAATAAGTAATATGTAATCTATTAAAACACGATCATCCATGTCGTCTTCGTCGGGTGGAAACCTCATATGTCCAAAACTGTTTACTTTTCACGATTCAAATTCATAACTAGAAAAAGTGCTCCTCGGAGCACAGGTCTCCGCCAGGTCAGGTACTGTAGGTTATTGTGGCCTCCTGGTGGCGCTATAATAGGCCCATGTGAAAAGGTTGGCATTTCTTCCTCGGTTTAGTGGGAATGTGCGTGCATTCATGATTTGAGGCATGTTGTTGCAAAAATGTGTTTTGCTAAATTAGACCTGCTGGTGGCGCTATAACAGGCCAATGTGAAAAGGGTGGCATTTCTTCCTCGACCTAGTGGGAATGTGCGTGTGATATTTTCAAGGAAATCGCACGCTGTGTTCATGATTTGAGACATTTTGTTCAAAACGGACCAATCCTGCAAACTTTGGAAGCGAACCTTAGCCAGTCAAGATGGAATATGAAATATCGGACAGATCCGTCTTGATCAAATGACTATAGAGATACTGTGTACCGATTTGCGTGACGTTTGGATAAAATGTGTAGGAGTAAATGGGTTTTGCACAAATCGGCCTCCTGGTGGCGCTACAACAAGCCCATGTGAAAAATGCGGGGCAGAGGTTCTGAAGTGGCATCCAGGGAGTGTGTGCACAGTTTCGCAGCAACCGGGCCAACGGTGCAGGAGATTAGCTGGTCACAGACAGAAGGACGGACAGACGGACAGGGGGTAAAACATACTCTCTCACCATGCCTTTTGGCCTGGCGAAGACAAAGAGCAAAAGAAGCAGATCGACATGCTCGAGCTTGTAAATCTGCTACTTTTTATTTTGTAGTATGGTCAACACAAAAACAGTGTATGTAGAGTATGGAAATGAGAGGTTTTCTGACCGACAGCGACGATATGCATTTTTCGATGACATCTAGGGGTGTGCCGATATCGTCCCGCGATATATCACGATACGTTTTCGTGACGATATGTATCGTTTTGGAAAAAATATATATCTTCTTTTTTTTTTTTACAATAATAATAATTTCAGGCATGCAAACAGCCCCGAGGTGAAAAGGGTGACATGTTTGTTTTTTTTTCGGGACAGGTGTCACACTATTGCCCCGATTCAAAACGGCTATTGTAGCTGAAAAGCTACAATTGTAGCTGAAAAAGTATCGTATCGAAGTTGTGAGCCCAATATCGTATCATATCGTTTCGTGAAATTAGTGTATCGGCACACCCCTAAGGACATCCATCAATCAATTAAAAGGCCGGCTTTAATACGTGGCAAAAAGTCAAACTGGACGGTTCCGTTTTCCCTCGTCCAAGGAAGACGAAAGAGCGGTGAGTTACAGCGAAGACAGAAGCCCATAAAACAGCAAGGAATGGACCGAGAGAAGAGGAATCGCCCCGCAGAGGGATAGAGGAGAGAGAGAGACGCGGGTGTGGGTGACTGGCTGGCTGGGTGGGTGGGTGGTGGTGGTGGTGTTGGGGGGGGGTGGAGGAAATGTGGAAGGCCAGGGAACATCTCTATTTATCAGTGGTGTAAAGTAACTAAGTACATTTACAATTTTGAGGTACTTTTACTTTACTGGAGTATTTCCGATTGTCTGTACTTTTACTTCTACTCCACTACACATCTCAGAGGCAAATATTGTACTTTTACTCAACTACAATTATTTGAACTCTTTAGTTACTAGTTACTTTGCAGATATAAATTATTACGTTATGAAACATACATTAACCACTTTAGCCTATACCTATAGGCTATTTGAAAATAGCGGATCTACAAGCTCACAACGCGTCGCAGTGCGACGCGCTGTGAGCTTGTAGATCCGCTATTTTCAAACATTTTGGTACTTTTACTTTTGGTACTTTAAGTACATTTTGATACCAATACTTCTGTACTTTTACTCAAGTAAATTTAGAATTCTGGACTTCTACTTGCAACAGAGTACTTCTACATTGCAGTATTGATACTTTTACTTAAGTACAATATTTGAGTACTTTTTCCACCACTGCTATTTATCTCTCTCTCTCTCTCTCTCCCTCTCTATCAAAGCCCTGGCCGGTGCGATGACACCGGCCCCTGAAGCACAGTGATGACACCGGCCCACAGCCGGCGCTGACAGAGCGGGCAGGCAGAGTCTAGCGGAGGGAGAATTGAAATAGAGCCGGGTTCCCCTGAGAGATGGTGAGGGGGGGAGACCTGCAAGACACTATCATAACTAACAGAGACCTCTGTGTATAGGGCAACATCCTATAGAGAGACACACACACACATACGGAAATGCACACATGCACACACACGGAAATGCACACACACGGAAATGCACACATGCACACACACACACGCGGAAATGCACGCGCACACACACACACACACACACACACACACACACACACACCCACTTGTATTACTATACTTGCGAGGACATCAACATTTTAGGGCATGACTGCCATTTTTTTTACAAATGTTTGCCATTGTTAACCGTAACCAGAAAGCCCGAAATAGCCGATCTACAAGCTCACAACGTGCCACGTGCCAAAAGTGTTTTGTGCTTGTATATCTGCTATTTTTGGGCTGAAGTGGTTACTGTATGTTTTGTAATAATAATCAAAATCTACAAAGTAAGTTTTTTTTTTTTTACTTAAAAAATGTGTAAAGATAGGGTAAGTGATTTTCTTTGGTTAAAATAAGTGTTAAATAGCTCTATATTATGATAGTACTCATTGCTATAGAGTGTTTGTTCAGTAACAGGAGTCTCCTTGTCTCTCCAGCTCTTTATTGAACAGAAAATGCATTTTCAGGTCAGGATACCAATTTTATCCAATCAGGATAGAGAACTCAGTCTGGATACAGATTAAACAAGTGAAATAAGAAGTGGTGAAACAAAGACATTGGCTGAAAAAAAGTGTTTTGTGCTTGTAGATCTTCTATTTTCGGTGCTCGACACCGATGCGTAACTTAAGTATAAATAAAGCATAACTCTGATCCTAACCTCTGAATGTCTGATCCTAACCCCAACCTCAAGGTTTTCTTAACCCATTCAATCCAGGAACGTCTATATGTCTTCTAAACAATTCTCTGAAAAAACGTATGTTGTTATATCAGTGGTGCTCAAACTTTTCCATGTCAAGGACCCCCATCTGAAAATATTTTGTTCCAGGGAAAGATGAGTTAAAAAATGTCCCTTTAAAAAATATATAAATTCATAGATTCTTTTGTTTTAACTTTAAATTTTTATCCCGCGATTTTTGTAACCCATTTTTTTCACCCGGTGCCAATTTCCTAAGTGATCCTGGGCGCTACACCTGCCCTACACCAGCGCTACACCAGTCCCCTTCAGCCTAGGGAGGCCAGGGCCGAGCTCATGATTCCTTCAATGCATGAGAGCCAACTGACCTTCTTGTCACCTGACAGGAGGGAGTTTCCCTAGTAGGACGTAGCGCGTGGAAGGAACACGTTATTCCAACCAGTTCCCTTCCCCTCCATCAGGCGCCCCGGCTGTCATGGGGGAGGCGGTATAGCGACCAGGATTACTACATGTTTTTGTGAGGGTATTAACTACCCTAGGAGACACGGGGAGAACACGCAAACTCCACACAGAGTAGGCCCTTTCGCCAACCCCACCTAGGGTATGGGCGCTGATGACGCGGAGGAGAAGACACGCCCCCAGCGCCCACAGCCTCCCCGGCGGGAATCGAACCCGGGACCTTCTAGCTGTGAGGCGACAGCGCTACCGACTGCGCCACCGTGCCCCCTAAATTCATAGATTCTGGTCAAGAGTTTTCCAAAATAGCTGATCTACAAGCTCATAGCGCGGCACTCGGTGCCGCGCTATGAGCTTGTAGATCCTTGTAGAGCTTGTGGAAAACCTTGTATGTCCAAAACTGTTACTTTTCAGGATCCAAATTCAAAAACAAAAACAAGTAGCAGATCTACAAGCTTGCGGATCTGATACTTTTGATGCTTTTGTGTGATCAAGTAGAGCAAAAAAAACACAACAAAGTTAGAATATGGAGATGAGAGGTTTCTCCCCCGACAGCAACGATAATATGCACAGATGCATGTGCACGCGCGCACGCAGGCATGCACTCGCGCCGCCACACACACACAAACGTGCGCAGAACGCGGCCCTGCCCAGGCAGACGTAACTGAATCTCTCTGTCTGTGGGCTGCTATAAGGGAGGGAATGCGATAGGGGATACTATACTTCCACGCACACACACACACACACACACACACACACACACACACACACACACACACACACACACACACACACACACACACACACACACACACACACACACACACACACACACACACACACACACACACACACACACACACCCCGGTGCTTTTTAAGAGCATGAATATGGATTGAGAACGACCACAATGTTTGAACATGAATAACGCATGTATGCCAAAACCACACCACAAACTGGCTGGCTTGTGTGTATGGCATACGACCCCCCCCCCTCCTCCCACCTCCCCCCCACACACACCCCTGTACCTACCCCCACCACCAACACCGCCCCACCCCATCCAAAAAAGAACCAAAAATGAACAAATAAATAAATAAATGCATCATTATGCGTTGGTCACGGTCGCGCAGGCCAAGAGAGAGAGCTGTAGGAACAGAGTGAACACTGTTCCGTGTTGTTGCTACGTAAAGTTGTGTAAAAAAAAAAAAAACACACACACACACACACGCGCCTGCATGTTGCTTAGCCTTAGCTTAGCGCATTATTTTAACCCATTAAAACCGCCAACCGGGAACGCATCTGTGTAACCACTTTAAACCATTATTTTATACTTTGGGCTATTCAAAAATAGCAGCTATACAAGCTGATAGCCGCGCTATGAGCTTGCAGATCTGCTATTTTTTTTTATCCTGAAAATGTGTGCAAATCTTTGAATATATATATATATATATTTTTTTAAGCGAACATTTTTAAATCAAATCTTTGCTTCTGGGGGTCCCTGGAACCAAATATTTTGAGATCGGGGGGGTCTGCGGCCAAATACATATCATTTTGGGGGTCCTTGACATGAAAACGTTTGAGAACCACTGATATAGAAACATACGTTTTTCAGAAAACTGTTAGGATTTAGAAGACATTTGTAGAATCGGCTTCAAGCCTTAATGGGTTAAACCAGTGACCAGTGATCTCACGTGGGGTTCAGGGACCCCCAGGGGTCCTTATGGGGGGTTCCAAATGGACCCATACAGGTCTATAACTCCGAGAGTTACTGGGGACCTTAAAATGTAATAAATAGTAGGAGAACCACTGCATTAGACCACAGACCCCTCGCATTTGGGACCCCCAATCTACACTGTCAAATTCTCAACGTTTATTTAACTCTGAGAGTGTACACAACTCTCAAACTTTTTCATGTCTAGGGACCCCCAAAATGATATGTATTTCGCCACGGACAACAAAACATGTTGTTCCAGGGACCCCTAGAAGCAAAGATTTGAGTTAAAAATGTTTGCTTTAAAAAATATATGCATTCAAAGATTTTCACACATTTTCACAATTGTTCAAAAAATAGCAGATATACAAGCTCATAGCGCGGCACAAAGTGACGCACTATGAGCTTGTATATCTGCTATTTTTGAATAGCCAAAGTATAAAATATGGCTAAAATCAAAAATGACACATGCTTTCGCGGTTTGAATGGGTTAATTTTAAATATAAGTCTCTAACTATTAGGATCAAGCCGCCTCTCAAAGAGTCTTCCAGACCATGACATCATTGCCACCACAGCGCTCACACAGTCCAGTCCGAGCCGCCGCGACCATCTGTAACCGAGGGCCCCCCAAAGCAAAATGATAAAAGCCCCTCCTCACGCTCTCTCTCTCTCTCTCTCTCTCTGTCTGTCTCTCTCTCTAAGTATCAGTGGTGGAAAAAGTACAGATTTTTTTTACTTAAGTAAAAGTACCAACACACTATTATTATATAGAAAGACTCTGTTACAAGTAAAAGTCCAGAACTAAAAATGTACTTGAGTAAAAGTACAAAATAATTGGCATCAAAATATACTTATTAAGTACCAAAAGTAAAAGTACTAAAATATTTGAAAATAGCAGATCTACAAGCTCGCGATGCGACGCGTTGTGAGCTTGTAGATTGGTTATTTTCAAGTAGCCTATGTATAAAATAGGGCAAAAGTGGTTCATAATTTATATCAGAAAAGTAACTAGTAACTACTCCACTACAATTAGTTTTCAAATAATTGTAGTGGAGTAGAAGTAAAAGTATTGGAAATTGAAAATACTCAAGTAAAGCACAAAGACCTCAAAATTGTAGTAAATGTACTTAGTTCCTTTCCACCACTGCTAAGTATTATGGCAACAGTGAGTTGGACGCAGCTATAGCACTCGTCCCGCGGTATAGAACCTAACACAGGAACGTTCCCACAGCGATGCTGCATGGTGGTAACTTCATGAAGTGAAATGGGACATTACACCGGTGGGGGCCTGATTCAGACCCATTCATTCTTGAGTTATTTTACAAGCCTCGGCTGCGGAGCGAGCGTTTCCTCTTTGCTCCCCACCAGTGGTGGAAAAAACACTCATTTTTTTTAACTTAAGTAAAAGGATCAATACTGCAATGTAGAAATACTCTGTTACTCTGTTACAAGTAAAAAGTAGAAAGTACTCATTATGCAGAATGTCCCATTTTTCAAATGTATAAAATGTATAAACATCTTCTCTACAAGCTCACAACACGTCGCATCGCAATGCATTGTGAGCTTATACAGTAGGTCGGCTATTTTCAAATGGCCGAAATGTATATAGGGCTGAAGTGGTTAATGTATGTTTTGTAATAACAATCAAAATCTACAAAGTAACTAGAAACTAACGTTTTTTTTTATACTTAAAAAATGTGTACTTAAAGGTAGGGTAAGTGATTTTCTTTGGTCAAAATAAGTGTTAAATAGCTCTATATACTGATAGTACTCATTGCTATAGAGTGTTTATTCAGTAACAGGCGTCTCCATGTCTCTCCAGCTCTTTATTAAACAAAAAATGCATTTTCAGGTCAGGATACCAATTTTATCCAATCAGAATAGAGAACTCAGTCAGGACACAGATTAAACAAGTGAAATAAGAAGTGGCGGAACAAAGAAATGAGCTGAACAAATTGGAACTGGAACACTATAAAAAATTAAGCTGATAAATGAGTACTCTCTCCTGATTGGCTGAAATGTTATCATCTACCTGAAAATGTATTTTCTCTTTATTAAAGAGCTGGAGAGACGGGGAGACTCCTGTTACCGAACAAACACACTGTAGCAATGATTACTATCAGAATATGGTGCTTTAACCTTTTAATACAAAACTTTTTGTTTTAACCAAAAAATACCACTTACCCTACCTTTAAGTACAGTACTTGAGTACATAGTACTTTAGTTACTTTACACCATGCACTCTCTCTTTCCTCACCAAGCGGTCTGGGACTCATTTCTCCAGCATGTCTAAAGTGTCACACATTTCACAGTGCTTGCAGCATACATTCTGCTCATAGAGGAGAGGAAAGAACACTTCCATAATCAGGCCTGTTCAGTAGAAATATGTGTCAGACAGTGTGGAGAAGGGAAATACCCTCCAACATCAAAGGGAGAAGGGAACGGAATGGCTCAAAGCTGTGGTCCCCCGAAACAGTTGAATGTTTTACCTACATGAAATATCTTCCTGTCTGCACTTCACATACTGTACATCAGCGTTGATTTCGTCGACTAAAACTATGACGAAAAATGTTGGTCGACTACCTTTTTTCACTGACGAAAACTAAATAAAAACTAAGCTACGATGACTGAAACTAAGACTAAATATATTGACAATTTCGTCAACAAATAAAAACTAGACTAAAATGACTAGTGCATGGAGAAGAGATCATTTAATGTTTGGTTGCGCTCGGGTGTTGCACTCTGAAAATAGCAGATCTACAAGCTCACAACGCGTCGTAGCTTGTCAACTGTAAATCAACTGTAGATTTAGTCAACTATAATCTTGTGATATTTAGTCGACTAAAACTAGACAAAAACTAAAATATTTCAGATGACTAAAATATGACTAACAATTTTATTTAAAAGACCATGACTAAAACTAAATCAAAATGTTGTGTCAAAATCAACACATACTGTACATAACAGTGAACCAGTGATTTTCAAAATGTATACTTTATATAAATTTCAAGGATTCGCCCAGTTTGATATGCATTCAGCCATGGGACGCCCATTTGATATTTTTGTTTAAGCCATTCAATGCGGTAACGCATCTGTGTCATTTTAGATTTCTTTGGCTATTCAAAAACAGCAGATATACAAGCTCTGTTGAGTGAGAAAACAATGTTGCACATTAAGCTGATCATCTTGGGACCCCCAAAATAATTTGGGGACGCCCCTGGGGGTCCTGGCCCCTAGTTTGGGAACCACTGCCCTACCAAAGAAAAACACATCCAACTGAGAACAAAATAAAGAGTTACAGTAAACTACTGGAAGTGCCTTAAGTATTTTTCTGTTTTCTTTTTTCATGGCCTTATTATAATCAAATCAACATTCAGTCAGTGGGCTGTTTTTCCTCTTAGATCTCCCCATTTCTAGTCCTTATGACTGAAGTGTGCAAAGAGAACACAGGCAAACAAACACACACACTTGCACGCACACACACACACAGACACAGGCACACGCACACACGCACACGCACACACACACACACACACACACACACACACACACACACACAGAGAGAGAGACAAATCTTGATACATTATCATCACACGCCAGCTGATCTGTCATCGCGCAGTGTCATCGTCACTAGCCCACACACCCTGGGTAGTTGCAGGGATTTTTTTTGGACCGGGGGGCTATTTATCCGCAGGGGAGCCTGCCGGGGCCGGGGGGCCGGCGGCCCGGAGCCGTGGCTAACAGAGATGCATCATATCAAGCCTTTACAACTGGCCAAGAGGATGACACATGTCTGCCAACAGCAGTGTGTGTGTGTGCGCGTGTGTGTGTGTGTGTGTGTGTGTGTGTGTATGTGTGTGTGTGTCTGTTTTAGATATTGACTCTCTCTCTCTCGGCGGGGGGAACACATACGGGGAGATTTATGGCCTGATGGACTGGGTTCGTGTGCCACATCTTAGGACACGCCAGCGCCTGATGCCTTTACAAGGACCACGTCTGCTAATCAAGTAACGCTGCGCTGTTTAAGCCATTAGAACCGGGACATGCGTCTGTGTCAATTTTTTTATTTGAGCAAAAAAAAAAAATTGCTTTGGCTATTCAAAAACAGCAGATCTACAAGCTTGTATGTCAGCTATTTTAGCAAATCTTTAACATTTTAGCAAATCTTTGAATATATATATATTTTTTTTAAGCGAACATTTTTAACTCAAATCTTTGCCTCTGTAAAATATTTTGGGATGGGGAGTCCGCGGTTCAAATACATATAATTTTGGGGGTCCTTGAAATGAGAACGTTTGAGCACCACTGATATAGTAACATACATTTTTTCTGAAGGATTTAGAAGATTTTTTTTCGTAGAATGGGCCTCAGGTCTTAATGTGTTAACGCTCTGCTCCGCACACCCCCGTCGCCTTTTATCTGTCGCAGAAACGACATTCAGCTTGACGGGAAGGATTACGTGTGTCTCAACCCCCCCAGAGAAAGCTTAAGAGTTGACTTAACAATCTAACCACTTAACCCATTAAGACCGGGAATGCATCTCTGTGTCATTTTAAGATTTCTTTGGCTGTTCAAAAATAGCAGATCTACAAGCTCATAGCGCGGCACCGAGTGCCGCGCTATGAGCTATGAGCTATGAGCTTTTCATGAGCTATGAGCTTGAAAATGTGTGCAAATCTTTGAATGTATTTTTTAAAGAACATTTGAAACTGAAATCTTTGCTTCTGGGGATTCTACAAATTACATTATGTTTTTTTAAATGTATGTTGCTATATTATCAGTGGTTCTCAAACTATTTCATGTCAAGGACCCCAAACATTTGACGTATTTGGCCGCGGACCCCTCCATCTCAAAATATTTTGTTCCAGGGACCCCCAGAAGCAAAGATTTAAGTTTTTTTTTAAATCTAAAAATATATATACTCAAAGATTTGCAACAACTTTCACGTTTTTTTTGCAGATCTACAAGCGCTATGAGCTTGTATATCTGCTATATTTCAATAGCCTAAAGAAATCTTAAAATGGCACAGATGCGTTCCCGGTCTTAAAGGGTTAAAAGGGAAGGTCGCCCCCCCCAACCCCCCCAAAACGTTTTTTTTCTTTCTTCCTTCAATCAATTACTCGCCCCATGAAGCCTTGGATTAATGGAGATGTTTTTGTTTTTGTCGCATTCCTGATTCCAATATTCCGATATTTGGTGAACTTTGAATAGGAGGCCAAGCTGAACATTTAAAACATTCGCTCATAACCTCTGCAGTACAAAAAGTTCTTCCTTGGATTACACTGAGTTGTTCAGGAGTTTATGAATTATGTTTCATATAGTTTTCGCCTCCTATTTAATTCAGTTCATCAAATATTGGAATGCGACAAAAGTGATTAATTCCATAGAATACATAGTCATTTTGGGGGTGAACTTCCCCTTCAAACCCTACATACTTATTGACCAGAGTCCCCCAGGGGGTCTATAAAAGGGTCTGTACAGAGGTCCCCATACTTTTCCCCCTCTACACCAATACTCTTTCTAAGCCTTTCTAAGCTCACAAGCTTGTACATCGGCTATTTTTGCCAAATGTTCGCACCCAGAATATTAGGGACGCTATAGAGTTCATGGGAAAACGGCCAGTGGTTCTCAAAGTGGGGTCCGGGGACCCCCAGGGGTCCTTGCGGGGGTTCCAGGTGGGGGTATCCAGCAAAATGAGGAACAGTTTAACGAATTTAACCCTATTGTATACTTTCCAAAAAATAGCCGATCTACAAGATAAGGCTATTTTCCAGACCTTTCTAAATTTTATGAAAAACACAAATCCTCTCTCATGGTGGTCCCTGGCGCAAAATCTTTTCAGAAGGGGGGGTCCGCAGGCAAAAAAAACACATCAATTTGGGGGGTCCTTGACATGAAAATGTTTGAGAACCAACGGGTTAAGCCACCCAAAAGGAGCTGCATGTACAGTATATACGGCACGTCCTCAACCTCGACGAGAACTTTTGGAGTCTCCCCTCGTCGAGGGGGGATTTGGCTTTTATTGCCGAAAAAGAAACATGAAGTCGCCCATTCGTCAGGAAATGCACCCTTGACATGTAGATCAGTGTCTGGGGGGAACTCCATCCTGCGCCGGGGTAGACTTCAAACACAACAGGGTCAGTGGATGTCCTTCACCGTGGGCCCAGCGGTGACTTATGGAGTCTGGAGCCAGGGAAGGGGAGGAAACCATGCTCTCTAGCAGCCTCTCCACTTCCACTCCAGGCCCTCCCTCTCCTGGGAACACAGAGCTGTATAAGTTATAGCCCCTCAGGAGTGCTGGGAAGTAGGAAGTTTGGAAAACCAATCAAGGGTGCGGTGGAAGGTGGTCAGTTGTTTACAGTGTGGCTAATGAAGGGTAACACCTGTCGGTTGTACGGTGTATTAAAAAAACGTATGATAACTGGCCACCGGGCTAACGCGTTATACTTTCTCTGCTGCTTCTCCCCTTAGGTTGACAGGCGAAAAGAAAAGAGAGAGAGGGGGGGAATTCAAGCCATATTTACTAGTAGCAGGAGGAAAAAGTACATTTTTTTTTTTTACTTAAGTAAAAGTATCAATACTGCAATGTAGAAATACTCTGTTACAAGTAAAAGTCCAGAATTCAAAATTCACTTGAGTAAAAGTAGAAATGTATTGGTATCAGAATGTACTTAAAGTACCAAAAGTTGAAAGTACTCACTATGCAGAATATCCCATTTCAAGTTTCAAATGGCCTATGTGGCTGAAGTGGTTAATGTATGTTTTTTAATAATAATCAAAAACATTAAAATAAAAATTGTAGTGGAGTAGAATAAAAGTATTGGAAATTGGAGCTACTCAAGTAAAGTACAAATACCTCAAAATTGTACTCTCAAGTACAGTACTTGAGTAAATGTACTTAGTTACTTTACACCACTGACTAGTAGTTGTAGTAATGTATAGCATGCATAAAGTGACGAATAGACTGAGTTTATAGTCCTAAAATCTGGAAGTGAGTTTGAAGTGGGTTCCCTCATCAGATTTATTTTTTCATCATAGAGTTATACATTTTGTTCTAATTAATTACAGATGTTAAAGGGGTAGTTCACCCCCCAAATAACTTTTTTTCTATTGATTACTCACCCCATGGAGCCTTGAATTCATGGATTTTTTTTTTTTTTTGTCGCATTCCTTCCTTTATTATTTGATTATAATAAATTTAGCCCCATTGATTCCGGTAGGAGACACAAATGCATTTGTGTCTCCTACCGGAATCAATGGGGACACATTTATTATAATCAAATTATTGGCTTAGGATTGTGACAAAAACAAAAAAATATCTATGAATTCAAGGCTCCATGGGGTGAGTAATCAATAGAAAAAAAGTTATTTTGGGGGTGAACTACCCCTTTAATATAGGCTACTGTAGCAACCATGAATTCTGATGTGCATTTTTAAATGTGAATTGTGAGTGAGGAAAAAAAACTAAACAAAAACATAATAAAGTATGTTGTTTGGTGGAGATTATTATGTTTGACATATTTTCTTCATTTTTTATCAAAAACACAATGCAAAGTTCACATTGGAAAATCTTTGGTAATAACTTCTGGGAAGGCCTTCAAAAATCATCCCTGTAGCACTCTACTGACTGATTAACTTAGATGTTTCTTGATAAATATACATCACCTTCAATTACCACAACAAATTATTTTATTTTCGTCTATTTATGTCTTCTAAAGCAGTGGTTCTAAAAGTGGGGTCCGGGGACCCCCAAGGGATGGTTGATGGGCTTCCACATTATGATCAAGATTTGTCCGTCAGATTTGTCTGATTCCATTCCAATTGGCTACAATTGGCTTTCAAAGTTTGCGGGAGGGGACCCGTTTTGCGCAAAATGCCACAAGTCAAGAACGCAGCATCCCATCGGCTCCAAATCGA
Source organism: Gymnoscopelus braueri (assembly GCF_963280865.1). Taxonomy (NCBI): domain Eukaryota; kingdom Metazoa; phylum Chordata; class Actinopteri; order Myctophiformes; family Myctophidae; genus Gymnoscopelus; species Gymnoscopelus braueri. The sequence continues at coordinate 10,114,447 of NC_137614.1, forward strand.
AATCACACAACAATGAGCCAAAAGCGATTGCACTCACACCCACAGGGGTCGCCACATTATGCTACAAATGTCACTGTTGGTTACCAAAAGTGATTTCTTTCCACCAAGTTAGGAACAAAATGGTCTCATGAGTCATGGAAATTGCCTTCACAAATTTCTGGACGGAGCCTAATTTCTCACAAAAACTGCCATATATGATGAACGCACCATCCAGTCATACCCAAATTTGAATCGCATGTTGAGTGGCCTCTATTAGAGCTCACCTCAAAGAAATGCTTTCACTTCTGCCCTTAGTTGACGCCGCAAACATGAACAGTTCCAACATCTGTCATACAAACTCCACTTCACTAGTCCATTTCTCATGTCCTGATGACTGCATCCCACCACTGACACAGTTCTGGGTAGGCAACCTGATCTGGCGGGGATCTGCGCTCAGAGGAGCACGCTTTTCTAGTTTCTTCTGCACTGTAATTCTATTGTCCTATTTCACTGTTATATTCTTAGTTTTAACTGACTTTTTTGTATTGAAATGTAATTTAATGCGTTTCTTTTGCACTCTCTGTCTTAATGTTGAATGTTTTGTGTAAAGTACTATATTGTACACAATCATCATCATCATTGTCGTTGTTATCCTGGAATTCTATCATCAAACACTGGCTATTGCAAATTACACATGGCATCAAAATACAAACAGCATTGGGATGTGATATACTGTATAACTAAACTAATATAAACTAGAAAAAATGCTCCTTGAAGGAGCACAGGTCTCCGCCAGGCCAGGTAGGTTATTGTGGGCCAGCAAAGTTCGTAATTCAGTCATTATAGAGGTGAGAGGAATCGCTGCGTTCATGATTTGAGTCATTTTGTTCAAAGAGAACCAATCAGGATGGAATATGAAAAATCGTAATGATCCGTCTTGATCACATGACTACAGAGATAATGTGTACCGATTATCGAGATGTTTGGGACAAAATCTGTAGGAGTGATATAAAAAATGTGTTTTGCAAAAATCGGTGGCGCTGTAACACGCTGATGTGAAAATGTTGGGGCAGAGGTTCTGCTCTGGCATCCAGGGAGTGTGTGCGCTCAGTTTCACGCTGATCGGGCCAACGCTGCCGGAGATTAGCTGTTGTTCACAGACAGATGGACAGACGGGCGGACGGATGGACTTGGCCAGACCTTCGGCCTGGCGGAGACAAAAATCGAGTACAGAGAGAGAAAGGGAGAGTAGAGAGAGAGCCTTATGTACTGAAGATGAGAAATTAAATCAAAACATCATCTGAGCTACCGTACCTCCACACTGAAATACTTCATCTGGAAGTTACAACTGTATCTTTATGCAAAGGCTGGTTTGTTATTATTTATTTTCTTATTTAGTCAAGAGTTTGCCTTGCAGCAACGGCTTAAACAGGGCACCGAAACCCTGTTATTTTGGGTGAGTGACACCGTCACAGACACAGTGGTGGAAAGTAACTAAGTAGATTTACTCAAGTACTGTACTTAAGTACACTTTTGAGGAATTTGTACTTTACTGGAGTGTTTTCAGTCTTCAACTTCTACTCCACTACATCTCAGAGCCAAATATTGTACTTTTACTCCACTACAATTATTTGAAAACTTTAGTTACTAGTTACTTTGTAGATTTTGATTATAATTACAAAACATACATCAATCACTTCAGCCCTATATACATTTTGCAAGCTCACAATGCGTCGCGATGCATTGTGAGCTTGTATATCTGCTATTTAGAAAAGATTTGTATGCATTTTATACATTTGAAAACTTTCTACTTTTGGTACTTTAAGTACTTTTGATACCATTACTTTTGTACTTTTACTTTACCAGACTTTTACTTGTAACAGAGTATTTCTACAGTATTTCTTGCAGTATTAATACTTTTACCTCAGTATTTTTTTTTTTACTTTTTCCACCACTGGACAGACATGGTGGTATGACAAAATATGAACCGCAGGAGGAAAAGAAAACAGGGCTATATAAAAATATAAGGTATAAACAGTATAATTATATACACGCTAAATCCACACGTCAACAGAGACTTTAAATTGGGCAATTAAGAAAATTTAACGCACAGTGTCTCCGTCTGTTAGACACAGCCTATGACGCTTCTCTGAGGTTTAATATAAATATGTAAACCTCCTCGCTAACCACTGTGACATAAGGCTGATTTATGCGTAGTCATACAGCAGAAAATAGCCGTTCTACCAGCTCACAACATGTTGCAATTGCGACCAAGGGCGCCGATACTGTGGGTGCCTCGGGGCTAAATCACCCAGGGGAAATGACGAGCACCCATCACAAACTCAAAAAAGAAAAAGAAAAAACCTCTGACATCTTCACTTCATGGAGTACATTCTTTGTACCAAATTAACCGAATTAACCGCATTAAAGTAACACAAACCCCCCAAAAAGGTAACAAACACGGAAAATAACCTCAAATTTTCTGGACGCGCGTGCATTGCGCACCTACCAATAGTGCGGACATAAATCGGCGCCCCTGATTGCGACGTGTTGTGAGCTTGTAGATCGGCTATTTTCTATGCAGTACACTGTCCTGATGTAGTGCTCCGCAGAGCGCATATCTCCACCAGACTGGAATACCTAGCCAGGGCTGTTTGGTGGTCATTGTCACATGATTCACAAGAAATGATTTACTTAATTTGGTTTCTGTAACAAACTAACCGCACACAGACACACAGACAAGCACGCAGGGGTGAGAATATTATAAATAATAATAACAAGACTGACATGAAATGTAATTTACAGCTTGGCTACCGATATATAAAGAAAACAAGTGCATGCGGAGGTCTTGCAATTCCAGATTTGACCACCAGGTGGGGGCAGCTTCACTGTTCTACCGCGGTTCTGGGGGCTTGGTTCAGAGTATGGGAAGCCATTGGCGACCCCTCATTGGCGGACCTTTAGCCAATAGGGAGAAAGTGAGAAAGTAACGAGAAAGTGACGACTATAGTTGAGTCTGTTTATTGACAGCTTTGCCAAGCTGTAATAATACATTTTATTTGTATCTCACACATTACATTTTTACAAATCTCAAAGTTCTCGTATAATCTCTAACCACATTCAAGGCGATCAATGGTCTGCATCCATCCTAACGTAGTGTTTATAATTTATACAGTATTAGAAACGTTCTGGACACTACGCTTCAGGATGCCAGGACGTTTTTATGCTTTCCTTCCGCTCTAAAGGCTTGTAATAGAGGCTGGGGAAAGGGTGTTTATGAATTGTGCACCATCTGCCCGGGAATACTTTGCAGGATGACTTGAAACTCGCTGACTTCATTCTGTTAAATTGCTTTTAAATCTAGAATGAAACAACCCACAGTATTTTGGATGGCATCATGGTTTTAATTAAACTTTTCATTTAATTTAATTAACCTTCCTGCTTTTATTCGTGCTGCTGAATATCCTGGTCAGGTCTCCCTAAAAAATACAATATAGCTTGTAAATAAAAAAATAAGTGCTATTTTCAGATGCAGTGGTGTAAAGTAACTAGGTACATTTACTTAAGTACTGCACTAAAGTACAATTTTGAGATATTTGTACTTTACTTGAGTATTTCCAATTTCCAATACTTTTACTTCTACTCCACTACATCTCTGAAGCAAATATTGTACTTTTACTCCACTACAATTATTTGAAAACTTTAGTTACTAGTTACTTTGCATATGTAAATTATGATGTTATAGAACATCAACAACATTAACCACTTTAGCCCTATTTTATACCTAGGCTATTTGAAAATAGCCGATCTACAAGCTCACAACGCGTCGCGATGCGACGCGTTGTGAGCTTGTAGATCTGCTATTTCCAAACATTTAGTACTTTTACTTTTGGTACTTTAAGTACATGTTGAGGCCAATACTTCTGTACTTTTATTCAAGTAAAGAATTTGAGTACTTTTTCCACCACTGTTCAGATGGGAGGTCTCCATGCAGACTTAATTTGGAGTCCTTGACATGAAAATGTTTGAGAACCACTGATTTAAACAACATTGGTCCAAATAAGCAACTACACTTTAAACAAGCCCCCCCCCCCAAAAAAAAAACAGCAACTACCAATATTTAACAAGAGACTACAGAGAAAAACAAGCCCAAAGACTTGACATTAGGAAAGCTGAGAGGGAGACAGTGTAGGAGAGACAGACGTTAGGAAAGCTGAGAGGGAGACAGTGTAGGAGAGACAGACGTTAGGAAAGCTGAGAGGGAGACAGTGTAGGAGAGACAGACGTTAGGAAAGCTGAGAGGGAGACAGTAGGAGAGACAGACGTTAGGAAAGCTGAGAGGGAGACAGTGTAGGAGAGACAGACAGTAGGAAAGCTGAGAGGGAGACAGTGTTGGAGAGACAGACGTTAGGAAAGCTGAGAGGGAGACAGTGTTGGAGAGACAGACGTTAGGAAAGCTGAGAGGGAGACAGTGTAGGAGAGACAGATGTTAGGAAAGCTGAGAGGGAGACAGTGTAGGAGAGACAGATGTTAGGAAAGCTGAGAGGGAGACAGTGTAGGAGAGACAGACGTTAGGAAAGCTGAGAGGGAGACAGTGTAGGAGAGACAGACGTTAGGAAAGCTGAGAGGGAGACAGTGTAGGAGAGACAGATGTTAGGAAAGCTGAGAGGGAGACAGTGTAGGAGAGACAGACGTTAGGAAAGCTGAGAGGGAGACAGTGTAGGAGAGACAGACGTTAGGAAAGCTGAGAGACAGACACTTCCCGCACCACGTGAGACATAAGTATAGTATGTTAGCTAGTGCAGTGGTCCTCAAAGTGGGGTCCGGCGACCCCCAGAAGTCTCTTTTTTTTGGGGGGGGGGGGCATATACACAATCATTTAATCATTTAAACACAATAGCAGATATACAAGCTCGCAGCACGGTTGTACATCTGCTATTTTTGATCATTTTCTAAAAATCGTTAAAGTACTGAAAGATTTTGAATATATCAAAAAAATATAACACAAATCTTCTCTTCTAGGGGTCCCTGGCACAAAACATTTTCGGATGGGGGGTCCGCGACCAAATACATCAATTTGGGGGTCCTTGACACGAAAAAGTTTGAGAACCACCTCTTCTGAAAATGTATCCCAATACACTCTTCTGAAAATGTATCCCAATGTACTCTTCTTCACTGTCTCTTGAAGTTATCTTTCTTTGTTCAGGAAAAACTGGGTCTGAGTGGGTTTGAGTGGGTCTGCGACCTACTTTGGGTCCCGACCCGTAGTTTAAGAAAGGCTGAGCTAAGAGTAATCTAATCTCACTATAAAATGAATGGCTTGTCCTCAAAATACCCACTCCAGACAGTTCAGTTTTTATGGCCTATGGGAAATGTGCAAAGTGTGCCAGAGCTATAAATATACAGGAAACCCGTCAGTGAAATTATTGCGTAGTGCAAATTAATCTGAACATCAACATTTTTCCATGTATTTGTCTCTGAGGTCTGGTCTACTGACCCACATATGACATCCTCTGTTATATTGAATATTGTCATAGCAACACCTTAAGAAATTGAATCATGGGAATGGCATTGTTCAAACGTTTTATCAAATCCTATACATTCTTTACATCAAGAAAGGTCATCATGGTGATCCATAAGGGGACTTTGTCCATTATATCCTTTCTAATGGGTATGACATCCAGTCACCAGCGTATAGCAAAGGAAATGTTATTTTTAAATGTTTCCAGAAACACTGAAGAAGTGAAATGCATCAGTGTCTTTCTGTTGCTGTGTGTTATTGAAGTCATAATGTGTAGCATCTATTTTAGTAGTCTTTATGGCAACACCTCCATCGTATGTTAGAACTGGGCTGGCAATAAATAAATACGTACATACATCAGGGAAGTACTTACTCCAAAATGAACTACTAATACTAATCAATTAGTTATGAGCGGGTGTGGGCAGGTGACAAATCTAATTTATATCTCGGAGAAATTACGGAATTGGGCATCGCTAGAGCCCGTCATTCGTTCTTGCTCTAGTTGGCAGGCACCATCATACTTGGAAGACTTTTGAGTTTAGTACACACGTTCTCTTGTTTGATTAGTCACCAGTGTCCATGACATGTCCTCTATAATTGTGTTTTTGTACTTCCAGATGAAGACAGATGAAAAAGTACATGAAATTTAAAAAGGTTGGACGTTGACCCACTAAGAAAGATAGGGGTGTTGTAAAAATCACGATTCTTATTATCAACTTGCATCAAGGCAATTATGTTGTGTTTCTGCATCAAACAGAACTACTACACCTAATCTAAGATTCCATCAAAGCCAAGACTTTTTACAGAACCCTCTCTGGTATTATATTTTTTGTTTGTTTGAGCTGTTGGAAATAACTAGGCTACACTTGGTTGTTAAAGTCCAGATGAAAACAATATGACTGAAATAATTTAGATAAAACTGATTGGGAATAATTTTTTAAGCGTTTCAATTGGAAATTAATGGAAACAGCTCAGACGAACTAATGCCAAGAACATTATTGTTCTGATGACAATTAGACCTGAGACATGTCTGTGTGTGCTCTGTTGTTGTCTGTCTGTTGTATTTTATGCTGTTCTTCCACATGCTGTACAGCACTTTGGTCAACTTTGGTTGTCTTTAAATGTGCTTTATAAATAAAACTTGACTAGACTTGACACGCACACAAACACACACACACACACACACACACACACACACACACACACACACACACACACACACACACACACACACACACACACACACACACACACACACACACACACACAAATCCAGGTGCAGACTGAAAAGGAAGTTTGGCAAATTACAGACTATGTATGCTGAAAAACAGTAACCATGAGAAAGTAGTATAGTGGCCCACACACACACACAACATGGTCAATCCCCTACGGAGGTTGAGGTGCGTGCTGAGCTGAATGGCGGGTGGGTTTGTGAGATCATCGCCGTCCTAGTTGACTCATTACAGACATTAAGTCAGATGATTTACACTCACAGCACAACTGGGAGAGTCATCACACACTACTACACCGCAACATGCGGGCGGATGTCATATTTGTTCGTGATGTCCTTGACCATTATGATTACAAACACATTTCCATCAGCCATAAACACCGATACGACGTTTCAATAGACAGCGCTAAAAGGTCAGCATGCAGTGGGGACACACCCACACACTCTAATATCATCCGCTACAAACGAGCTCGTTAAGGGCCTCCAGCAATGAACCATGGGTGACACCCAAAGGGTGGGGAACCTAAAGGTCACCTTTTTAATAACACACACGCACGCACGCACGCACACGCACACACACACACACACTCACACACAATTACTATACTTGTAGGGACAAAAACATTTTAGGATGGTGATTTTATGGATTTTTTACAACTTCTTACCATTTTTAACTCAACCCAGGTGAAAAACAGCCAATCTACAAGCTTACAATTCGTCGTGTGCTGCAGTGCTTTGAGAACTTGTAAATATGCTATTTTCTGCGCCCAACATCGGCACAAGGGTACATACTATCAATCAGGCATAAGCCGAACTCACCCAAATATTGGTTTAACCATACAACTCATATTTATCTTGTGAGAACCAGGAAAATTGTCGTCACAATGTCTATTTCAGAAATTACTACTATACACTTGTGGGGACACTTGGCACTCACAAGTATAGTAATACAAGTATGACATAACGTCTCACACACACACACACACACACACACACACACACACACACACACACACACACAGTCAGGTGACACTGCACAGGACCTAAGAGCCGTCTTGGTTAAGCCCACAAGGGTGTGAGGGAGCAGAGAGAGAGAGAGAGAGAGAGAGAGAGAGAGAGAGAGGGCGAGGGCGAGGGATGTAATTTGAAGACATGAGAGCAGAGGAGGAAGTTGACAGAGGAACCTTCATGAGGGTGTAATTGGTCCACTGAGAACACACAACACCACAGGTGGCCATGGGCTCTGTCTGTGTACCTAACCTTATAAAAGTCATTAAGGTACATGAAAGAGCATGGGTGTGTGCACTGTACGCGCGTGCGTGTGTGTGCACCCATGCACGCGCGCGTGTGTGTGTGTGTGTGCATGCATGCAACAGGACATGGTGGAGTATAAGGATTTACAGCTCATCTAGTCCGGCGAGCCCAGACTGTTGTCTCCCACAATTTTCAAATGCTTTTGTCATAGAAGCACCCAAGTCTGACATCACTGCTGCTAGAGGGCGCTATATCCCCCTGGGTCACTGCGTTATTTGTTCTCTTGAAAATGCCATGGGGATTCTTAGATCACGTCATATAAGAACTGTGTACCAGAAATAAACAAATCTGGGCGCCCGCTGGCCTAGCGGTCCAGGCGCATACCACATATGCTGGTAATCCAGCCTGACAGCGTGTCGCAGGTTCGACTCCCAATCGCGACGATCTTTGCTGTGTGTCACCGCCCCATCTCTCTCCCCATTTCCTGTCAGCCTACTGTCCTGTCAAATAAAGGCATAAAAGCCCCCCAAAAAGCTGGGCGATTTTACTCATATGGATATGAAGCATCAACTGACGGTGAAAAAGTACTATTTGTCAAATATACATTTTCAAATGTAGCTCAATGTCATAAACGACACAGAGTCAGATACCTGACAAAATGAGATTTGAAAATAAGATTTGCCTACGGGATTGCCTGTACGTCCTCCTGACTCTTTGTCCCTCATCCATCCATCTCTTCAAAGAGACTGAGGTATGGAGCATCTCCAGATGAGGACCCTCTACACCATATTATGGAAAATCAGCGCACACAACACAGTGCAGCTAAACGTGCAAAGAGGCACGCCCCGCAAAGCCACCCCTGCTCCCCTCAGCACCACTTTTACATGCCCGGTCTGCAACCACAACTGTGGATCCAGGATCAGGAACAATTCAGCCACCAGAAGACTCACAAATAGGAGAGGATGGTCATCATCGGATACGATGGACAACCAGCAAGCAAGTGTGTGCATGTGTGTGTGCATGTGCATGTGTGTGTGTGTGTGTGTGTGTGTGTGTGTGTGTGTGTGTGTGTGTGTGTGTGTGTGTGTGTGTGTGTGTGTGTGCGTGTGTGTGCGTGTGCGTGAGTGCGTGTGTGCGTGTTTTTGGCTACATTTTAAAATAGTAATTGCGCCTACCTTTTTCTGCAGGACGTTGACCTTCCTCTCCTTGACGTCCAGCATGTCCTTCATGTCCCGGATCTCTCCGCTCAGGGTGCTCTTCTCCTCCGTCAGGTCAGCCAGCTGCTTGGCCTTCTTGGTCAGGAACTGCTCCTTCTCCTCCAGACGCAGCCGCAGAGCATCCACCTGTAGCACGCACACACACAAGGAGTGTTTTCAGACATTTAACAACTTAAACCCACAATACTTGGTAAACTTGACCTTTTGCCCTGTACTTGGTCCGCTCTTTTTGTCCCTCTACACCAAACCTCTTCGCCGAAAATAGCCGATCTACCGTTTTACTGGTCATCTTGTAATGGCCAGGAAAATGGTCCTCACAATGTTTATTTCTGAAATTCTTTGGCCCTCACAAGTATAGTAACAGAAGTATACACACACACACATACACACACACACACACACACACACACACACACAACACACACACACACACACACACACACACACACACACACACACACACACACACACACACACACACCAAGTAAAACAGCTGCAGACCTCCGATTCAAACGTCTGAAGTAAAGAGTTTAAAATCACCCAAAGGGATTAAGTGCTCCAGTTTTAATGACATTCTGGAGCTGATTCCAGGGACCATGGAGCATAAAAAACTAAAAGCAATCCTCCCAAGGACAAGGAGGTACGCGCGGTAAACCAAAGTGGCAGGTTCTGGGAGCGTACTTCTGACTCTCAGAGTACAGAAGCAAAACATATAAAGATGATCGACAGTGTTTGAACTTATTGTGACCAGTTGGCTATATACTGTACAACCCAGTGTTCTACCAGGGTTTAAACCAGCGGTTCTCAACCTTGTCTGGATCAGTAAATATCGAAAGTGTTTCGCGGCCCACCCACCTGACCACCCATTAACCCATTCAATCCGGGAACGCATCTGTGTCATTTTAGAATTGTTTGGCTATTCAAAAAATATCAGATCTACAAGCTCAAAGCACGGCACCGAGTGCCGCGCTATGAGCCTGTAGATCTGCTATTTTTGAAAAAACTAATCGTGAAAATGTGTGCAAATCTTTGAATATATATATATATATAAATTTTTAACTCAAATCTTTGCTTCTGGGGGTTCCTGGAACAACATATGTTGAGATGGGGGGGGGGTCCGCGGATAAATACATATCATTTTGGGGGTCCTTGACATGAAAAAAGTTTGAGGACCACTGATATTATAGCAACATACGTTTTTTTGGAAGCACAAATCGGAGTTAAAAATGTTCGATTTAAAACATATATATATATTCAAAGATTTGCACAAATTTTCCACGATTTCCCCCCAAAAATAGCAAATCTACAAGCTGCGGGTTATGAGCTCAAAGCTCACAACTCGGTACCGGGCAATGAGCTTGTATATCTGCTATTTGTTAATAGCCCAAAGAAATTTTAAAATGACACAGTTGCGTTCCCGGTCTTAATGGATTAAACCCTTAAAGGAATAGTTCACCCAAATAATGACTTATTTTCTATCAATTACACACCCCATGAAGCATTGAATTCATGGAGATTTTTTATTTTTTGTCACATTCCTAAGCCAATAATTTGATGACCGGGTGTATTTCCGGTAGGAGACTCAAAGAGACTCCTTTGAGTCTCCTACCGGATACATTAGCATCTTTCTGCCGGTAATCAAATTATTGGCTTAGGAATGCGACAAAAAATTTAAAAATCTCCATGAATTCAATGCTTCATGGGGTGTGTAATTGATAGAAAATAAGTCATTTTTGGGGTGAACTACTCCTTTAAATAATATATGCAACCCAATGTTTCAAGCCAGATGGGAAAAAAAAGAATCTCTGTTATGAAGGATCCCCCCAAGTCATGTTATGTTGGGTCATGGAAGTCAAGGAAGAGCTTTGGAAACTGTATAAAAAAATATCGTGATATTTAGATTTTGTCAATATCGCACCCAGCCCTAATGTCCCTGTAGTTTGTGGAAGGGACTTCCTACGGTGATTCCAGGTCCACTGCTAATGGAAACACAAACCGTTCAACAAAACTCCGTCACGGAACAGAGCACGGCGGTGAGGTGCAGCGAGGCGTGGACTCATTTGGCCTCGGGACGGTCATGGAAATGAGCCTAAAGATTATTTATTTTTTTAACCCATTTAGACCGGGAAAGAATCAGTGTCATTTTTAAGATTTCTTTGGCTATTCAAAAAAATAACAGATGTACAAGCTCATGAGCTTGTAAATCTGCAAAAAAAAAAAAATTATCGTGAAAATGTGTGATCTTTAAAAATCTTTAAAAATAAATATACTTTAAAGGGAACTTTTGTAAAACATATTTTGTTTCAGGGACCTCCCAGAAGCAAAGATTTGAGTTACAAATAAAACAAATAAAAAATATATTCTAAGATTTGCACACATTTTCATGATTTTTCAAAAAATACCAGATCTACAAGCTCGTATATCTGCTATTTTTTTAATAGCCAAAGAAATCTTAAAATGACAGAGAGCGATTGAATGGGTTAATAAAAACTATAAAAAAGTATACAGATCGCTATGGTGCTTACATTGCGCAACAGTGAACTTTGCCCCCCCTTTCCCCCCCCCCCCCCCCCCGATAAGGTGGCCCACATGTTCTCATTCAGTATTAGGACTGACACATCTCAACACATTCACTTGTTGACATTTGGAAGTTGTAAAAGTTCAGCTTTGACCCAATGTCCAAAAACATGAACCACTGTGGACTACTGCAGTAAAAGTGTGTGCGTGCGTGCGTGCGTGCGTGCGTGCGTGCGTGCGTGCGTGCGTGCGTGCGTGCGTGCGTGCGTGCGTGCGTGCGTGCGCGCGCGCAGTGGTGTAAAGTACATGTATTAAAATATTGTACTTACTGTAAGTGCAATTTTGAGGTATTTTTTACTTTACTGGAGTATTTTCTGTACTTTTACTTCTACTTCTACAGTACTAGAACAATATTATACTTTTACTCTACTACAATTATTTGAAAACTTTAGTTACTTGTTACTTTGTAGATTTTGATTATTATTACGAAACATACATTAACCACTTCAGCCCTATATACATTTCGGCCAAGCACACAATGTGTGCTTGTAGATGTGGCCATGCAACACATTGTGAGCTTGTAGATCTGCTATTTGTGAAATGGGACATTCTGCGCATATTGAGTACTTTTGGTACCTTAAGTAGATTTTGATACCAATACTTTTGTACTTTTACCCAAGTAAATTTTTAATTCCGGACATGTTACGAGTATTTCTAAATTGCAGTATTGATACTTTTAGTTAAGTAAAACGTGTGAGTACTTTTTCCACCACAGAGAGAGAGAGAGAGAGAGAGAGAGAGAGAGAGAGAGGGAGAGGGAGAGGGAGAGGGAGAGGGAGAGGGAGAGGGAGAGAGGGAGAGGGAGAGGGAGAGGGGGAGAGGGAGAGAGAGGGGGGGAGAGAGAGGGAGAGGGAAAGGGAGAGAGAGAGAGAGAGAGAGAGAGACAGACAGAGAGAGAGAGAGAGCTTGGAAACCAGTCCTGTCATTCGTCATTGAGTGCTGTGTATGGTTGGTTCATTGCTGCTAAGGCTCACACATTCAGTTCTACGGGACATGAGTGATATCTGACCTCTCTCCAGGACTCTGTTATTGGACAATATATCGTGGCTGTCGGGGCAGAAACCTCTCATCTCCATATTTGAACTATTTGAAGGTTCTTCTTAAATAAACGCCCTTACTTGCTCATGTACAAAAGTAGCAGATCTACAAGCTCGGAACGCGGCGCGAAGTGTCGCGTTCCGAGCTTGTAGATCTGCTACTTTTGACAGGTTTTTTTTTATTTGAATCCTGAAAAGTGACAGTTTTAGACATATGAGGTTTCCACCCGACAGGGAGACGATACGTCAGTGCTGCAGTACTGGCTACAGTAAAAACAGACACGTTCTCACACACACACACACACACACACACACACACACACACACACACACACACACACACACACACACACACACACACACACACACACACACACACACACACACACACACACACACACACACACACACACACACACACACACACACTCTCTCTCTCAGCTGGTTTCATGAGCAGACTGTGTGTTCCTCTGCTGTTCTTCAACACCTGATTACATTTCCAGCTCGTGTGACCTGGACTGCAGCGTGTGAACACATGCAGGTGAACCTTATTTCTTTCCCTTTTTTTTTGCCCCCTTAACTCATTCAATCCGGGAACTAGGGGTGTGGGTCATTTTTTATAATGACATTTTTGAGAAGTGGCAAGTTCTGGGCTGAATCGGGGGGGGGGGGGGGGGGGGATCGTTTTTAAAAACGAGAATCGTTTTTGAATCAAAAAAAAAAAGAAGGAAAAAAACGTTTTTGAATCGAGAATCGTTTGTTTTGAAAAAATCTGAATCGTGAGATAGCAGATGATTCACAGCCCTATCGGGAACGCCATCTATTTGTGTGTCTTCAAAAAACGTATATGTTGCTATAATATCAGTGGTGCTTAAACTTTGCTCATGTCAAGGACCACCCAAAATTATATGTATTTGGCCACAGACCCCCCCCCCCATCTCAAAATATTTTGTTCCAGGGACCCCCACCAGAAGCAAAGATTTGAGTTACAAATGTTCGCTTTCAAAATATATATATTCAAAGATTTGCGGGGAAAAAAATCATGAATTTTCAAAAATAGCAGATCTACAAGCTCATAGCGTGGCACTTGGTGCTGCGCTGTGAGCTTGCATATCTGCTATTTTTGAAAAATCCAAAGAAATCTAAAATGACAGATGCGTTCCCGGATTGAAGGGGTTAAGTGGTTACAACCTGTATTATGGTATACTGTATGCATTTGATGCATGTGTTTACCTTTGCTTATATTGTAAGTCACTCTGGTTAAAGAGCATCTGCTAAAATGCCTAAACTGTACTGTGTAAATAAATGATGTGTGAGTGCGAGTGTCAGAAAGAGAGAGAGAGAGAGTATGAGCGAGAAAACTCGTTAACAGTGGTTTTAACGAGCGTCAGGTGGCCTCTGAGGGAATGGTGTGAAAAGTGCTTTAACCCATTAAGACCGGGAACGCATCTGTCATTTTTTCTAATAAAAAAATAGCAGATTTACAAGCTCATAGCTGCTACTTTTTGAAAAATCATGAACATTTTTGCAAATCTTATATACATTTTTTTTTTTAAAGCGAACATTTGTAACTGTCAAATGTTTCAACAGATGTCTGATTTTTTCTGAAAAACTATTGTTATATCAGTGGTGCTCAAACTTTTTCATGTCAACGACCACCCAAAATTATATGTTTTTGGCCGCCGATCCCCATCAAAATATGTTGTTCCAGGGACCCCCAGAAGCAAAGATTTGAGTTAAAAATGAGTTTTGAGTTAATACATGTATTCAAATATTTGCACAAATGTTCAAGATCTTTCAAAAATAGCAGATCTACAAGCTCGTAGCGCGCGAGCTTGTAGATCTGCTATTTTTGAATAGCCAAAGTATAAAATAATGGTTTATGTGGTCACACACAGATGCGTTCTCGGTTTAAATGGGTTAAGTGCGAGCTGTGTTGTGCGCGGCACATCTCTCTGCTGCTTTACGGGGCACTTAAGAGAGAACCACAGAGAGGCTGGCTGGGTGTCACCTAGGGCCGAAGTAACTAAAACCAAACAAAATCTATTAACTAAAAGGAGTGGGGAGAAAAAAAGGCATTAACAACCACTTAAACAGCAAACAAGTGCAAACAGATACCCCCGTATATGTGGCTGCAAAATGTGTGAAGTTGTGGTTGTACTGGGTCAGAGCGAAATCCTACCTGTGTGTGTGTGTGTGTGTGTGTGTGTGTGTGTGTGTGTGTGTGTGTGTGTGTGTGTGTGTGTGTGTGTGTGTGTGTGTGTGTGTGTGTGTGTGTGTGTGTGTGTGTGTGTGTAGGCTGGGACCTCCAGGTGTAAGGTGGTGGAGTATTTATCTCATATTGCTGCGCTGGCATAGAACCAACGTCTTAATACCGAGAACCACTCTGTCTTCAGCACTGGCACGCGCGCGCACACACACAAAGGATTACTGGTGTCACTGGAGTATGTGTGTGTGTGTGCGTGTGTGTATGCAGTACGCACACATCCACATGAGGACTTGCTCACTCACAAAAATGTGCACGAGTATGCGCGTGTTTACAGTGTGTGTGTGTGCGCGTATACAAGTAAGACGCGCGAACGCAGCTCGAAAATATTGTGTATAATGTCCGTGCCAGCCACTGTAGCATTATGTATGAGAGACAGAGAGCATAGCATTACCCCCAACCACACACTCACACACACACTCCCACCTCACCCCCCCCCCTCACCTGGCAAAGAGCAATTTATAAAGAATGTTGTCAGAGAGAGAGAGTGTTGGGTTGTTGGGGGGGGCCTAACAGGAAATCCCTGCTGTCTCACCTGTGTTGGGGCGGCTAAGCTGTGATAGTGCACCGACACCCTGCTAATTCCCTCTTAGAGCACTCAGCACCGACACACGCACGCACGCACGCACGCACGCACGCACGCACGCACGCACGCATGCACGCACGCACGCACGCACGCACGTACTGTAGCACGCACGCACGCACGCACACACACACAGACACACAGGGGCGGGGGGGGTGAAGGATGAGGAACGTAAACAGAGGGATGGTTTGATTGGGGAGAAATAAGGGAGAGAAGAGAGCCATCATCAGGATAGGAAGGAGGGAGAGAGAGAAGGTGGAAGGGAAGAGTAGGGTAGATTAGTGGTTCTAAAAACACTTTTTCAAGTCAAATGTATATGTATTTGGCCGCGGACCCCCATCCTGAAAACGGTTTGTGCCAGGGACCTCCAGAAGAGAAGGTTTCCATAGAAAGGTGTCATTCATTGCCGCCGTTTTTTTCCCCCTTTTCTCCTTTGAATAGTGTTTTGTATTTGTTGCTGACAAAATATTATATTATATTATTATTGTGTTATTTTTTTATGCTGATGAATTGAATAAATACATAGGACCACAATGGAAACAAGTCGCCAGGACTTTTTTTGTGCTATCCTTTTAGCCTTAATGTCTGACTTTAAAACGTGCTGTTTATATTTCTGACTAATAAAGTATTCAATCAATCAATCGATCTATATTGCGTTCATGAGCTTCAAGCAGCACTACTCAATCAGAAGGTGTCCATACCTAACACCAAGATATATTTTTTTACATTGGGTTTAACCATTTAAACGTTCTAGACTTAGTAAACTGTAAGCTTGTAGATCTGCTATTTTTGGCAAAAAGTCCATATGGATGGATGCTGGGGTTCGAGTGGTTAAAAGAAAAACACATGGCTTCTCAAAAATAAAGGAAACATCATGGATAAAAACACAACGTCAGAGACTTATTTCCATTGTGGTCCATGGTCTTGGACAGACAAAACATAACATGACAACAAAGAAGAGGCATAATTATTTTCTCATTGAAAGAGTAGACCACCTCCAACCACTGCAGATGTGCTGTAGTGTTATTGTATTATGTCACGCTGTCATCAGTCCTTTTAGATTTTAACCACTACAACTATTATTTTGTATTCTTTGTGAATCATCATACTTTGAAAAATCATCCAAATGTGTGCAAATCTTTGAATTTATATATATTTTTAAGCGAACATGTGTAACTCAAATCTTTGCTTATGGGGGTCCCTGGAGCTAAATATTTTGAGATGGGGCTCCGCGACCAAATACATATCATTTTGGGGGTCCATAACATGAAAAAGTTTGAGAGCCACTGATATTATAGCAACATACGTGTTTCAGAAACCTGTTAGGATTTAGAAGACATTTGTAAAATCCCCATAAGCAAAGATTTGAGTAAAAAATGTTCGCTCAAAAAATATATATTCAAATGTTTGCTCAAATTTTCAATATATATATATTTTTTGCAGATTTACGAGCTTGTATATCTGCTATTTTGAACAGCCCACAGTATAAAATAATGGTAAAGGACACAGATGCGTTCCCAGATTGAATGGGTTAATACAATAACTGTTATTGTATTAACTATTTCTACATTGCAGTATTGATACTTTTTACTCAAGTAAAACATGCAAGTACTTTTTCCACAACTGAATGTATGTGGAGGGGAAACTTCCCCACCACACATGGTGTGGTTAGAGTCTGAGAGCGTAGAAATGGACCATTGGGTCCATTTATCCGCGTAGAGTACATGAGAAACCACAAGTCCATCCACCAAGACCGGTACTCCACCACCAGCAGACCTGCTACAGTCAATACACTGCCGCCACACATTTTCCATCAGCTATATGCCATTGGTTCTCAAAGTGGGGGACCCCCATGGGTCCTATTGGGAGGTTCCAGTGGGTCCCCGGCTAAAGTATTTAAAGGAGTAGTTCACCCAAAAAAAATACTTGCTCTCAATTGAGTCTCGTATACTGACCAGCATCAAATGATTGGCTCAGATATGCGACTAAAACAAAACTGAATTCAAGGCTTCATAGTAATTGATAGAAAATAAGTCATTTTTGGGGTGAGTTACTCCTTTAACATAGCATCGCAATCATTTTAACCAAATCCATTTATATGTTGGCTATTCAAAAATGCCAGATTTACAAGCTCACACAGCATGTCACTGTGTGCCATGCTGCACGCTCGTACATCTGCTATTTTTTTAAGATGTTTGAAAAATATCGAGCACAAATATCGAACAAAATTTTGAATAATTTTGGGTTGATGGACACAGGACAACTAGACACTATCATAGGGCCCTATCTTGTGCGCCGCCTTACCCCTTATCCCCAAACTTATTAGCCATATTTCCTACTTTTAAAAACATTTTAAAAGAGTTCAACTAGATATCCATCGACACGTTGTGAGCTTGTAGATCGGCTATTTGAACTATTTTAAAAATAGTAAAAAATGGCAAAAGTTTAGGGATAAGGGATGAGGCGGCGCGCCTTTCCCTCTTCCAGACTCTTCTCCCTTCTGGCTCCCAAACTGTGGAATGAACTCCACATTGCAGTTAGAACTGCAGACTCAAGCCGTAGTCTGAAGACTCACCTCTTCAGACTCCACCTTAATTAGCCTGTAGCATTTGCACTATAGCCTTGACGACCTTGCAGGCCTATGCAAAGGCTAAAATGAAATTTAGATAGCATGTTATGTAGACCAGGGGTCTTCAACAGGGGGTCCTCAGAGCTACTAAAGGGTTTCCGCCAAATCTTTGTGTGATATGTTTGTTTTTTTTACATTAACCACTTGAACCCTAGCATCCCTTTTCTGAGGAGAACTTAAGCCAAAAATAGCAGATCTACAAGCTCACAACGCCTCGCGCTGCGAGGCGTTGTGAGCTTGTAGATCGGCTATTTTTGGCAAAGAGGTATAGGTGTAGAGGGGAAAAAAGAGCAGACCAAGTAAAAAAAAAAAGTTGAATCTGAAACACAATGTTATACAATATGGGGGTCCCTGCTTCATCTCTCTCTCAGCTAGGGGGTCCTTGGCCTGAAAACGTTGAAGACCCCTGATGTAGACAGATGCCAGGTCATTGTTGACCTGGCATCCTACAGTGTTTATAGTTTCAAAGTACAGATTATAGACTTTTCTCCCTCTCTCTCTCCCCTTCTCCCTCTCTCCCCCCCTCGCTCTCTCTCTCCCCCCTGTCATAATCCATCTCTCTGTTATGGCTCAGTGGGGGTCCTTCCTATCTCCATGGCTGAAGGTGTGGCTCCCGGAGAGAGACAGAGTTGATGTCCACTCATGGAAGAAAATCCCTCAAATCCTCCGCCAGGTTGTTTTTGAGGGCTGACCCACATTTCTCAACGCCGGGCTCTTATTTGTGTGTGTGTGTGTGTGTGTGTGTGTGTGTGTGTGTGTGTGTGTGTGTGTGTGTGTGTGTGTGTGTGTGTGTGTGTGTGTGTGTGTGTGTGTGTGTGTGTGTGTGTGTGTGTGTGTGTGTGACCGTCCATTGGAGAGAGATAACATGCAAACGCATGAGCTCCCTGCCGTCTTATAGGGCGACCGGGGGACTCATTTGGCGCCGTGCGTTTGGACGCTGGCTAGGACATTCTGTTTTGTAATTATAGAGCTTTTACTGGAACAGAAAGAGAAAGAGAGAAATAGGGTGGACGAATGAGAGAGAGAGAGAGAAAGAAGTTGATAATAAAGAAGTAGCTCTGTCCACTGTTGTCCAGTGGTGTAAAATAACTAAGTACATTTACTTAAGTAGTGTACTTAAGTACAATTTTGAGGTATTTGTACTTTACTTTTCCAAAATTCCAATTTCCAATACTTTTACTTCTCCTCCACTACATCACTTAGTGATTATTATTACAAAACCTACATTAACACCTGATTCGAATGCTATCAATGCATTGAATGGGGAAATAGGCGAGTGTATTAGACCTTTGAATGGGCGAAATAGGCGACCTACTTACCTACCCGCGATTTATCAGACCATTCATTGGGTGTTATCAAGACATACTGACCTACCAACTGACATGACTTAATAGTTCAGTTTAGGTTTCAGCGCCGTTCGAGTTATGTACCGATAGGCACAGAATCGTAAATATTGTTGTGGGGACTGATCCGCCTCCAAGTAGGTCATTAGCTCCTGAATGAATGGTCTGATAAATCGCGGGTAGGTAGTAGGTCGCCTATTTCGCCCATTCAAAGGTCTGATAAAACGTGATAATCTCCCATTCAATGCATTGATAGCATTCGAAGCCAGTGACATTAACCACTTCAGCTCTGTATACATTTCGGCCATTTGAAAATAGCCGATCTACCAGCTCACAATGCGTCGCGATGCGACGCATTGTGGGCTTGCAGATCGGCTATTTTCTAATTGAAAAGTGGAAAATGGGACATTCTGCCTAATGAGTACTTTCACTATTGGTACTTTAAGTACATTTTGATACCAAATACTGTTGTACTTTTACTCAAGTAAATTTAGAATTCCGGACTAAAGCAATCGAGCACTTTTTCCACCACTTGCTATTGTCCAGTCCCAATCCCGAGGGGACATGCATGGGAGGGTTGTATTCATTTGCGCTGCAGCATGCTTTAGATTAGAAGAACACATCTACATCACCTTATCCCCCCCCCCCACCCACCCACCACCACCAAAACTCTGCACAGACCTTCCAGTCCATCACTCAACACCAGATCATTTAAAAAAGAACCTTGATATGTTTTCAAGATCCTGCGGTCGCAAAACTATTAATTCTTGGCAATACGAGGACATTTATTTTTTTATTTCGAATGAGCACAGTCACACGCTCATAGCCGTGCACTCTTGGAGTGCACTTGGACGCGCACAAACTCGACACGGATTCCCACGTGCGTGACACGCGCACGCACACAAACAAACGCGCATACACACAAAGACTCCAGTGGTGGAAAGTAACTAGGTACATTTACTTAAGTACTGTACCTAAGTACAGTTTTGAGGTACTTTTACTCCACTAATGCCTTTGTAGATTCGGATTATTACTAAAAAAAACATACATTCGCAATGCGTTGCGTTATGAGCTTGTACATCTGCTATTTTCAAAAGATTTGTACATACATTTTATACATTTGAAACCTGTGGATTAGGGTTAGGGACATGGGACATTCTGCGTAATAGGTACTTTTGGTACTTTAAGTACATTTTCATACCAATACTTTTGTACTTGTACTCGTAAGAGTCTATTTCTACAATAGGGTATTGATACTTTTACTTAAGTAAAAAACTGTGAGTACTTCTTCCATCACTGCTCTCGAGTGCACTTGGACGTGCACAAACTTGACACCGATTCTCACGTGCACGTGCGTGACACGCACGCGCACACACGCACACAAAGACTCTGCACTTCCCCTTTCACGCTTGCAATGACGGCCAAATGTGGATTCTGGACATTGGTTAGCAAAGTAAAACAGAGGCTTAAAGAAAACAGCTTCTCTGTTTGTCCTCACCTCCCTTTTTCTGCATCGCGTTTCATCATAAAAGTTTTTCTGGCAGCTGGATCCGCAAAAAGGTATCGGGACCCGCAGCGCCGGCTCCGGGCCGCAATAAACAACAGAGAGATTCTAAAGGGCCGACCGCAGGAAAAAGAAACCCCCCAAAAAAAGCGGCAGAACCAGAGACGACGGAGAGACCACAGCAAAGGCCCTGGGACACACCGACAGTTACGCGCTCGCACACAAACAGTCGCAAACACACACACACACACACACACACACGCAAGGGCGCTTGAGATCGCCTCGAGAGCAGGAGGCTGATCAGAGAAACACTCTGGACTTTCTCTTGTTCTCTGTCAGTAATGCACACACACACACACACACACACACACACACACACGTTTGTGTTACCATACTTGTGAGGACATCAAAACATTTTAGGAAAAAAATTTTTTTTCAAATCTTTTGGCATTTTTAAAAATAGCAGATCTACATTACAAGCCACACAGCGCGTCGCGCAAGACACAAGCGCGTTACTAAGTATAAATCAGGCGTAACCTTGTTGCTAATCCCTAAACCTAACTTCTAAATGTTAAATCCTGACCCTAAACCCCAACCTGAATCTTTTTCTAATTGTAAGCCTACGTCTAAAAATCTCTCTACCATAAAACAACCATTTATTTTGTGCAGGACCAGGACAATTGTCCTCACAACGTCTACTTCTCAAATTCCACTATACTTGTTGTAGGGACATTTGGTCCTCCTAAGTATAGTAATAGAAACACGCACGCACATACACACACCACATCAATTTTGCTCATTGTTTTGTAGTGTGTAGTTCAAACGAGTTTGACTGACAAAACCACCAGAGAGACTCGCAGAGCCCTAGAGCTTAGTGTTTCTGTTGATGGGTCTGGTGGAGTTTAGCTGAGGTCTAGAGCTCGGGTCTGGTTAAGATGCTGTGGTGTTCCACACAGCTGTGTGAGCCATCCACGTCTCTGACTGTATCTGGCTGCGTGTCTCCTTTTTTTGCTACAAGCCTTTGCCTGTACAAATATGGCACGGGAACAAGCCATCGGACACACTTTATATTTCAAGGATTCTGCTGGGAAATTAATCATCAGAATTTATGGGTTGATATTTGACTAATTGATGTTTGTCTTGTCGTTAATACGGGGCCCCGAGGTCGAGCTGTATCGGTGAGAGAGAGGGGGGAGATCGAGGCAGCGTTTCAAAGGACAAGCGGCTATAGACCACCGAAAAGGGTCTCTCGCAGCTGTAATCGTTCAAACATCTCGTTTCGTTGGAAATACCTCCGTATCGAAGGAAGAAAACAAAATCGGAGAAGCTCGTATTATTATGAGGAGGATGTGTGCGGATTATAGTTCAAAGCTGCCGATTTTTGCCCTTAGTTGTGGGCTCTCTCTGCAAAAAAAAGAAATCCCTCCCTTGAGGAGGATTGGTCGAAATAAGCATAAAGAGGTCCCACCATCCACTGATTCCAGGCAACTCTTTGTTATGATAGACTGCAGACATACTGCGTGCTGTGTACGCGCAACGTACAGATGGTGTATCTCGTCTCTGTCAAAAACAAAACTGTTACTTTTCAGGGATTCAAATCCAAAAGCATCAAAAGTAGTAGATCTACAAGCTCGAAACTTGCCGCGGTTCGAGCTTGAACATCTACTACTTTGTATGCTTTCGTGTGACACTGTCGTGTGATCAAGTAGGGTGTTAAAGTTGCTTTTGTGTGAATGACTGTACTGTACAGTATACGTGCATCTATGCATCTGGATATAGTTGATTCTCGCGGTGATCTCAAACGCAGGAATCAGGGCCCTTTATCCCTCAATGCCCGCAGGCCAGGCCTGGGCGCGTCCCTCATGTCCTCATTGATGCCGTACAACGGTGCGTCACACACACTGAAAACAGCAGATCTACTAAGGTTTGCAAACACGCGGCGGACGCGACACGTTGTGAGCTTGTAGGTCGGCAGTTTTTTTTGGCATGCGACGACGTAGAAATCGGGCCTTTTGGACGCCATTTTTGCTCACTTCTCAGCAGTGGTGGAAAGTAACTAGGTACATTTACTTAAGGACTGTACTTAAAGGAGTAGTTCACCCAATAAATTACTTAGTTTCTATCAATTACACAGCCCATGAAGCCTTGAATTCATGGAGATGTTTTAGTTTTTGCCAATAATTTGATGGCGGGTGATCGGTCAGTAGGAGACTTGGTATGAGACTCTGACTCCGCCGGTAATCAAAATACTGGCTTATGAATGCGACAAAAAAAAAACTATCTCAATTAATTCAAGGCTTCATGGGCTGTGAAATTGATAGAAAATAAGTCCGTTTTTTGGGTGAACTACTCCTTTTTTAAGTACAATTTTGAGGTCTTTTTTTTACTTTACTTGAGTATTTAAGTACTGTACTTAAGTACAGTTTTTCGATACTTTTACTTCTACTCCACTGCATATCAGGGGCAAATATTGTACTTTTACACCACCACAAATATTTGACAACTTTAGTAGATTTTGATTATTACCACTTCAGATCTATACGTAGGCAATTGGAAAATAGCCAACGATCGACAAGCTCACGACGCGCTGTGAGCTTCTTGAGTACTTCTTCCAACACTGATTCTCAGAATGACACACCCACACACACACACACACACACACACACACAGTGGATTTCCTCTGCACCTGAGCTGTCCCACAGAGCAGACAGTGATGTCACTATAGAGGAGATCCGTGCGGATGTGAGGGAGTGTCCCGGCTCCCAGGAGAAACGGCTCCCAGAGTGACGTTCTTATAGGCGTGTCAGTGGTGGTGGAAAAAGTACTCAAATGTTTTACTTAAGTAAAAGTATCAATACTGCAACGTAGAAGTACTCCGTTACAAGTAAAAGTCCGGAATTCAAAATGTTACTTGAGTAAAAGTACAAAAGTATTGGTATCAAAATGTACTTAAAGTACCAAAAGTAAAAGTACTAAAATGTTTGAAAATAGCAGATCTACAAGCTCACAA
The DNA here is from genome assembly GCF_963280865.1 of Gymnoscopelus braueri. Taxonomy (NCBI): domain Eukaryota; kingdom Metazoa; phylum Chordata; class Actinopteri; order Myctophiformes; family Myctophidae; genus Gymnoscopelus; species Gymnoscopelus braueri. Next base: position 10,138,598 of record NC_137614.1, read on the forward strand.
CTCGTCGCGATGCGTTGTGAGCTTGTAGATCGCAATTTTCAAATAGCCCATGTATAAAACAGGGCTAAAGTGGTTAATGTATGTTTCATAATATCATAATTCATATCTGAAAAGTAACTTGTAACTAAAGTTTTCAAATAATTGTAGTGGAGTAAAAGTACAATATTTGCATCTGAGATGTAGTGGAGTAGAAGTAAAAGTATTGGAAATTGGATATACTCAAAGTACAAATACCTCAAAATTGTACTTAAGAACTGTACTTGAGTAAATGTACTTAGTTACTTTCCACCACTGCGCGTCATCATCATCATCATCATCATCATCATCACAGCCCCCAGGAAGAGACAACAACACTCAGACCGGTGGTGGAAACCACGTAATAAAAGGGATAATAAGGGGGATACATACTGCTACAGGCCGTGGGGTATATAGAGAGTGATGCACACACCAGCCAACACATGCTGAGAGAACCATGGCAACACAGCTGTTCTGCCCATGGGCTTTATACGCTACACACCGTTTCCCAAACTGTGGGCTGGGGACTCACAGTGAACTAGGTTCACTTCACAGTTTACCACACAAGGCCTTATAGTTATAAGGCCTTGTGTGGTAAACTTCCTTTGTACCTATCCTCGCTTTTGGAACCAGTGTTGATTTCGTCGACTAAAACTATGACGAAAAATGTTCGTCGACTACCTTTTTCACTGACAAAAACTAAATAAAAACTAAGCTACGATGATTAAAACTAAGACTAAATATATTGACAATTTCGTCAACAAATAATAACTAGACTAAAATGTTAAGGAGGAACTAGTGGAGAAGAGATCCAGAACTAAAAGACAAGTAATTTTATGTTTGGTTGCGCTCGGGTGCTGCCGTCTGAAAATAGCAGATCTACAAGCTCACAACGCGTCGCAGCGCGACGCGTTGTGAGCTGTAGATCGGCTATTTTCAGCATGCAACCAAGTGTAAAATCAGTCGACTATAATCTAAGGATATTTAGTCGACTAAAACTAGAAAAAAACTAAATGTAATTTTATTCAAAAGACTGACTAAAACTGAATCAAAATTTGCTGTCAAAATCAACACTGTTTGGAACCAAAGGTTACTGGACATTAAACACGTTCACAAACACACATTAGATATACCAGTCCACGTAAGAGCAGTGAACAAGGAAAGACTGCTTTCATGTATTATGCTCCACACAAATGGAACAAACTTCAGGACTCTCTGAAACTGGTGCGATTGGTCTCAATAGAGACATTCAGGGTGCTTCTTGAGGACACACTACATAGTGACTGCACCTGTTTCATGTAACACTATGTTTATTTGCATCTGTGACATTGTAATGTGATTCAAATGTTTGCTATTGTTTCTCATTATGCATGTATTTTATATGTTGTATAAAATACATACATACCCTATGTATCAGGGCGTCCTTGAAAAAGAGAGCTTGCTCTCAATGGGCTTCCCTGAATAAATAAAGGAAAAAGAAAGAAAAAAGAACCCATTCAAACCAGGAACGCATCTGTGTAATTTTTTTGTTTTGTACTTTACTTACTTTACTACTACTACTTACCTTACTTTGGACTATTCAAAAATAGCAGATCTACAAGCTCATAGCGCGGCAAAAATCTTGAGCATTTGGGCAAATCTTTGTATACATATATTATATTTTGAAACGACATTTTTAACTCAAATCTTTGCTTCTGGGGGTCCCTGGAACAAAACGTTAATTTTCATGTCAAGGACCCCCAAAATGATATGTTTTTGGGCCGCCGACCCCCATCATCATATGTTGTTCCTGGGATTTGCACAACAATGTTCAAGATTTTTCTAAATATAGCAGATCTACAAGTACGAGCTTGTATATCTGCTATTTTTGCTATATCTGCTAATCTAAAATGACACAGATGCGTTCCCGGATTGAATGGGTTAAACCAAGAACCTAACATTAGTCTAAACCAGGGGTCTTCAACAGGGGGTCCTCAGAGTTGCTACAGGAGGTCCGCCAAATCTCTGTGTGATAGGATCATTGTTTTTTACATTAACCACTTGAACCCTAGCATCCCTATTCTAAGGACAACTTTAGCCGAAAACAGCCGATCTACAAGCTGAAAATAGTAGATCTGCTATTTTCGGCAAAGAGGGGGAAAAAGAGCAGACCAAGTACAGAGTGAAAATTTACTAAGTATTGACGGTTTAAGTCGTTAAATGTCTTAAAATACACATTAACATGAATCCAACATCTATGAAAAGCTTTAATCTGCAACACCATTTTATGTAATATATAGTGGGGGTCCCTGCTTCATCTCTCTCTCAGTTAGGGGGGTCCTTGGCCTGAAAAGGTTGAAGACCCCTGGTCTAAACAATATACTATCAAAAATAATAACCAGTACAGTACATTGAAAGGATACCAGGTACACAATGAACCTAGCATCTGTCTAAACAACATGCTATCTAAATTACAGGCTAGTCAAGGCTTCACATGTGTGACTGATAGATAGAGGAGGGAAAAAAAGTCATTTTGAGGGTGAAATACTCCTTTAACACTGATGATTTTACAGCGTATAGATTTGGGTTCCAGAGATAACAAATCATATCATCTGTCAGGTGGAAACCTCATTATGTCCAAAACTATTACTTTTCAGGATTCAAATTCAAAAAGCACCAAAAGTAGCAGATCTACAAGCTCGAAACGCGTCGCTTCGCGTTGTGTTTCGAGCTTGCGGATCTGCTACTTTTGATGCTTTTGTGTGTGACGGCGCTGTTGTATGATCAAGTAGATCATTAATTCACAAAGATTTTAAAAAAAAAACATAAAGTTAAATATATAAATTATATGGAAATATGAGGTATCAAACTCTGGGGAGATCCTTAAAAGTACAAAAGGGTTGAGAAAGGGTGCAGATTATGTGTTAAACCCAAAAGTAGCATGACATCCCCACTAAATACAGCTGTCTCCATGCCTCGTTCACCTCGTTCACCCTCCCATCCATCATCGTTACCTTACGCCAGCGGAGACGGACACACAAACCGTCACCCAACGCCGCCGCTCACACACAACACTTGTACGCACGCACGCCCACACACACACACTGAATGAACACTGAGTCACATGCATATACACGTACGTATGTACGTACGTTCGCACACACGCGCACGCACGCACGCACGCACGCACGCACGCACGCACGCACGCACACACACACACACACACACACACACACACACACACACACACACACACACACACACACACACACACACACACACACACACACACACACACACACACACACACACACACACGTGTTATAAAGCGGGAGAGAGAGAGACACTGCAGGCGTTCCCCCTCATTAACGCTCGCTCTCCCTCTTTGATTATTTTTCCTGATCATTTCCAGCGTGGCACGCCAGTTGCTACATCCTGTTTCCAGGGAATCCATTTCCTGTCAAACCGCACCGAAACAGTTCCTCTGGCAAGCATGTGGAGAGAGAGAAGAACGCAGCGCACAGCTCTGTGCGATCCAACATCCCTTAAAGATCACGCTTCATCAAGAGGAGAAACCCACCGCAAGACCTGACTTCATTCATCCATTTGTCAGTCCACTTGTCTGTCTGTCTGTCTGTCTGTCTGTCTGTCTGTCTGTCTGTCTGGCCATTCCAGGTGACTTGATGAACGATAGATGTTGGTTCAGGAGTATACAACCCCAATGCTGGCAGGGAATACGGGTCTCGGTCCAACTAACTGACACGTACAGTTCATAAGCCTGATTTACGGTAACCCTGCGATGGAGTCACACTGCCCAAAATAGACCGGCTTGTAAGGGCTGCTATTTTCGGTGCGCAAAATTCCGGCGTACAGCGGTATAAATCACACCGTAGCCTATATAATCTGTCTATTTGGAAAAATAAAATATGATTATATTTATCAGTCAATGTGTCACCCGCCCATATGATTCTATCCTGAGGAACGTTGCAATAGTGAACACACGACATTTGGGATGGCAGTGACTTCAAAATAAATTGTAGATATATGATTGTAGTTGAGTTACTAGAGCCTTGAGTAGAGGCTGTATACTGTGTATAGTCTCAATTAGCTTGGAATCGCCAACGATGATGTTATTGGTAGGCAGGTCTTCATCTGTGCCTACCAATGAAGACCTGCCTATACTGATACAAAACAGAGGTAGTAGCAGTGGTGGGAAAAGTACTCACATTTTTTACTTAAGTAAAAGTATCAATAATGCAATGTAGAAATACTCTGTTACAAGTAAAAGTCCAGGAATCAAAATGTCCTTGAGTAAAAGTAGTGGCATCAAATGTACTTAAAGTACCAAAAGTAGAAGTACTCATTGTGCAAAATGTCACATTCAAGTAAAAATTATTATGTTTTTGAAAATAGCCGATCGGCTATTTTCAAATGGCCGAAATGTATATAAATTGAAGTGGTTAATGTACTGTAGGTTTTGTAATAATAATACAAATCTACAAAGTAACTAAAGTTTTCAAATAATTTCAGTGGAGTAAAAGTACAATATGTGCCTCTGAGATGTAGTGGAGTAGAAGTAAAAGTACTGAAAGTTTGAAATACTCCAGTAAAGTAAAAAATACCTCAAAATTGTACTTAAGTACAGTACTTGAGTAAATGTACTTAGTTACTTTAGACCAACGGGTAGTAGACAGAAATGGTGCCATCTTAAAATGAGCATTAGTGAGGACGAATTATATGAACATAGGTTTAAAATGGGTGAAGTACATGTCATCGTACATTCAACTATCTTCAAGGAACACAGACTTTACCATCACAGACTTAATACGTCGTCAGGCGCAGCCCGCGTAACAATGTAAGTTCAACTCTAATGGCATGGCCTCACCTGCCCCCAAGGCTCCCAAAAAATGAAATACAATTTATTTATTTTTTAAACGAAGGTTCGAACGTTCATTGGAAAACACCACAGAACGTCCAAACCCTAATAAATGGCTTTCGGGGCCAGCCCTAGAACACAGGCAAACACGTCCATAAATCCATCTCAGAGATTACTTGATGACATGAATTTATTATGTTTGTAGCTGGACTGAGTGAGTGAGTTCGTGTGAGTGCGTATGTGCGTCAGTGTAGATTTTGACAGCAAATTTCGATTTAGTTTTAGTCATAGTCTTTTGAATAAAATTCCATTTGGTTTTAGTCATTTTAGTCATCTGAAATGTTTTAGTTTTTGTCTAGTTGACTAAATATCATAAGATTATTGTCGACTAAATCTACAGTTGATTTAGTCGACTAAAATGTATGTTGGCGGGACTTGACGGTGTCGTAATGGCTGATTTTACACTTGGTTGCATGCTGAAAATAGTAATATCTACAAGCTACAATTGTAGATCTGCTATTTTCAGAGGGCAAAACCCGAGCGCTACTGGATCTCTTCTCCACTAGTCCCTCCCTAACGTTTTAGTCTAGTTTGTATTTGTTGACGAAATTGTCAATATATTTAGTCTTAGTTTTAGTCATCATAGCTTAGTTTTTATTTCGTTTTTATTTTGTTTTCGTCAGTGAAAAAAGGTAGTCGACCATCATTTTCGTCATAGTTTTAGTCGACGAAATCAACACTGATGTGCGTGCGTGCGTGTGTACAAGAGAAAGCGAGACCGAGCGAGCAAGAAAGAGATAAGAGAGAGAAAGAGATAGAGGTGACTCTCCATTTGAAACGTGTTCATTGAGAAATGAACCCCCCGACATACTGTACAACACTAATCACAGTCTTTGTTCTTTCTCTACTTGACAACTAGGGAACAATATGAATCAGCATCACCATCAGCCATCAGTGGATGAAGAAGAACAGTGCACTTTTATCATTTGTAGGCAGTTTCACCAAAAATGTGTGTGTGTGTGTGTGTGTGTGTGTGTGTGTGTGTGTGTGTGTGTGTGTGTGTGTGTGTGTGTGTGTGTGTGTGTGTGTGTGTGTGTGTGTGTGTGTGCGTGCGTGCGTGCGTGCGTGCGTGCGTGCGTGCGTGCGTGCGTGCGTGCGTGCGTGCGTGCGTGCGTGCGTGCGTGCGTGCGTGCGTGCGTGCGTGCGTGCGTGCGTGCGTGCGTGCGTGCGTGCGTGCGTGCGTGCGTGCGCGCGTGTGTTGTGTTTGAGAAATGGACTCTGAAATTGCTTCCATATGTCCGCAGTGGTCTAGGTGATGCTCACTGGCCCTCTGAGCCCAGTTGATGGAACTAAGAGGCCCCTGGGCAAAGACACATGGAGAGGAGAAGAGAGAAGAGGAGAGAAGATTTTGGCCAAGTGGACTCTTGTCCAGTAGTTCATTCAGGTATTTGTTTTTTTTTACAAGTCCCTAGCATAAGACATTTTACTGCTTGGCAAAGCTGTCAATAAACAGACGCTGCAACAAGTCGTCACTTTCTCGTTACTTTTTCACTTTAGTCCGCAACCCAAACATGGGTCCAACCCACTGTTTGGGAAACGGTGCTCTTCCTTTCCCAAACAGCTATTCCTTCCTCGACAGACAGACAGACAGACACACACACACACACACACAGACACCTGTTGCAAGGATGGACACAGTGTTATTTTTTCTCTTGAAAATCCCATAGAGAAATCTTAAGATTGCGTCATTTCCAAAATTACCACCCGGGCCATATAAGATTCCACAATGGCATTTTCAAGAAAATATATATCACCATGACCCAGGGGAATAGCGCCCTCTAGCGGCAGTGATGTCTAACAATGTTCTAACAATGCAAATCTGGTGCGGTGGTCTAACAAAATATTTTCAGATGGGGGTCCGCGAACAATTACATATTAATTTGGGGGTCCTTGACATGAAAATGGCTGAGAACCACTGGTTTCAACCGTAATAAAAAAAAATGGAAGAAAGCTCAAATAAGCAACTGCACTTCAGAAACAAGCGCAAAAAAACGCAACCCGCAACTACCAATATCAACAAGCGACGTTACAGAAAAACTAACCACAAAGTCGCTTATAATAAGCAGACATGGCAACACTGCTGGTGGCTTCTGTTCCAACTGCCAAGAGCCTGGGTGTCGTCAGATGTCCTTCAAGGCATGTTCCTGTAGATTTACACTTCATAACATCTAAAGGATCAGACCCTTCATTAACCAGGAGTCTGCCCAGTTTCCTCATTCGGTTATCTCAAAACTTGGACCACAGTAACTCCCTCCTTATTGGGTCTACCGGCATGCTCACTTAAGCCCCTCCAAATGATCCAAAATGCCGCAGCACGGCCCGGTCTTCAACCAGCCAATATTTTCACATGTTTCCCCCCCCCCCCCCTTTTCCGCTCCCTTCATGAGCTTCCACTTGCTGCCCGCACTGAGTACAAAACACTGATGTTGGCCTGCAAGGCCAACCAAAGGCATGGCACCCCCCCATACCTTCAAGGCTTGATCCAACAACCTTTCCCGCTCACTTAGGTCAGCTAACACAACATGAATGCTGAACAACCTTCCCTAAAAAACACCATGGATAATATCCTAAACTCCTCTCTCCCTTCTGGCTCCCAAACCGTGGAATAAACTCCCCATAATGCAGTCAGAACGGCAGAATCCCAATTTTCCAGCGTAATCTGAAGACTGATCGACCTCTTCAGACTGCATTTCACCCCCTAGCACTTGGCTCTCCTTGCATACCTCCTTAACACCTTTCCTGTCCATTGATGCTGGTCTACAAAGCAGATACTGTATATCCTGGACGCTTGTTCGCATATTTTTGTTTGGTATACATTCATTTTTCCTCGACCACAAATGTTAAGAATGCCATACTCAATGCTCATACTTTTAGTGTGTGTGTGTGTGTGTGTGTGTGTGTGTGTGTGTGTGTGTGTGTGTGTGTGTGTGTGTGTGTGTGTGTGTGTGTGTGTGTGTGTGTGTGTGTGTGTGTGTGTGTGTGTGCGCGCGCGCGCGTGTGTGTGTGATTTTAAAGGTTAAGTGGTGTGGACTGAGTGGGGTCATCCTCAGGAGAGGAGAGGTCAGCTCCAACAGAATGGACACTGTTGTCCCTGCCTGTCACTGTCATCAACTCACTGCCTAATGGTTAACTGGGCACTGACTGACAGGCAGCCCACCGGCATGGTCCTCATTACAGAGAGACAGACAGAGACAGACAGACACACACACACACACACCTGTTGCAAGGATAGACACAGTGTTATTTTTTTTCTTGAAAATCCCATAGAGAAATCTTAGATTGCATCATTTCCAAAATTAACCCATTAAGACTTGGAACGCATCTGTATCATTTTTTGATTTGAGCTAAAAAGCATTATATTACACATTGGCTATTCAAAAATAGCAGATCTACAAGCTCGTAGCGCGGCACCGAGTGCCGCGCTATGAGCATTTAGATCTGCTATTTTAGAGAAATTGTGAAAATGTGTGCAAATCTTTGAATATGTTAAAGCAAACATTTTTTTTATTTTTTTTTTATCCCGCGATTTTTGTAACCCATTTTTTTCACCCGGTGCCAATTTCCTAAGTGATCCTGGGCGCTACACCAGCCCTACACCAGCGCTACACCAGTCCCCCACAGCCTGGGGAGGCCAGGGCCGAGCTCATGCTTCCTTCAATGCATGAGAGCCAACTGACCTTCTTGTCACCTGACAGGGGGGAGTTTCCCTGGTAGGACGTAGCGCGTGGAAGGAACACGTTATTCCAACCAGTTCCCTTCCCCTCCATCAGGCGCCCCGGCTGTCATGGGGGAGGCGGTATAGTGACCAGGATTACTACATGTTTTTGTGAGGGTATTAACTACCCTGGCAGACACGGGGAGAACATGCAAACTCCACACAGAATAGGCCCTTTCGCCAACCCCACCTAGGGTATGGGCGCTGATGACACGGAGGAGAAGACACACCCCCAGCGCCCACAGCGTCCCCGGCGGGAATCGAACCCAGGACCTTCTTGCTGTGAGGCGACAGCGCTACCGACTGCGCCACCGTGCCCCCCTGGGCCCCTCCCCCTAAAGCAAACATTTTTATCTCAAATCTTTGAATATGTATTATTTTAAAGCAAACATTTTTATCTCAAATCTTTGCTTCTGGGGGGTCCCTGGAACAAACTATTTTGAGATGTGGGTCGGCGGCCAAATACATATCATTTTGGGGGTCCTTGACATGAGAAAGTTTGAGCACCACTGATATAGAAACATAAGTTTTTCAGAATACTGTTGGGATTTAGAAGACATTTGTAGAATCGGCTTCAGGTCTTAATGGGTTAAACAAATCACCCGGGCCGTATAAGATTCCACTATGGCATTTTCAAGAAAAAAAACATCACCATGACTCAGGGGAATAGCGCCCTCTAGTGGCAGTGATGTCAGACTTCGGTGCTCTAAAAACAGCCATTTATAGGATGTCTTCACACCTCTATATTTACAGTATATTGGGCATCCTCTAATTCAGCGTATCATGTCAGTGTGCAGAACAGTGTGTATCAGTATGATTGCAGTGTGCATACAGTATGCACACAGCACGCACTTTATGTCTGAGCAAGCAGTTACTCTCGTGTCTTTCACCAAGAATTTGCGCACACAAGGCTCGGCGTGCACGCACGAGCAGGTTTGGCTCGTGCACACGCAGCAGCGGCGGCCGCGCGCGCGTCCCTCTTCGGCCTTGCACATGTTTACCTCCCCTCCCTGTGTAAACCATTAAATATCTCATCCCTGTTCTGACCCCTATAACTCCGCTTTATGGCTTTTCCACATGGTCTCTGAAGAACACGCGGGGGCTTTATTTTGGACCGCGCCATGTTTGTTCTGGGGGGCCCTGACACGGCGCTGCTAACACCGCGTCCCAAACCACAGCCGACCCAGGAACCCAGGGAACACATTTGCCGGGGCCTGGGAATGGTCACGGCGGTCAGTCCGGTTCAGATGAGGTCATATTATATCGGGAACCTGGAAACGCTTGGGAGTAGAGAGGAGAGGAGAGGACCGGTTCAACGTGTCTGCTCTCTGGCTGGACAGGTCCAGAGGAGGGTGGTTTATATGTGAACCTCGGTGGTCAGCCCTATAACGAGAAAGCTGTTTTCCATGTGTTTACGCCAGCCTGCTGGAGTCTTTAGCGAAGTTCATCAGGTTCTCACCTGCTTTCAAGTCCTCACGTGCCCTCACGTCCCCCTACCACTACTCTTAAGGGACCAGCGGAGGGGGGGGGGAGCGAGAGAGAGAGAGAGAGAGAGAGAGAGAGAGAGAGAGAGAGAGAGAGAGAGAGAGAGAGAGAGAGAGAGAGAGAGAGAGAGAGACGGGGGCAACTGAGTAGACAAGAGTGGCTGAGCAAGCGGATTAACACAGACTGAGCTATAGCTATACCGAGTGAGCTATGGACCATATTACCCCGTTATTACCCGAGTGTAACGTAAGAACAAAATGGCTGCCGTTTTGAATATGGCCAATAGCAGAGCCAGATGTGTGTGCGGGGGGGGGGGTGTAAGGGAGTGAGAAATCGGGACGTCAGCAGGGAGGGAACGTGGCAGAGAGAGAGAGAGAGAGAGCAACGCGGGTTGAGCGAGCACAGCATGGGGGGAAAGTCCGCGGCGGCCGTCGTAGCGAGCTAAGGTCGAGACCGCAAAACGTCCGCTCCGCCTCACTACCTCGGTGCACCATCCATCAGCGAGGAGAACAAGGAAAGATCAACATAACCCATTACGACCCGAGGGCCGATTCTATACTGTAAGATGTAGGCTACAAGCTCGTGCTGTGAGCTTGTAGATCTGCTATTTTTTGAAAAATCTAGAAAATGTGTGCAAATCTTTGAATATGTATATTTTTAAAAGTGAACATTTGCAACTCAAATCTTTGCTTCTCTGGGGGGTCCCTGCCTGGAACAAAATATTTTGAGATGGGGTCCGCGGCCAAATACATATCATTTTGGGGAAAGTCGGAGCACCACTGATGAAGCAACATATACTGTTAGAATTTAGAAAACATTTTTAGATATGTACTTATCTCAAAACGTTTTGTTCCAGGGACACCCCCCCCCCCCCCCAAGAAGAAAAGATTTGAGTTACAAATGTTCGCTTTAAAAAAAATATATATATTCAAAGATTTGCAATAAAAAATAAAATAAAAAATAGCAGATCTACAAGCTCATAGCGCGGCACTCAGTGCCGCGCTATGAGCTTGTAGATCTGCTATTTTTGAATAGCCCCAAAGACATCAAAAAAATAAAATGACACAGATGCGTTCCCGGCTCTAATGGGATAAACAGGCCAGGAGAGACCGCAGCACACTGCACTGTCACATCATTCACCATCTGCACACCACAGCTACACCCATCCATCAATCCATTCTCTCACTGCCACCCTCTCCCTCTCTCTCTCTCCCTCCTCCTCTCTTCTTCCACCGATTTACTTTGTCACTCCTCCTCGGCTTTCTTTCGCTCTCCTCCCGGTTCGCTCCACCGCCACTAGCCTGTGGTCGAAGCGGAGGAACATCCACTTTTTATTGCACTTGTGGCCGAAGAGGACAATAATATAACAAGACAAGTTGGAGATTTATTGACGCTATATATTTAAACCACTTTAAACAACCCTATCGTTGCTGTCGGGAGCTAGAAACCTCGTATCATCATGTTTACCTTTTTTTGTTGTTGTTTTTTTCCTAAATTAACGCCCAACTTGATCATACTACAGCGTCAAGGACGCAGAGGGCATTTTAGAACTGAAGGGGACGCACGTTCCTAGCGTGCGCGCAGGTTTGTATTTTTTCAGGTTTGTTACCTTTTTTTTTTTTTTTTTACTTTAACACCTTTACCGCCGGGCCCGTAGTTCTACGGGCCGTTAAATCCAACGGTTAAGCGCCGAGCCCGTAGTCCTACGGGCTGCGGTCTTTTCGCGCATGCGCGGTCCGGGTGCACTTTCGGAATTTTTTTGATCCACTTCCGTTTCCGGTTTGATGACAGGAAATAGAATTATTTGGGATCCGGTTTCGACGATCACGCCCGCTCCCATTCTGCAGACGAAACTGAAACTCAATTCTCTTCCTGTAGTTTTTTCTCCTCGCATTTCACTGTTTAACGTAATCCGCTCTAACTCAAACATGGATGCCCCGTTTGACACGTGGTTTTCACTGGGAGATACAGGGAGATCTCGCGGATGTAAACAGACCGTTCACGGCTCAATCTTAAGGATTTTAACAAGATCTATGGCGACATGAAAAAAACAAAAAAACAACAAAAACACCTTGGCACTGGTGAGTACATTATGAGATTAACCTCTGGCGGTGGATGTGTTAATATGGTTAATTCGGTACAAAAAAGAATGACTCCATTAAGTGTAGATGTCGGAGGTTTTTTCTTTTTCTTTTTTCTTCATCCCCAATGGAACTGAGTATGTTCAATCCCCCCTGCGTCCCTGTACAGCGTCAAACAAAAGTATCAAAAGTAGCAGATCTACAAGCTGGAAATGTGGCGCGAAGCCACACGTTTTGAGCTTGTAGATCTGCTACTTTTGCCGTTTTTGAATTTGAATCCTGAAAAGTAAAAGTTTAGGACGTATGAGATTTCCACGCAACAGAGGCGCTATACTTGTTGCCCGGGGTCCCTTCCTTTCTTCCCCTCTGTATACCACATCTCCTTCAGTGAAAATGGCCGATCTACAAGCTCACAACGCGTTGTGAGCTTGTAGATCGGTCATTTTCCCCCAAATGTTAGCCTGTTATGAAATGCCCAAAATAAGGGCGCCAGGGCGTCGTTAGATCATCCGCCTCAGAAGTCGGTGAAAAAAAACGGTTTCAGGAGAAATCTCGCCACGTTGAAACATAATGAAAGAAAAGCATGAAATACGACGGCGTATGCAGTATCGACGTGTTGCACAAATGGCAAGAAGCCCAATTAACCTGTTCTGAATTATTTTCCCAACACTTCTGCATCTGCTGAGTAAGCAAACAACCCCCACGCTGTGTTTTTTTTTGGTGTTATTTAAGAGCATAGCATTGCAATTTAAACGTTTATGTACTTAGGCCATTTGGTGCCAGCTGTACTGCAATGTTTTGGGCTTTACTTTCTTCAGTTTAAAGCTCAATTTAGTCAAAGAGACATGTGCATGTATGTTTCTATCTATCTGGTTGTATAGGCCAGGCCCTCTGTCATTGGCTGGTTAAATATGCAGGAAGGCTTCTGATAGGTTATCTGATCTGCTGGAGTTTGGTTACAAAGCTGCATTCTCCTGCTGAACTGAGCGACACACACACACACACACACACACACACACACACACACACACACACACACACACACACACACACACACACACACACACACACACACACACACACACACACACACACACGGAAATAGACGATCTACAAGCTCAATGTATCACAATGCCGCGTTTTGAGGTTGTAGATGTGTGTGTTTTTTTTGTTGTTGCTATATTTGAAATTGTTTGGGGGTGGGGTTACTGTTTGAAAAAAAGGTTAAAATGTTAACATAACATGACAATGACCCAAAAAATAGGAACATCAGGTTGAAAGTGGTTAAGGGGTTAATTTTCCACTGACATTGATGGTGCCTTCAAATTGCTTACACGCACACGCACACGCACATTCTATTTTCCACATGTCCCGGTTATCTGGAGATGGGTCTCAATCAGCTCCATTTAGAAGCCGTCCTTTTAGCTTTGACTGACAAATAAATACACATCCATTTTCTCCTTCCCTCGCTCACACACACACACTGACTCCTCTGTTCCGTCTCTTCTCGTTGCTGTCGGGGGGACAGAAACCTCTTATCTCCATATTTTAAACTTTTTTGTGTGTTTTTTCGTAAATTAACGCCCTATACTTGACCATATACTACAGACAAAAAAAAGCACCAAAAGTAGCAGATCTACAAGCTCAAAACGCAGCGTGAAGCGACGCGTTTCGGGCTTGTAGATCTGCTGCTTTTAGAATCTGAATCCTGAAAAGTAACAGTTTTTTGGACATATGCGGTTTCCAACCCGACAGAGACGATTTCCAACGCTGATGTGAATGGCTTTTTAGAGGAGTGCACGTCTAGCTGCGAGATGATGATGATGATGATTATGATGCTCCCCGACCGGACCCGGGACAAACTGAGAGATCTCAGTGTTAACTGTGGGGTGAAAGTACAGTACCTTACTGTACTAATCACTGTCAATCTAGGAGGAGACATGTGCCTGGCACAGGAGACTGTGTACCACTAGCCTGGCACCACAAATACACACACACACACACACACACACACACACACACACACACACACACACACACACACACACACACACACACACACACACACACACACACACACACACACACACACACACACACACACACACACACACACACCCTAGCGCGCATACACACAAACAAACAGGCTCTCTCCCTCTCTCTCCCTCACATACACACACACACACACACACACACGCAGAGCCGTAGTTTAGTGGGTAGAGAGCATGGAGTTATAATATATAGAGAACGGATTGCCCCGCCCCCCCACCTATTCATTTCAATGAAGTTGCACACCCAGTATACCCTCTTCTTCCGCATTTGAGCACCCAATTTTAGTGCTCAAATGCGGAAGACTTGAGCAACCGAGCAGGTGCACTAACTAGGGTTTCATACATAGACTGTATAAAAGAGATGGACAAAGCCAGACCGCTGGTTTCTGCAGACCGAAAATGAAGCCGATTGTTCAGGAATTTGAAATCCGCCATCTCTAATATAAGCCCAAAAGCACGTCGGGAACAAGAACCGGAAAACAATCCCCAAAGAATGCTATTGGTTGGGTAGCTTGTCAATCAAGAGCGGGGGGCGAGGAATGAATGCTATTGGTTGTGTAGCTTGTCAATCAAATCATTCCGCCCCCTCTTAAAGAATAGCCCACTTTATCGTCAATTTTAGAATAAATGGGACCATAATTTAGCAAAACGCATATCATGATGATTGAAAGGAGACTTTAAACTAGCGACTGGAAGCATATAGAATTTATGACAATTTTTATTTAGGTAAAAAAATCTAGTCTCAAGTTTGTCAAAAACCCATCCGCTTGCGTTAAGATAAATTCTTTCTGACACCAGCAGGGGTAAAACAGCGAAACTACAGGCCATTCATATGAACTGTCTCTTCCGTATTGGAGTCAATGTAAAAATCTCAAGCTGGCCCCTTGTCTTGCAATCCCATATTTGACCACCAGGCAGGCGACGACGGCAGCTTCACTGTTCTACCGCGGTTCTGGGGGGGCTTGGTAGAGAGAGAGACGCCGTTGTCTGGTAATCAGAAGGTCACCGATTAGGTTCGCCGTTTATCCCGGCCCTGGTCTCTATACGTCTCAAAGTGTTCCTGAGCAAGACACTTAACCTTATGGGTGAAGCCAGAGCCATATAAGGAGTTGGGCCATCTCCGTTCACTTCATCGGGCCAGTCTTCTACAGAGCCTTCTATTGGCGAATAGTGACAAAGCCCTGAACCTTACGGAAGTTTACGGAATGCACTGAAGTCTATGAGTGTTTGTCACTATTTCGAGTTTAAAGGAACCAAGTGTCTGGCGCTGTTTTCTGCCCCCTAGGTGATGCAACTCTCTAATACAAGGCTCTGGGTGAAGCTGAAACTGAATTTCCCAAAAATAATTAGAGAGAGAGAGAGAGAGAGAGAGAGAGAGAGAGGGAGAGGGAGAGGGAGAGGGAGAGGGAGAGGGGGAGGAGGAGCGGAAGAGGGGTAGAGGGAGAGGGAGAGAGAGAGAGAAAGAGAGAGGGTAATGGCCAGGCATACAAGCAGTCACACACTTAGACCCTGTATATCGTCATCTACAAGCTCAAAACGTGTTTTGATGCTTTTTGTATGATCGAAGTAGGGCGTTCATTTACGAAGAAAAAAACACAAAAAGTCAGAACACAGAGAAAAGGAGGTTTTCTGCCCAACAGCAATGATATGTGGCATTGTTGAGGCGTTGTTACTATAGTGGGCGATGTATGAAGATAAAAGCCAAGAGAGGGGGGGGGAGCCGGATGGGGTGGAGTTACAGATGGATGGAAAATGGGAGATGAGACGACGGCGTGAGAGACAGACAGATAATAGGAAAAGGCTCTCCTGCCCTCCAATGACTGACAGACAGACAGACGGTAGAGGAATGCAGGGCTGTGTGTCTGCTCTCTAAAGAGCCCCCTGGTCAGACACCACTTAGACCAAGAAACCCTAGCCGTTCTCAAGGAGGAGAAAATGCCACTTCAATACCAGGAAAATAGTAACTACACAGAGCCTGCATGATGAGAGTAGAGCAATCAGTACTGACAGTGGTGTGTGTGTGTGTGTGTGTGTGTGTGTGTGTGTGTGTGTGTGTGTGTGTGTGTGTGTGTGTGTGTGTGTGTGTGTGTGTGTGTGTGTGTGTGTGTGCGCGCGCAAGTAATACAAGCGAGCCAAATAAGTATACCAATAAGCGGTATACAGTAAGTATACAGTACGGTATATACAGAAGAATTTAGGAATGGTATTAGAGTTATTAGAGGATTATAGACATTTATAGGTTACAGTAGGTATATGGATCGGGTCAGAGTTACAGTATATGCCCGATTTATACTTCTTATGTTGAAAATCTACAGATCCTCGTCGGCCATAGACCAAAGTCACACGGCAACCGTGTGAAAATGGTCCATTCGCTGAATGGTTTAGTGCGCCCGCCTAGGACACCGGCAGGGCCCGAAGGTGCCAGGTACGATTGCAGTCCTCAGCGATGTGTCAAAGTGTCCCTGAGCAAGACACTTAACCTCTAACACGTCACTTTGTGAAGCGCTGATATTTTTTAATTAAAAAAAAACATCTTGAAAGTATTGGAACATTTTGAATAATTTGGCATTTTTTCTGGGGGTCTCTGGCATGGCGCGAAACATTTTCGTTTCGTCCGCGGCCAAATGCATATCAATTTGGCCGCGGAATGAAGAAATGGCATTTGTAAAATGTTGATGTCCGCACAAGTATAGTAATACAAACTCGTGCGTGTGCGCGTGCGTGCGTGCGTGCGCGTGCGTGCGTGCGTGCGTGCGTGCGTGCGTGCGTGCGTGCGTGCGTGCGTGCGTGCGTGCGTGCGTGCGTGCGTGCGTGCGTGCGTGCGTGCGTGCGTGCGTGCGTGCGTGCGTGCGTGCGTGCGTGCGTGCGTGCGTGCGTGCGTGCGTGCGTGCGTGCGTGTGGTTGAGTTCGGTGATCACGACTGTCATATCCCATTACAGCCAACCATGTATTGCAGCAGCCTATGAGAACAGAGAAGTGTAGAGCAAGGGTTTAGCTCAAGACCCAAAAGAGAAATGTTATGTCTCCTCGGGACCCAAACTAGAGAAAATAGCCACCCTGCTATTTTCACAAATTCTAAAGAAATACATTCATGAATTTCATTGATTTCATTTGTGTAATTTATTAAATTGATTTCTTTCGAAAAATGCTTGACTTCTTATTTCTGAATCTAAATTATATATATGTATGTATATATATATATATATATTTTTTTTATAATACAACATTATTTGCAGGAAACAAGGGTAAAGGGATATTTACTCGCAACCCATAAAAATGTGTCCGCGACCCACAACTGGGTACCGACCCATTGTTTGGGAAACAGTGGTGTAGAGGGCCAGAGTACAGGGAGGTGGCCAGTGTCAGGTGCATTACAGTCAGTTGTCATTATAACATGCACACACACACACACACACACACACACACACACGTGTGTGCACACACACACACACACATGTGCGCACATACACATGCACACACACAAACACACACACACACAAACACACACACACACACACACACGCACACACAAACATACACACACCAAAGACACAAACGCACACATTCCCAGGGATTGCGACATACAGCTAAACACACACACACACACACACATGCTTTTTTCCCAAAACATTTGCATTCTATAGTGCACACAAGCACACAAGCACACACACACACACACACACACACACACACACACACACAAGCCAATTCCTTTAAGTATGATGTATTCATCTAACTGCTAGCGCCAAAAAATTCCTTGCACATGTATAGACAATTAGGTCTAATTTTGGCCCAAATTGCTTCCTGTAATGAAGAGTGGACATCGTTAGTGGGCCACTCTCGGCTGCCGAACGCAAGGAGATCTAAAGTATCGGTTTCAGCTCCACAGAAGGATGGGGGAAAATGCACCACAACACACACACACACACACACACACACACACACACACACACTTAAAAATGCCGTAGCCCCCCCCCCCCCCCCCCCAAACATCCACATTGGCTGTGGCAGTGATAAAATCATTAGAGGCACAGTTTGGAAACTTCAAAGATGGTGATGGAAATGCTGCCAGCTTCCCCCTGCTTTCTGACTGACCTACCCACCCAAAACTACATAACGAGACTTATGAGAGAGAGAGAGAGAGAGAGAGAGAGAGAGAGAGAGAGAGAGAGAGAGAGAGTGTGTGTGTGTGGGGGAGGTCCCCATATGATAGATATGTTGAGATATGTTGCCATTTTGGAAATGGTGATACAGTGCAGTAGGTGTCGCAATATCATTGCATTATTATTATTTTGTTTTTTTTACCCTACAGTTTTTCTCTCGTAAGCTCTATTTCTCGTTCTGATACGTTGAGGTGAAAGATCCATAAAATAGCCTACTGTTACATATGTGCACCACGATTTAACCACTTAATCCATTAAGACCAGGAACGCATCTGTGTCATTTTAAGATATCTTTGGCTATTCAAAAAATAGCAGATCTACAAGCTTATAGCCGCGCTATGAGCTTGTAGATCTCCAATATTCTTTTATTTATTTTTTATTTTTTTATATATCTGTTTATTGTTTTTTTTGCAGGTTATTTTTCCTCCCATATGAGGACAACATTCGTAAAGTCAAATTGCAGGCATATATATTGTACATAGGTACCCCACATTTCCCTCCCGCCCACCCACTCGCCCTCCCACCCACCCACTCTTCCCGGTTACTGAGACAGTGCTACAAGCAAAAGGAAGAAAGCCAAAAAACAGAACAAAAAAAAAAAACAGACAACTGCAAGTGAATTTTTTTTTTTAAATAAAATAAAATAAAAATAAAAATAAAGGGGGGGGGGGGAGGGGGGGACCACCTGTGTGCGCACAGACATCAGCTCACATGGACAGTACACAAGTCTATATTTTCACCTTTCCATAATTCAAGTATCGCTTTCCTCCGGGGTTACTGTCAAGGTCCTTACGTAGTCCACAAGAGGCCTCCATGTTTGGTTATAAGTTCTCAAAGAACCATTAAGTGAGAATCTAATTTTTTCAAGCTTGAGATAAAATAGTACATCCTTTATCCAACTGTTATGTGTGGGTGGAAAAGCTTGTTTCCATTTAAGGAGTATGAGACGTCTTGCTAGAAGAGAGGTAAAAGAAATTATTCTCTTAAAGTGTTGAGGGATATTAGTCCCAGGAGGAACGCCAAATAGGGCTGTTAAGGGGTTGGGTGGGATGGGTACACCTGATATATCGGAGTAAGATTTAAATATATCTGTCCAAAAGGCCTGTAGTCGAGGGCATGACCAGAACATATGTGTCAGATCCGCAGAGGATTGTCTGCAACGATTACACTCGTCACTAATATCTGGAAATATCCTTGCTAGTCTCGCATTGGTGTAATGAACACGATGAATAATCTTACATTGTATAAGGCTATGTCTGGCGCAAATTGAGGAGCTATGGACTAGCCTCAACGCCATCTCCCATGTCGCATCAGGCAGTTCCACCCCCAGGTCTTGCTCCCATGCTATTTTAAGACGGTTAAGAGTCTCTGGATTTATTAAATTTAGTTGAGTATATATCTCTGAAATTGTGCCCTTTGTATTGGGATTCAAAGAAATTATAGAGTCAATTACCGAGTGAGTAGGCTGGTTTGGGAAATTTGGAAATTGTTTTTGTAGAAAGTGTCTGATCTGGAAATAGCGAAATAGGTGGGAACTGGAATATTCTTTTAAATCATGGAAAATGTGTGCAAATCTTTGAATATATATATATATATATATATATATATATATATATATATATATATATATATATATATATATATATATGTGTTTTAAAGCGAACATTTTAACTCCGATCTGTGCTTCTGGGGGTCCCTAGAACAACATATTTTGAGATAGGGGTCCAAAGCCAAATACATATAATTGACATGGAACTGATATAGCAACGTACTGTTAGGATTGAGCAGCCGCGGATCCCCATCTCATGTTTTGTTCCAGGGACCCCCAGAAGCAAAGATTTGAGTTACAAATGTTTGCTTTAAAAATATATATATTCAAAGATTTGCACAAATTCTCAAGATTTTTGAATAGCCAAAGAAATCTTAAAATGACACCGATGCGTTCCCAGATTGAATGGGTTAAACCCCAGCATGCTTATGGGGAAAGCTTTGGCAGAAAATAACCGATCGACAAGTCCAGCTTGTTGATCGTCTATTTTCAGCCAAAGCTTTCCCCACAATAACAGAAAACAGAAAGTACACCACTAGTATAGAGCCCTGAGGGACTCCAGTCAACCATATGGGGTTTAAGTGGTTAAGGGAGAAGGGGAGACCTCTGTTAGTCCCACACGGGTGGGGGTGGGGGGGACAGCATCAACTTCACCCAGCTGATGACTGCTCAGATGGAGCACTCAGAGGGGAGCAGTTTACTGTTGGACGTAAAAACCGGGGCACCTTCTTCCCGGAAAAGCCTCTCTTCTACCCATTACTCCGGTTTCCAAAAAAGACCGGTCATTTTTGACCCAACATTTTAAACTAACAAATTAGCCCTTCATGTCCTTTTACAGTTCCAAGAACAACAAAGAATTACCATAACATTACTCCACACGGGTCACGCGGCATAATCCAATGTCTTCTGAAGCCAATGCGATTACACTGTGAGTGGAAAAGTACATTATTTAGTACAAATCTTCGCCACATTCACTCCCTTAGCTCTGCTGTTGTTGGCGAGCCGGCTTGCCTTGACTTCTTCGGGGAACAAAAATACCTTCTAAGCAAATAAACACACTTTGACACTCGCCTACAGTACATTTGACAAATCAAGCAGTGTTGCATGTGCCCCAGGGTTTCAAATTGGGGGCCGTGCATGCCTCAGGGGGGTGCCGGGGAGGGGAGGGGGGGTTAATCGGAAAGAAAGGGAATATATCGTTGCTGTCGGGCAGAAACCTCTTATCTCCATTTTTTTGGGGGTAAATTAACACCCTACTTGATCACACTACAGTGTCACACAAAAGCATCAAAAGTAGCAGATCCACAAGCTCACAATCAAAAGTAGCAGATCTACAAGCTCGAAACGCTCGCTTCGTGCCGCGTTTCGAGCTTGTAGATCTGCTACTTTTGATATTTTTTTAATTTCAATCCTGAAAAGTAACAGTTTTGGACATAAGAGGTTTCCACCCGACAGAGACGATAAAAACCATATAATTCATTTCAGAAAGTTGCAAAAATAGCCAATCTACAGTTTGTGCAAGCTCACAACATGTCACGTCGCAACACTATTTTCAGTTTCTTTTTTAAAGCCATTTCACAATGGGGGGGGGGGGGGGGGGGGACCAAGCCAGAGGCTATGGTTAGTTGGGAGTCCTTGGCATGGAAAACAAACCCTTGCGCGCTAACCTAATGTTGCCATGTATAGTTACAAATAAGGACAGATTGTTGACTTTTTTGCTCAAGCTGCTGAAATTCCAACTGGTCTGCTTGGCCACACAGCAGAGTGCACATTGACAACCACACACACACACCACGTCCATCCCAGCACTACGTACGTTGATTGGACTCAAAGCTTAGGTGTGAGTGCATACATGTCGTGCATCGATGCAGGTACGTATAGGGCTGTGAACCTTCTGCTATCTCACGATTCGTTTCCGATTCTTGGGGTCACGATTAGATTTTTCCAGGTTCAAAACGAATCTCGATTCAAAAATGGATTCTCATTTAAAAATGATTCCCAATCAGTTTTATCTATTTTTAATTCACAACAGTCATATTCTTTCCATCTGGACTTTAACAACCAAGTGTAGCCTCGTTATTTCCAGCAGCTCAAACTAGTATTGATACGTACATTGACTGCTAAATGCCTGTAACTGTAAACTGTAAGGCAACATGGGAAATTGACACGTCTAAAGTTCTCAAAGTGGTTCTCAAAGTGGGGTCCTTGAGGGGGTTCCAGGGGGTCCCCAGCACAAGTAGTTAACATAGCATCACAATACTTTTAACCACTTTATCCATTGATATGTTGGCTATTCAAACATTTTGAACAGTCTCAGTGTTACAGACCTGCAATGGTCTGTTTTGGAGTCCTGACTGTCCGCGGACCCTATGTTGAGAACCAGTGGATTACTGGTTCTCAAAGTGCTTGTCAGGGTGGGGGGTCCTCAGTTCAAATATGATCATTTTGGGGGTCCCCAGTTCAAATGTGATCATTTTGGGGGGTCGCGACCTGAAAAGGTTGAGAACCACTGGTCTATATGGCCAATTACAGAAAATGGAAAATCTTGAATATATATATTTTTCTTTAACACAAATCTTCTCTTCTGGGGGGTCCCTGGCACAAAAAAAATTCAGAAAATACATATAATTTTGGGGGTCCTTGACACAAGTTTGAGAACCACTGAATTACACCATCCTGTCTAATAAGAATAGGAAAAACTGCCTGTGAAATATGCCTTGGCGTGTGTATGCGTGCGGCCTTGTGTGTGTGGCTGTGTGTGTGCGCGCGGCTGTGTGTGTGTGTGTGTGTGTGTGTGTGTGTGTCTGTGTCTGTGTCTGTGTCTGTGTGTGTGTGTGTGTGTGTGTGTGTGTGTGTGTGCGCGTGCGTGCGTGCGGCTGTGTGTGTGTGTGTGGCCAGGCTCTAACCTCTGTCTGCAGGGTGATGGAGCGCTGCTCCTTGGCGCTGAGCGACTCCTTGAGCACCTCGATGTGCTGCTTGCAGTCCGAGTTCTGATTGGTCAACGTCTCCAGCTTGGTCTGCAGAGCCTGCATCTCCGCCTCCTTCTTGCTGAACTCCTGCTTCAGCTGCTCCGTCTGAAAGAACACACGCGCACAAGCGCGCACACGCAAGCAAGCTTGTTATTAAAACAGTTTTACGGAGTTAAATCAAACCGTCACAGCTAGTCAACACTGCCAGGGTTTGGGAAAAATGCACATAGACACATGCACGCGCACTCACACGTGTGCAGACTGTGCACGCAGGCACACACACACACACACACACAAACGCTACACCCATCACCTGTACACTGTTATTGGCAACACACATTTTGCTGATTGGATATACTTAAATAAATAAACGTTTTCAAGACTGAAAACGGCATGCGAACGACAGGCACACACACACACACACACACACACACACACACACGCACACATGCAAATGAAAATTGCAAAACCGTAGACCGCACACACACACACACACACAGGGAATAAATAAACGTTTTCAAGAATGAAAACGGCATGCGAACGACAGGCACACACACACACACACACACACACACGCACATGCAAATGAAAATTGCAAAACCGTAGCCCCCGCACACACACACACACACACACACAGAGAGGGAAGAATGCAGATGCATGGTGTGCTGCCGGGGGTTGGGTCAGCAAAGCATTGTCAGATTTATGACAATTTGTAAAACACGGGCCAATTTCTCCCCAGAGTTCATTTGTGGACACATTATCCTCCAAAAACAGAACTTTTTGGACACACAGTCTGCGCAGTCCATAACAAAACATGAAGTGTTGACGCAAACGCACGCTCCCCTGAACACGAGGAGAGACTAAAACACACTCCGTCATATCCATCCTCAGCTAGGAGGACCCAAGAAAATAACAGTTCCAATTCCTACTGCATGGCCCCGTGGAAAACACCAAAAGCCAAACAGACCAGACCCAAGGAGGAGGAGGAGGAGGGGAGGAAAATACATGCAAGGGAGATATGAGTTACGAGGAGCAATATTACACTCAAAATGTCTGGCAGATTACAGATTGTTTTTGAAATGGTGTAATTTAAGGGAAAGGGCCTTACAGAACAGGGCAGAAAACCACAAAGGAAATCAAATGGACCAGCAGCGGGTTTTCTTTTTTTTTCTTGTTTCCCTGAGCTGGGCCTTTGCTATGTGCAAAGAGATTGTCATCTGTGCACCGGTGCCAAAAATGCGTGAGGTTGATTCGGAGCAAAGATTTCTCTAATTGTGGTGCTGAGCAGGAGGTGCTGCGTCATGGCGGGAGAATTCTGACTGGAGCAGAGTCTGGACCAATCAGCTCCCACCCCCGAAAGAGGTGAGGGAGGGAGGGAGAGACACAAGGAGGGAGGAAGAGAGAGAGAGAGAGAGAGAGAGGCAGAGAGAGTAGCGGGAGACAGGGAGTGAGTGAGAGGGAGTAAGAAAGAGAGCAAGAGAGAGAGACAAGGAGGGAGGGAGAGAGAGAGAGAGAGAGAGAGAGAGAGAGAGAGAGAGAGAGAGAGCGCAAGAGAGAGAGCAAGAGAGAGAGAGAGGGAAATAGAGAGGGAGAGAGGGAGAGGGGGAAGAGAGAAAAGAAAGAGGGAGGGAGAGGGACTAAATGATGGGAAACAGGGGGGTGAAGGGGGCGAGGTGAAATCAAATGAGCCTCAATGTGAGATATGAGCAGCGGAGAGAGTGTTGAGAGACAGAAAGAGAAAGGAGGAAAAAAAGAAGCCACCAAACGAGCAGAGAAAGTGTGGGAGAAGGAAAATAAAACATGAGAAAGAGAGTGAGTGTTAAATTCAAAAGAGCACCAGGAAAAAAGGGAGAAAAAAAGGGGGGAAGAGAAAATAAATTGAGAGTGAGTGAGAGATGAGTAAAAAAAGAGATAGAAAAAGAGGCCAAAAAACATGATGAGGGTGTACTTCAGGCTGCTCTGTGATCCAGGAGGAGGATTGCTGGTTGGGGAGTAGGAAGGTGGGAGGTGGTCGCATGGAGCTCAGAGACACGCGGGGAGACGAGGCCCGAGGGTCCTACAGAGACAACACACAAACACAAGAACAAGCAGCTAAGCTACCGCTACGCGACATGCTAAAGCCTATACCGCTTGTGCTATAACCACACGCCCGCTTATCTGTGACCGACGCGTTAAAGTGCCTCTCGCCTACAACAACTGTGGGAAAACTTTTGGGCCGTTAAAGTAGTTTTTTTTACCGCGACGGAGGACAAACTTGAGCCACGAGCAGTGTTGATTTTGACAGCAATTTTTTTTTTCGTTTCAGTCAGTCTTTTGAATAAATTCTATTTAGTTTTAGTCATAATTAAGTCATCTGAAATGTTTTAGTTTTAGTCTAGTTTTAGTCGACTAAATATCATAAGATTATAGTCGCTAAAATGTATTGTGGCGGTGCCTTGATGGCGTCATAATGGCTGATATTACACTTGGTTTCATGCTGAAAATAGCCGATCTACAAGCTCACAACGCATCGAGCTTGTAGATCTGCTATTTTCAGGGCATAACACCCGAGCACAACCAACCATAAAATAACTTGGCTTAGTTCTATTGGATCTCTTCGCCACTAGTCTCTCCCTAACATTTTAGTCTAGTTTTTATTTGCTGACAAAATTGTCAGTATATTTAGTCTTAGTTTTAGTCATCATAGCTTAGTCTTTATTTCGTTTTTATTTCGTTTTCGTCAGTGAAAAAAGGTAGTCGACGAACATTTTTCGTCATAGTTTTAGTCGACGAAATCAACACTGGCCACGAGAGGCATCACCGAGCGAGCTAAAGCGAGCGAGTTGCCGTGCCTCTCGTGGCTCAAGTTCGCTTAACGATAGGCACGGATTCGTAAATCATGTTTTGGCGAAAGCGTTTCCCCGACTACCACTCAAAGTGGCTACTGCATGGCCAATCACAGCTCGTCCATGGACAAGCGTACTGGCCAATCACAGCGCGTCATTGAACAAGCGGTATAGGGTTTTGGGATCACGCTAATGCTACGGCTAAGCTACTGCAAAGATGGTGGATATAGAAAGATGGGCCATCCCAATTGTAGCCACTAGAGGCAAAATGGTACACTAATGGCATACACATGGTCTCCTACTACAGTAAGTGGGGCGCCGTCTGACATAAAATCTCGCAAACGTCCGATGCTGGTTACTGGTGCTAGATCCCACGAGAGTGTGTTGCTGGGACTTTTAAAATCCGCCATCTTTCTATATCCGGTTGATATCCGGTCCGAAATGCAAGCGGAAATAAATGGGACCATAATTTACCAAAACACATATCATGGTGATTGAAAGAAGACTTTAAACTAGCGACTGGAAGCATATAGTATTTATGACAATATTTATTAAAGGTAATAAAATCAAGTGTACAGTTCGGCCAAAAACCCATACGCTTTAATAGAGCCTAATTGCTTCTGCAACCAACAGGGATCTGTCACACTGCCTACAGTATATATAGCCTCAATTTACAAGACGGGTCCTAGCCCCTTGCGCTACACGCAGCGTTTCGAGCTTGTATCTGCTACATTTGATGCTTTCGTGTGACGATTGTAGTATGATCAAGTCGGGCGTTAATTTCCGGGGAAAAAAACACAAAAAGTTAAAATATGGTCCCGACAGCAGCTCTTCTCTTCCGGGCCGTTTCCTTATATTCCCAGGAGCCAGAATTGTGGTGCATGTCGTTCAGAGCAGATCAAAGCCCCCCGAGGTGGAAACCAGAGAACCGTACTGTCCTCCTGGTTCCTCTTATCAAAAAACCTCCCCTCACCACTAGCTGACCCTGCTGCTGAAAGACCCGCCAGGACAGCGTGTGTGTGTGTGTGTGTGTGTGTGTGTGTGTGTGTGTGTGTGTGTGTGTGTGTGTGTGTGTGTGTGTGTGTGTTTGTTTGGTGTGCGTGTGTGTGTGTGTGTGTGTGCGTGTGTGAGTGAGTGAGTGAGTGAGTGTGTGTGATATAGGTCAAAGAAAAGAAACAAAAGAGTTTGGCTACCCGAGACCTTTCTGTGGGTCATTTACCCCTAGTGTGTGTTTGTGTCCGTGTCTGCACGCGAGTGTGTGTGTGTGTGTGTGTGTGTGTGTGTGTGTGTGTGTGTGTGTGTGTGTGTGTGTGTGTGTGTGTGTGTGTGTGTGTGTGTGTGTGTGTGTGTGTGTGTGTGTGTTACAGGCCTCTGCAATATATTTGGTCTGAGCTGTGTGTCTCTCTGCAACTGTATATCGTCTATGTCGGGTGGAAACCTCATATGTTCCAAAACCTGTTACTTTTCAGGATTCAAATAAAAGCAAAAAGCAAAAGCAGCAGATCTACAAGCTCTAAACGCCGCGTTTAGAGCTTGTAGATCTGCTACTTCTGATGCTTTTGTGTGACGCTGTAGTATATGATCAAGTAGGGCGTTAATTTACCAAAAAAAAAACACAGAAACTTCAAATATGGAGATAAGAGGTTTCTGCGCCGACAGCGGCCGATATAGAAAGATGGGAGGCCTGGGAGAGGCCGGACGGGCCCGTCACCTTGATGTATATCATTGCAAAGGCCCTGTTGCAGGGGTGAGGAGAGAACTCTTTCCCCCCTGCCGTTGTAAGCTCACGCTCATCTGTCAGGGGCCCATTGATAAAAAAAAACTAAAAAACATCCCTTTATGAGTGCATCAGGAACTCCCCCCCCCCCCCCCAATGCATTGACAAATGGACCTTACAAAGAACGCCATTAACCTATTAAGACCGGGAAAGAAAATCTGTGTCATTTTTAGATTTCTTTGGCTATTCAAAAATAGCAGATATACAAGCTCATAGCGCAGCACCGAGTGCCGCGCTATGAGCTTGTAGATCTCTTTTTTTTTGGAAAAATCGTGAAAGTTTGTGCAAATCTAACTCAAATCTTTGCTTCTGGGGGATTCTACAAATGTCTTCTAAATCCTAACAGTTTTTTGAAAAAACGCATGTTGCTATAATGTCAGTTCTCAATTTTTTTTCATGTCAAGGACCCGAAATTATATGTATTTGGCCGCGGACCCCCATCTCAAAATATGTTGTTCCAGGGACCCCCCCAGAAGCAAAGATTTGAGTTAAAAATGTATATATATTCAAAGATTTGCACACATTTCACTATTTTTTTCAAGAAACAGCAGATCTACATGCTTGTGGATCTGCTATTTTTCAATAGCCCAAAGAAATCTAAAAATGAAACGGGTGTGTTCCCGGTCTTAATGTGTTAATGACCAAAGGGGAGCGTTTTTCACATGGAGCGCTGCTACTCATCTAACCCCAGCCATCACCCACACTCACAGCCCAACCTCCGTGAAACCCAAGACTTCATTTTTAAACATGGACGACCCCGACACACACACATCCATGTACCTATTCATACGAGTGTGCGTGTGTGTGTGTGTGTGTGTGTGTGTGCGCATGTGTGTCTGTTCTGTCTGTCCATGCTCTGCATTCGAGTAAATGTGTGCGTTCATGCGACTGTGGGGTGTGTGTGTGTGTGTGTGTGTGTGTGTGTGTGTGTGTGTGTGTGTGTGTGTGTGTGCGTGCGTGTGTACACCTATGAATAAACCAGTATAAACCCTGAGACAGAGTAACCTGAGCCAGGCCGTATAAAGTGCTTCCTGCAGGCTAAAAGCAGGACAGTAAACAGACACGTACGACTGTAAGTCGATAGAGTGGCGTTTGTTCCATCAGGACACGAGCGAGGCTACCGACAGGATCAGCGCGGGAAGCTAAATCGTCACAAAAGGAGATAAGGAGGTGCAAACATTTATTTAGGTCTCTCTCCGGATCCGCCTGAGCGTTCGGAAACACGCGACTAAATAAATCCATGGAGTAAAGCTTAATTCATCGCGCCAGGACGCCCCCCCCCTTGCCAAAAATAACCGATCTATAATCTTATCAACGTGCTGCATTATTTTCTGGCAAGCAACACTGTCATACTACGGAGTATAAATTAGGCCTATGAGTCGTTTAACCCATTAAGACTCATTAAGACTCTGCCATCTCTGTCATTTTAGATTTATTTGGCTATTCAAAAATATTTTTTGAAAAATCATGCACATCTTTGAATATATATATAAAGAAATTGAAGCAAACATTTTAACTCAAATCTTAATCCTAACAGTTTTCTGGAAAAAAAAACATATGTTTCTATAATATCAGTGGTTCTCAATATTTTTCATGTCAAGGACCCCCAAAATGATATGTATTTGGCCGCGGACCCCCATCTCAAAATATTTTGTTCCAGGGACCCCCCCAGAAGCAAATATGAGTTAAAAATGTTCGCTTAAAAAATAATATATATATATATATATATATATATATATATATATATATATATATATATATATACACATACAAAGATCTGCACACATTTTCAAGATTTGCAGATCTACAAGCTCATAGCGCGGCTCATAGCACAGCACTCGTTGCCGCACTATGAGCTTGTATATCTGCTCTTTTTAAATAGCCAATGTATAAAATAATGGTTAAAGTGGTTCCACGGATGCGGCGTTCCCGGATTGAATGGCTTAAAAAGACGGAGAGTTCTCGTCGGTAGCCATGCAGCACTATACGGTACTGTAGGTCGTTTGAGGGGGATGTTTTCTGGAGGAAAGGAGACATCATCCCACAGCATGCGTTTGCCCACAGCATGCAAGCCCACGCTGACGCACATGCTCGGTTCTCGGTAGGGCAACGATGCGATGGTATGCGGCATGCAGCATGCACGCTACCACACCTCTCGTCATTGCATCACTGGAATGTCATGCAAGGGATGACGGAGAGGAGAGGGGCCGTCAGAAGAAGAAGGTTCTACCTTGGTCTTCATGAACTTAGAGTGGCTCTTGTAGACCTCCACCTGCTTGTGATCGTCCTCACAATGCACGGCTTGCACGCGACTGGTCTTCAGCATCAGGATCTCGTCGTCTAGGTCTCGGATGTTCCTCTCCAGGGACGAGATCTTAGTGTCCTGCACCCATATAGTGACAATAGGCAGGGAACAGGTTTGACATTTGTAACCACGTAAACCCTGCAGACTTCATTGACCAGAGTTCAACCCCAGGTTTCTGTACTAGGCACCCGCCATGTTTTCACTCTACACTAAATATCTGTGCCGAAATTTGCCGATCTACAAGCTTCCCAACGCTAGGGTTTAAACGCTAGGTTCAAAAAAACCTATATACTTGTCTATCTACAAGCTCACAAAGCAACGCGTTGTGAGCTTGTAGATTGGATATTTTAACCGAATGTTACATTTTGACACGACCAGAATAGACACACAAGGGCTCATGTGCTTAAATCAGATATTTTTTGACAGAGTTCAGGTTTAGAACAAGGGACTCGTAACAGTCGACTTATTTCTCTTTTCCATATTCCAAACATTGAACTTCAAACAGTTCTGACAGAATACAACTGCATGCGAAAAAAAATGACCAAAAAGACAGAAAAGAGAGAGGAGGAGGAGAGAGCCTGGAAAAAGATCTCTCCAACAGGGAATATCTTGGTTGCATTGACAAGAAAAAAAAAGAAACACAAAAGCCAAGCCAGCACTCTGACAGTAGATCAAAGACGAACAGGGAACGACAATCAGTTCCAGTTTGAAATTTGACATTCTGGAAAAATGAACACCAGAAGACCGGCAAATGGCCCCGACATTGACGCGGCGCGTTATAACTTCGGTTGGCACCAAATCTTCTACCTCAGAGGCCTGGCGTCTTGGATGTAGGTTCAAAAGCCACACTTACGGGGCTGTGGGAAGCCCCAGTGGAACGTGTGGGAACGATAGGGGGAAAACATCCACACAGGTGGAAGTCCTACGAAGGCCTCAATAACTTTCCTATACAGTATTTATGAGGGAATGGAAGGGTCTGTCACAGACGTGTCCCGGGGTTGTTAAGCTCCATGGAATAAGACATACGTTAAATGGTAAACCTTGGAAGAGGAGAGAAAGGTAATTGAATAAATGGAAGCAGATTGCATGATGCCATCAGTAGAAAACCACAGGCAACATGCGAGCATCTGACCTCTATTACATCCCCTTGACATCAGACCAGCCTCAGCGACGCGATGCTTATACCATCCTATACACACAGACACACTTGTGTGTGCGTGGACAGGCACGCGCATAAACACACACTCACTCACGCATGCACATGCAGACATACACACACTCGCGCTCGCATACCCGACCCGAAACGCACGCACGGTCCCACGGACGTACACATTTACTTGAATGCACAGCATGGACAGACAGAAGGAACCCATTGTATCCACCTGCGTACACCAACCCTGTCCAAAGCTTTGCACACACACGCTCATACATACGCTAACACGCACGCACTATTATTCCATTTGCTACCACATGCCTCATATTGATAAACGTATTACAATATCTGCTGTATGTTCGCGTATACAGACAACCATTCCCATTGCCTTTGCAGCAGCCCACCACAACAAGGCAAGGACAAACCCACAAGCACATGGGTGGGAGTCTGGGGGTTCGAATCCACCATCCAATTATTGATTAATTTAATTAATTGATAATTGACAACCTTATTATCACCGATTAATTGATAAGAGGCGTCTTTTAGGACCACAAGGCAAATTCTTGTCCGAAACCGAAAATGAGTGCAGAAACATAATTGCCTTGATGTATATAACTAACTGGTCACAGACGCTTAAATTGTCACTTCACTGTGGGGACCCCCCTGGGTCAGTGGCTAGCAAACCGACGCCCCCCTGCTTGGAAAACCTATCAAATTTCAGTCCCAATAGGAGGGATTAGACCTAAAGTCTCTTTTTTTTTTATTGTTTAATACAGTTTTAGCCCATTTATTGAATGTAGATGCCACTGCACGTCTCAGGCGGAGATCAGGTGGAGATCACAGATCTTTTGGCTACACGAGACTAAATAGTGATCAGAAAGAAACCAAAATGGATGCGCTGTAAAATCCTTAGTGTTCATTCATTTAAAAAAGGTGCCGTCAGTGATATTCTTTGGTTAAAACAAAAAGGGTTTTCTTTGTAATAATTTTTTGATTTTTTTAACTCTATATAGAGCAATATATAGAGCTATTTAACACTTATATAGGAATTATTTAAAAAAAGTTACAAATAAATAAGTAAATACAAATAAATAAGTAAAAAATAATTAACAGTAAAGATTTTAGTGGGTAGGGGGGGCGGTGAATATAGAGACCGTACCAACGGTAAAAGTAGCAAATAAACACGGTAAGAACTGTGAAGAAAGAGTGCAAAAATGTACCCTCGGCGGTCCCATGTGTACACTGTCAGAGTTAAAAGAACACTCAGGATGTTTGCATGCAGAGCGACAGACAGATGGAGGAGTCGGTACTGTACCTGCCAGACAATATCAGGGTCGAAACAGTAAGGGGGGTTGCTGGTCTGAAATCACATAAATGATAGAAACAAATCAGACAAAATACACAGAAACACACTGGCTCATGATGATACTGTGAACATTTATCTCCCTCGAACACCTCGATACCTCTGCCCCCCCCTCCTTTCTCTGTAAATATACCGTATGAGTTTTATTCCAATATGATTTGTATTGTATTTGTATTGTGTCATTGCTGTTGGGCAGAAACCAGCTATTGAACCAGTGCTATTGAACGCACTTTACGTCTGTGTGCTGGTAAAAAATATATATTCTTCTAGCTGTCGCCTCAAAGCTAGAAGGTCCTGGGTTCGATTCCCGCCGGAGAAGCTGTGGGCGCTGGGGGCGTGTCTTCTCCTCCGCATCATCAGCGCCCATACCCTAGGTGGGGTTGGCGAAAGGGCCTACTCTGTGTGGAGTTTGCATGTTCTCCCCGTGTCTCCTAGGGTAGTTAATACCCTCACAAAAGCATGCAGGTATCCTGGTCGCTATACCGCCTCCCCCATGACAGCCGGGGCGCCTGATGGAGGGGAAGGGAACTGGTTGGAATAACGTGTTCCTTCCACGCGCTACGTTCCTACCAGGGAAACTCCCCCCTGTCAGGTGACAAGAAGCTCAGTTGTCTCTCAGGCATTGAAGGAGGCATGAGCTCGGCTCTGGGCTCCCTAGGCTGGCGGGGGGGAGTGTAGCGCCCAGGATCACTTAGATAATTGGCACCAGGTGAAAAAGGGTTACAAAATCGTGGGATAAAAAAAGATATAAATACAAATTATATATTAAAAAGTGCTTCTTACAAAACCAGCTAACTCCATTGGATCCTTTAACTTTTTGCTAAACCAGCTACCAAGGAGTGGAGTTAGCTGGTTTTGCTGAATCCAGGCTCCACCCCCTTTTGACCTCCAACCTCATTTAGAGCTTGGAGGTCAAGTCAGCTGTTATCAATGATGGACAAAACCTCCTAACTCCACTTTTTGTTTTTGTTTTGTCATTTCCTGATAAATTAACATTTTGGAGTTTGGTTTCTGCCCGACAGCAGAGATACGTATTACTGATTAATTGAGTACAATGGACCCATGGGGCTTTTTGTGTTATCCTTTTATAGGATAACCTTTGACTGTACTACCTGTACTGTTGACAAACTTGTTAATACAGTATATATATTTTTTTATACTTCTAATCAATTTAGGGAGACCTTGGCATGATAAAGGGACTTCCAATGCAGGCAAAATGTGCCTTGAGCCAACGTCACGCCTCAGCTGTAACCATAGAAACACTGTTTTTAGAATCAATCTCTCTCTCTCTCTCTCCTCTCTCTCTCTCTCTCTCTCATCTCTCTCTCTCTCTCTCTCTCTCTCTCTCCTCTCTCTCTCTCTCTCTCTCTCTCTCTCTCTCTCTCTCATCTCTCTCTCTCTCTCTCTCTCTCTCTCTCTCTCTCTCGTTCTAATTATTCCAGTCAGATTTAATTGACTCTCTCTCTCTCTCTCTCTCTCTCTCTCATGCAGTTTGCAACCTAGCATAACACATGTGTCGTTTGTTAATGGGCAGACAAATCACATCCTATGTGTGAAAAATAACTGTGGCTTTGCTGTAAAACAAACCACTTCTGGAGCAAAGCATGTGTGTGTGTGTGTGTGTGTGTGTGTGTGTGTGTGTGTGTGTGTGTGTGTGTGTGTGTGTGTGTGTGGTGTGTGTGTGTGTGTGTGTGTGTGTGTGCGTTGGCTGTGTGCGCTGCAGCGCGCTGTGTGTGTGTGCATATGTGTTTGGTGAGCGGTGCGCACACACACATGTGGAGTGGAGCTGCATTTTTCACAGCCTCTCACAGACTTCAAAGGGCTGAGATGAGAGTGAAAGCTTCCATATGTGACATTTGAAACAAATTGAATAAAGTGCTGCGCTCTGCATGGGCCAATAATGGACTCTCCTCAGGCATGGCCCCCATACTGACACCGTAGGCAACAATGAGACTAGTTTGAAACTCTCACAGTGTGTGAGTCAAATTGGTATCCCGACCTGAAAATGCATTGTGGGTTTAATAAAGAGACTGGAGTGAGGGAGAGCTATACCCCATGTTGCTGAACAAACAAACAACATAAAGCTATTTAACCAAAACAGAACCGTTAACTCTAAGATCCAAATGGACCCTTACATCTTGTCTCAAGAGTTACACATGGATACATTTAATACTGAAGATTTTACTGTGTAGGAGTAGGGGTACATAAGGTAAAAGGTAAAGTTCACGCATATATGTTGTCGGGCAGAAATCTCTTATCTCCAGATCCTAATTTTTCTTCTTCTTAAATTAACGCTCTATACTTGATCGCACTACAGCGTCACACAAAAGTACAGAAGCTTGTAGATCTGCTACTTTTGCAGAGTCCTGAAAAGTAACAGTTGTGGGCAATATGAGAGGTGTCGTCCCGACAGAGACGATATGATATATAATACAGATGATATGTCTATCAATGATTGATTCCTTCTTCTCTATCAAACTCACACAGCCCACTCACTGGCGATCTGTACTGTTAGTGTTGCGTCCAGATCAGCTGCAAAGTCTGATCTACGTTTCCCTAACCACACCTACAGTAATACACCAGCTCAGCACTGATCACCAGTGGTGGAAAGAAGTACTCCAGATATTTTACTTAAGTAAAAGTAGCAATACCATACTATAAAAATACTCTGTTACAAGTAAAAGGCCTGTATTCAAAATTTTACTTGAGTATAAGTGTGCAAAACGTATTGGCATCAAAAACATACTTAAAGTACCAAAAGTAAACATTTTGAAAATAGCAGATCTACATGCTCACAACACGTCGCATCGCGAAGCGTTGTAGATATCGGTTCTTTTCAAATAGCCTGTGTATAAAATAGGGCTGAAGTGGTTAATGTATGTTTTGTAATGTAATAATTGTAATAATAATCTGCAAAGCAACTAGTAACTGAATTTTCAAATAATTGTAAAAAAGTACAGATATTTGCCTCTGAGATGTAATGGAGAAGAAGCAAAAGTGTTGAAAATTAAAGTAAGTAGAGTACAATACCTCAAAATTGTACTTAAGTACAGTACTTGAGTAATGTACTTAGTTACTTTCCACTCACTACTGATGACAGCACAGTTTGTAGGCGGGGTGGGGTGTCAGCTTACAGTCACCTACAGTAGGCTGGGGGCTGGCCTGTAATACTAGCTTACAGTCACCTACGTTTAG
The DNA here is from genome assembly GCF_963280865.1 of Gymnoscopelus braueri. Classification (NCBI taxonomy): domain Eukaryota; kingdom Metazoa; phylum Chordata; class Actinopteri; order Myctophiformes; family Myctophidae; genus Gymnoscopelus; species Gymnoscopelus braueri. The sequence continues at coordinate 10,174,159 of NC_137614.1, forward strand.
GAATAAGGTTAGGTTAAGGCATAGTTTTACTGAGGTTACGTTTAGGAATACCTGGTGGCGACCGTTTCGACGTCGCCCGGATTTGACCCCAGGGCGAGCGCGTTTTTGGGGCGAGCGTTCTTGTACTCCTGACAACCAGTGGTTCCAAACGGGAGACACTTTAACACTTTTACGTGATCGGCGACGCAAGCCCTTCTTACCTTCATCTCAATGACTGCAGTCTGCCAGAGCTCTGCTCTTGGTCGGGTCGCCCAGATGGTTGCGTCTATGCAGCTCCTGGGGAGGCACGCGGTAAAAGTAAGCCTGGCGGCTCATCATCTTGACAAGCCCCCCCCCCCCCCCTCCTGCTCTCACGAGAGCCTCGTCTCACAACAACCGACTTGAAAAGATGCACTGGGATCAATGTAAGTAAAATGACCCCAACAACACTCTATAGCTGTCACTCTGTCCCTATCCTTTCTGTGGCTCTCAAGCCTTCCTTTTAGTCAACTCACCCTACGCACACTGCACTGCGTTCTCTATGTTTTCTTCATCGATCCACGCCTCTGTATTGTTAGGAGTTTTTATCTATACAGCGCTCTTGACATGCTCCGGTGGACACAACTCGATCTGTAGCCCTCGATCGTCTTCCTTCTCTCTCTCTCTCTCTCTCTCTCTCTCTCTCTCTCTCTCTCTCTCTCTCTCTCTTCTCCTCTGTCTGTCTCGCTTTATCTCAACTGTTTGCAGTTTGGAGTAACAGGTTCAGATGCAACAGTTCCCTCTCATCTGTCTATCTCTTCTTGGCTCTCTCTCTCTCTCTCTCTCAAATGTCTGTAACGCACTAAAGCTATCGCTTAGCAACACTTTTCAGCCCGAACATGTGCCAAGCTTCTTCCATCAATAATTAATGCTAACAGTTCACATGCCACTACTATACACAAAAGCACACACACACACACACACACACACACACACACACACACACACACACACACACACACACACACACACACACACACACACACACACACACACACACACACACACACACACACACACACACATGCTCAGCTCGCTCGCGCGCACACACACACACCCCACACACACACAAACACACACGCGCGCGCATACCTGCGGACATATTGCGGTATGCAACGGCATGCGGGTCAGATTGCCATACTACAGCAGTTATAAGACAAGCGTCCTACATTGGAGCAGAGACAGCGCTATAGGGGAAGAAGGAATGATGTTGACTCTCAATGTTTTCTAACAGTCTGTAGGACTTGACTTGGCCATAAGGACCTATTACAATGCACAGACACAGACACACACACACACACACACACACACACACACACACACACACACACACATGTGCTACTCATTGACTACAGGGCCTACTGTCTGGCTGCGTCTGGGATGTGGGGAGAAACAAGCGCAACATATATATTCAAAAGATTTGCACACATTTTCAAGATTTTTCAAAAATAGCAGATCTACAAGCTCATAGCGCGGCACTCGGTGCCGCGCTGTGAGCTTGTAGATACCTCGATGCAGGGGACGTCCTGCAGGACCAAGGACACTGCACCCTCTCACCGATGTCCCTGTGACAGATGGATGGATGGACGGATGGACGGAGAGATGGAGAGCTGGAGAGATGGAGAGATGAAGAGATGAAGAGATGGAGAGATGGAGAGATGGAGAGATGGAGGTCATGAGTGTCGGTGGCGGGCAGATGTCAGACGGTCACACAGACAGACAGACTGAAACAGAGTTTCCCAAACAGTGGGTCAGGACCCATGCTTGGATCGCGGACTCATTTTTATGGGTCGCGAGTAGATGTCCCCTTTTTTCGTTTCCATTTTTAAAAAAATCAAAACTTTCAACAAACAAACAAATTATAATAATAAATCTATAATTTTCTTAAGGAATTCAATTAATACAAAAATATATTAAAACTAGAAAATGTGGTCCTCGGAGCACAGGTCTCCGCCAGTACTGTTCCTGATTAATCCTGTCTTACCTATTTATATTACATATTGTCACGTGTCACTTGACCAATGTTAGCTTGGCTGAAAATGTTTTTAAGTGAAATAGTGAAAATAGCCGATCTACAAGCTCATGTAGATCGGCTATTTTCACTTAAAAAAATATAATTGATTTTTTGAAGTGCGTCACCTATTTATAGGTTTCTATGTCATCATGCGTCTCGCTAGCCAATCAGAGCATTGGTGACAACAATGTTGTCACGTGTCACGCGAAGCTTGACCAATGTTAGCTTGGCTGAGACGCGGGGACACACGGAAGGACAAGAACGAAAACATACTCTCCACCTCTGGCGGAGACAAAAATAAACCAAAGAGATATATCATCAATAAAACTTTTTTCGTTTTGTTAAAAAAATAGTGAAAATAGCCGATCTACAACGTCTATTTTCACTAGTTTGTGTCCCAGTGGAGAATTTCTCTTTTGGGTCTCGAAATAAAAAGGTTTGGTAAACCACTGTGTAAGAGAGAGAGAGAGAGAGAGAGAGAGAGAGAGAGAGAGAGAGAGAGAGAGAGAGAGAGAGAGAGACGATGAGTCAAAAACAATGAGAGAAATGGATGGTTCATGATGAGTCTCACGGCGGACAAAGAGTCAGATAGCAATGATATCACACTATAGCAGGGACACGTCAGGAGCCGCGGTGGTGGGAAAAGTACTCACATTTTTACTTAAGTAAAAGTAGCAATACTGAAATACATAAATACTCTGTTACAAGTAAAAGTCCGGAATTCAAAACGTACTTGAGTAAAAGTACAAAAGTATTGGTATCAAAATGTACTTAAAAGTAAACGCATTGTGAGCTTGTAGGCTATTTTCAAATGGCCAAAATGTATTCACCCGTTTCCTTGGCTGTGTGTTTTCCACTTCCTGTCGATTTGATCCAATGAAATCCAATGAAATGAAAACACAGCCTAGGAAACAGGTGAATATAGGGCTTCTTTTCAAGAAGCTCACAACCTGTCGCATCGGGGTGAGAGATGGGGGTCCGAGGCCGAATACATATCAATTTGGGGGGGGTTAGGGTTAGGGTCCTCCTCCTTTGACATGGAAAAAACAACCACTGAGATATAGCGGGTTGAAGGTTGTGCACACGCACGTGGAAGGGGCGTGCACGATGTTCCCTTGGGGCCTCCGGAGGAGGAGGAGGAGGAGGAGGAGAGGTGTGGTGAGTAGTGATGGGAGAGAGATGAGACAAGGGGATTATCCTGTTGTCCATGTCAGTGTGTGGGGTGAGGAGGAGAGGATTAGTGCTGTCAGGCCCTCCCCATCAAACCAGCATGACCTGACTTCCATGCTGCCCGGCCTGCTGGCCCGGCCTGGCCTGGCCTTTCCCAATCAACTGACTGACTGTGTGTGTGCTGCTCGCGTGCGTGTGTGTGTATGTACGTGTGTGTGTGTAACCACTTAACCCATTCAATCTGGCTATTCAAAAATAGCAGATATACAAGTTCATAGCGCGGCACGAGTGCCACGCTATGAGCTTGTATATCTGCTATTTTTGAAAAATCGTGAAAATATGTGCAAACCTTTGAATATATATATTTTTTAAAGCGAACAATTGTAACTCAAATCCTTGCTTATGGGGGGGGGTCCCTGGGACAACATATTTTGAGGGTCCGCGACCAAGTACATATAATTTTGGGGATCCTTGACATGAAAAAGTGTGAGAAGCACTGATACTATAGCAACATAACGGTGTTCAGAAAAACCGTTTGTAGATGCGTTCCCGGATTGAATGGGTTAAACACCAGCATCCGGTATGGGGGGAAAAGCTTTCGCTTATAGAAAATAGCAGGAGGAAGAGGAGAAGGAGGAGATGGAGATCGAACCGACAAACCGTACGGTCCCCAGATGGCCACTCTACAGTCACTACAGTACCTCCCGACTAGCCACTGCCGCCCCCCTTTGTCCCTTTTCTGATTGGCTCAAAGAAGAAGAAGTGTGCGTTTTCAAAGCTTTGTGTTTAACGCTATGGTGTCTGCATGCATGCGTGTGTGTCTGTCACCTTGTCTATAAATAACTGCACATGTGAATGTCTGTCTGTCTTTCTCTGTGTGTGTGTGTGTGTGTGTGTGTGTGTGTGTGTGTGTGTGTGTGTGTGTGTGTGTGTGTGTGTGTGTGTGTGTGTGTGTGTGTGTGTGTGTGTGTGTGTGCCAGTGGTCTAAAGTAATTGAGTATTTCCCATTTTCAGTACTTTTACTTCTACTCCACTACATCTCAGAGGCAAATATTGTACTTTCACTTCACTACAATTATTTGAACGTTAGTTACTAGTTACTTTGTAGATTTTGATTATTATTACAAGACATACATTAACCACTTCAGCCCTATATACATTTTGGCCATTTGAAAATAGCCGATCTACAAGCTCACAATGCGTCGCATTGTGAGCTTGTAGATCGGCTATTTTCAAAAGATTTTTATACAATTTATACATTTGAAAACTTGCATGCGCTCATGTGCGTGTACTATGTCACTTTGTCTATACATAAACGCACATGTAAGTGTCTCTCCATCTGTCTGACTTTCTGTATATCCGAGTATGTGCGTGCGTGCGTGCGTGCGTGCGTGCGTGCGTGCGTGCGTGCGTGCGTGCGTGCGTGCGTGCGTGCGTGCGTGCGTGCGTGCGTGCGTGCGTGCGTGCGTGCGTGCGTGCGTGCGTGCGTGCGTGCGTGCGTGCGTGCGTGCGTGCGTGCGTGCGTGCGTGCGTGCGTGTGTGCGTGCGTGCGTGCGTGAGTGCGTGCGTGCGTGAGTGCGTGCGTGCGTGCGTGCGTGCGTGCGTGTGTGCGTGCGTGCGTGCGTGAGTGCGTGCGTGCGTGAGTGCGTGCGTGCGTGCGTGCGTGTCCACTCTCACAACGATTACAGATCTCCACATTTACCGTGTGGCGCTCGCCGCTCGACGGGGGGAAATTAAGTCATGAAAGCGAGCATGTCATCAAAGCATGTCTTCTTCTGCTCCACATGTGTCAGAGCACAGAGCATATGGAATGCATAGGATCAAACGCTGTGTAACGGCCTGCATGCCAGCATCCTGAGCAAAGCATACATACTAGTATGTACTGTATGCTCCAAAAAAGGTTCAAGTCTAGCCCCCGAGGCAATGGTGTCCGTCACATGCATAATACACCACTGCTTCTCAATAATGTGGTGTCCGGGGACCCCCGGAGGTCCTCGGAAGGGGGGTTCCAGCCAGGGGGTCGTCCCCGGCTAAAAATGACTGATAGCTAGGAGGAAGCACCGGCTTCGAATGCTCATCAATGCATTGAATGGGAGATTATCACGCTTTATCAGACCATTGAAATGGGCGAGTAGACGACATACTGACCTACCCGCGATTTGTCAGACCATTCATTGGGTGTTATCAAGACATACTGACCTACTCGGAAGCAGAGCAGTCCCCACAACATGATTTACAATTCTGTGCCTATCGGTATATAACTCGAACGGCGCTGAGTAGGCTCAAGCAAACTGGAGCCATGTGAGGGACCACCGAGCGAGCTAAAGCTTGAGACTGCACTCCTCCGTCATGGTCCGAAACTGAACTTTTTAAGTGGTCTCCGTCAGTAGGTCAGTAGGTCCTGATAACACCCAGATAAATGGTCTGATAAATCTCGGGTAGGTCAGTATGTCGCCTACTCGCCCATTCAATGGTCTGATAAAACGTGATAATCTCCCATTCAATGCATTGATAGCATCCGAATGGGGTGGAGGAAGTGAGTGGACGCCTTGCAGGTCTGTAACTCAGAGAGTGTACAAATGGAACCAAATGGAACCAAATGGACACGTACAGTGTTAAGTTAACACTGAGGA